>NC_084737.1:67765525-67910525 GCF_033978785.1 Entelurus aequoreus
CGAATGAGGAAAAGTCCATAATGCACGATGAACGCTACACTGTGGATCAGATATCTGATCACCTCAAACAAAACTGTTGCTCCTGTATTGTTCACTCACAGCTTTAGTGCTGAATGCAATTCACCGTATCTTATTTTTTTCTACCATCTTTGTGTGTGTATATTTCATTAAGTCGCCTTTCGTCGATACATGGCGAATAAATGCCATTTTTCTGTCGTTTCAAGTGGCTCTTTTCTCTCGGTGCACCCATTCAAGCTTTCAATACCTTTTCTCTCCCCTCTCTGCTTCCTGTCTCTTTTTTTCCACGAGCAGGAGGGTTTTACTTTACTCCTTTGTCATCCTAATTGATTGCATTAACCTTTTGAGTATTGAATTTCCTGTGCATCACGCCGAGCACAATGTGGAATATTATCATAATCCTTCCAAGTAATGGACACAGGGCAATCAACAATGCTTTAGGAAAAGTACATCTTTGAAAGATGGAGCATCATATTATTTTCAGCCCACAGATGTGGATTGGCTGGGAGTGTTGGGCTTTAAGGCATTTAAATAGGCTTTTTTTGGTCTTTTGTCAAATAAATATAAATATACTGTTCTACGGAGCGAGGGGGACAATTATATATTGATTACAAGTACTGACCTGTAACAATAATACATAAAACAAATATGTGCATCAGCATTCATAAAACAGCAGTTGTGGGAAAAAACCCAAATACTTGATTAGGGAGTTTTTCAATTTTCTTATTACTTAAAAAAATACTTTCACTGATTTGTATATGTTGATTTCCAGTTAAATATCTTATTAGCAATGAACGCACCTAATTTCAATTTTTTAATTTTTTTGTAAGTTAGAGTCTTGTAAAGAAAACAATTATTAATTTCTTGACAAGGTTTAGGAAACTCTAAATTGCTAAAATCCTGAATTGACACACCTATGTACTGTAATACGTGTCTTGTGAAGGCTTAATGTCACAAGGCTTTAGGAGAAGTGTCACTCCAATAACACTGATCAGTCTAGAGCTTAGAGAAAATCTTCATAGATAATGACATCCACTTACTGTACAAGTGGATAGAAACTCTCAATTGATTATTTTTCTTTATATTATTGCCTATTAAGCATAATATGCTGCCCCACTTAATTGAAAATACTACTAGAGATACAGGGTGTCCCCAATACAGTTAGCATAATTTGAAATATGAATATCACAGGCACACATTTCACAAAGCTTAAATGTATTTTCAAATCCAAAGTGCAGTTGCATTAATAGTGACTGTCATTCTTCACCCAAAGATAAAGGAAAACAGTAAATTTCATATAATTTGTGACAATTTCCTCTGTGATTAGACTATGGAATTATGTCATTTTTTAAATGTATGTATAGTTTTACAAGAATTAGGGTGTACCAATCCATCAGTCCTATGTGAGCAACAAAACACGTTTCAGATGATACCGGCTTGTATCTAAAATCTCTGATATAATCTCCAATACAAGCAGTCCTACAGCATGTTTAGTTGTGCATAGCTGGACAGCCAGTTATCAGCAAAAGGTACTTCAATAATCACACAAAGTAAGTATTTTCTTGTATTTTAGTAAAGTCAATTACAAAAAGTGAACATGGTATGCTATAGGCTATAGCAGCTACAGTACACAATAGTTAAGAACACAGTAGCACACAAGCTACAGATAAGTACTAAGTGCGCCTTATTACCCGGTGTGCCTAATGTACGGAATAATTATGGTTGTGCTAACCGACCTCAAAGCTATTTTATTTGGTACATGGTGTAGTGATAAGTGTGACCAGTAGTCACACATACGAGATACGTGTAGACAGCAAGATGACACCAGTAAACAACACCAAAACTTTAAATGTTCCATTGAGATTATAGAACATTACACACGGCGCTCAAAAATCTGTCAAAATATTTTAGTATGACTTTGGTAAGCTATGAAGACACACCGCTTGATGGATTGTCGGAGTAGTCAGACGTACTGTGATTCAACATACGGGTTTTGTTGTGGTGTGTGTAAAGGACACCAAAATGGCACCAATTTAACAGACATATTACCTGGCGTTTTGTTTCACATTATTATGCAAAATCAACTTATTTTACCTTCTGGTACCTGCTGATGTGTATTTGGGATCTGTATAAGTCTTGAAAATGTGCGCACGTCTGCCATTGTAGTCCATGCCGAAACCATAGTCGATAAGCTTCTTCTTTTTCTCTATCCTGTTGTTATGGGGCATTCATTGTTCGCTGTTACCATTTCTAATATAAAGTAGGGTAAAGTTGTACTTATATCTCGGTATGGAAGCGCTAAAAACTACCGGTGTAGTGGGTTTACATAATTCACCCACGGAACTTTAGTTATTAGAGAGTTCTGGTCGGACGATTTTTCACAGGACACATTTCCGTCGTTGTTGTTGCACTAATGATCCAAGGAGGAGAAGATGCTGCTACGTTATTGATTTAAGTAAAATCTGAATGTCATTAAAACAGTTAGCTCCATCTTTTGACATTTCTTCGACTCCCGTCCTTGCACGCTACACTGGTACAACAAAGATGACGGGGAGAAGACGCCGTCGAAGTGGAGCTATTTAAATAGGACCGCCCACAAAACTATGCATCTTGAAGCGACTGTCAGAAAGCGACTTGAAGATGGTCTGTAAAACATAATCTATGCAACATTTTGACCAAATAACCACCATTACATGTTATAAAGACCACAAGGAAGTGTTTTAAATTTAGAAAAAAACATCATAATACGACCTCTTTAAAGCGCCTTATAATCCGGTGCATCTTGTGTATGAAAATAGACCTGAAAAGACCCGCTCATCAGCAGTGCGCCTTATAATCGCATTATGGTCAGAAAAATACGGTATTTAGTCTTTTTTTTTGCTTAAAAATGCAAATTTAGGACCAAAAAGTATATGCTTTAAAATATATATCCCCCAAAAATTAGCAATGTGGTAAAGCCACAATGTTTGAAGCGCGATGTGGCGAAGACTGTATTAAATAATTGTAGTTGCATATTATTTACAGATACAAAGTCTCCATAGTAGAAGCCTATTAGAAAGTATCCAGTATCCCAGTGGTCCCCAACCTTTTTGTACTTGCGGACCGGTCAATGCTTGAAAATTTGTCCCACGGACCAGGGGGGGGGAGGGGTAGTAAAAAAAAAAATATATATATATATATATATTTTTTTGGTCATAAGGAAATACAATCATGTATGCTTACGGACTGTATCCCTGCAGACTGTATCGATTTATATTGATATATAATGTATATATTGTGTTTTTTATGTTGATTTAATTAAAAAAAATATATATATTATTATTTTTTTACATTTCTTGTGCGGCCGCGGCCCTGTACCAATCCGTCCACGGACCGGTACCGGGCCGCGGCCCGGGGGTTGGGGACCACTGCAGTATCCAACAAACGTGTCTGGATGATTCAACTTTTTGAGTCATGGGCTTAATTCAACGAATTAACGACCACTAGGTTTCGCCAAAAACAAATGATCACTCCACTTCAAAAGCATAAATCTGTTATAAGGTTAGTGTTTTTCATACCTCCCATTGTTCTCTGAGTAATTGCGCACAATCGAGCCCTTTTTTAACAACCCAAACTACAAAATAATACAAGTATTTACTATGATTTGTGCCTATGTCATATTGTGTTGTTGTTTATTGAGTATGTCATAGTCAGCTCCACATCACACATGTATTGCATAATATACGTACATATCTCCATTGAACAGTCTTATGCTCAATGGCAATATTATTATTTCACAAAAAAGAAAAGAAAATTGAATTAATAAAATAAAATAAAATATAATTCAATGAAACATATCTCAAAAGGGTAATGGGAATAAGTATAAACTTTTTGAATCCCCCCGCCCCCCTTTTTTACACAGTTACTTTAATATCCAGTTTCCCATAAGGTTATTATTGGTATCAGCCAATGCTCCATTATCAGTATCGAATTGGAAGTGAAAAAATTGTATTGAGACACTCCTAATAAGAAAATATGTTGTGATCATTTATATACTACCTCTTGTTTAACGTTTGAACTTGAGAAGCCCATGCATTGCTATGGATGCCATGAACTACCAGGATACATGTTGGTAATTTCAACGGACTATGTAAACACTGGCCTTTAATGCATTGAATTAATTGATTGTTGAAAACCTGGAAAAAACCATTATCGTTTCCTTGGCAACAGCAAGTACTATCTGAGTTGTTTTGATGAATTGAGGCAAGATACCCTGTAATTCATATCAGCTCTATTATTTTTTCCACTGCAAAGAAGGAAAAAAAATCAATGGCAACAAGCTCTTATGCATGGATAGATGCTAGAAATGATCGATTGGACGTTCATAGGGATAGCCTTTTTGAGTTTGATTTAAGACAGGTCACTCAAAGCCCGTCAGTGAGGCTCTGAGCTTGTATGAACATGTTGATTGCACTCAAGCTTTTGGACACATTTGGCCAATTCCCTTTGTTGTTTGTGATCAAAAGTGAATGATTTGATTGACTAAGGACATACGTCAAAAAATAGGTCAAGGTCAGTTAAAGACACAAAGCTTTATCCTGTCCATCTTTTGTATTCCATCAAGCGTCACTGGTATTCCACTGGGAACCTCTATGCCGTCAGCATATGGAAAACAAGGGCCCATAGGTTCAATTATACAAGCCCAATGAGCCTCACAATATTGACATATCTCGCAATTTTGAAAATGTCATCGATAATGAACAACCAGTTCGCCAGAAAATATGCTTTCATAGAAACCAAGATCTTGAGGTTAGATCAGTGGTTCTCAATTATTTTCTCTCATGTGCCCTTGAGGGACAGAGCATTTTAATGCCTTCCCTGAATTAAAATACTATTGAGAACCTGATAATATGTAGTTGTTTATTTATCCCTACAAACTACAGTGCAAGTTTCTGGCACCATGTTTTTGCATTCAATGAGCTAACTATCAAAATAGATTTTTTTTAAATGAGCTAGCAAGCTTATGAGATGTGACGCAAGTGTAAGCCACTGTGACACTATTGTTCATTTCTAATTTTTTTTAATTATTTTTTGTTATTAATGTTTTTAATGATGATATCAAGGAGGGTTTTTTAATCACTGCTATTTTGAAATTGTTACTAATATTGATGCTGTTGTCGATAATGTTCATTTTTGTTTCACTACATTTGGATTGTTCCGCGTCATGTTTGTGTGTCCTCAATTGCTCTCAATTGCTCTGTTTATTGTTGTTCTTAAGGTTGCTGGGACGGGTTTGGTTTTGAAATTGGATTGCATTATTGTGTATTGTTTTGTTGATTGATTAATAAATTAATATAAAAAAAAGAGCTAAGATAACAACTTCAACAACTTTAAACAATTTATAAGTTAAAGAGGACCTACAGTATGATTATTTTAATCTACATTTAAAACACTTACTTGTGGCCTAGATAATGACACATTAACTGTAAGTTCCTTTAACAGAGCTATATTTTAACGCGCAGTCATGCGTCCTGACTCTTTTTCTACCCTCGGTTGATTCCGTAGTGTGGAAAATGTACTGTGCAGCCACAAGCTTTAAAATAGCGAGCAGAAATGCACAACAAATAAATGACATTATGCAAATCTCAAATGCAAAGCCATGGCAAGTTGTTCTCCCGACAAGACTGGACTACTTTATCTTCGATCGCCCTGAGACGACATCATTGGAGCGAACGCCTGTAGGTTGACATTGCCGCCTCAGAGAGGGGGAGCTTCACGTCCGTGTTTAGATTACAGTTGAGTGCATTAATAACATAAAATGTATGTTGTTACACTAACTGCTTTAGTAAACTGGAATAAAAGCTCAGCAGAAAAAAGACGGTAGACAAGAAGTTTAGAATCACCTTTCATGAGTTTCATCAAGACACCTTTTTTAATACCAATCACATCCTTTACAATAATAGCGCTCTGCGTCACATACGGTATGACTACCATAATAAAATGAACAATGGTTTTACATTATGATCATGCCTTGTCAAAGATGTTTTGTAATGTAATCTGTGATATTTCTACCTCAGTGCCGTATTTTTCGGAGTATAAGTCGCTCCGGAGTATAAATCGCACCTGCCGAAAATGCATAATAAAGTAGGAAAAAAACATATATAAGTCGCACTGGAGTATAAGTCGCATTTTTTGGGGAAATTTATTTGATAAAACCCAACACCAAGAATAGACATTTGAAAGGCAATTTAATATAAGTAAAGAATAGTGAACAACAGGCTGAATAAGTGTACGTTATATGACGCATAAATAACTAACTGAGAACGTGCCTGGTATGTTAACGTAACATATTATGATAAGAGTCATTCAAATAGAACATGTTATACGTTTACCAAACAATCTGTCACTCCTAATCGCTAAATCCGATGAAATCTTATACGTCTAGTCTCTTACGTGAATGAGCTAAATAATATTATTTGATATTTTACGGTAATGTGTTAATAATTTCACACATAAGTCGCTCCTGAGTATAAGTCGCACCCCCGGCCAAACTATGAAAACAACTGCGACCTATAGTCCGAAAAATACGGTAAATGTTTTCTGGCAGATTGAAATAAAGTGTATATTATTTTATAACCTATTCTGATTGATAGTCCTCAAATACAGAATGTTTAGCAGACTGAATATTACATTTTATTAATAGAGAATGTTAAAGCATTGTCAAGCAGAGATATAAATAACATTAATTTGTACAATATCAAATGTACAGAATATCAGAAGCATTTATTCAGGTAGAAATATCCCAGATTACATTACCAAACATCATTGACAATCAAAGCATGATCGTAACTATCTACATTTTGTGTTATTAATGCGTGGAACTGGTATCTAAACATGGAAGTATAGCTCCTCTCTCCTGAATGCAAGTGCTTTTATTAAAGGAATATACACTACCGTTCAAAAGTTTGGGGTCACCCAAACAATTTTGTGGAAAAGCCTTCATTTCTAAGAACAAGAATAGACTGTCGAGTTTCAGATGAAAGTTCTCTTTTTCTGGCAATTTTGAGCGTTTAATTGACCCCACAAATGTGATGCTCCAGAGACTCAATCTGCTCAAAGGAAGGTCAGTTTTGTAGCTTCTGTAACGAGCTAAACTGTTTTCAGATGTGTGAACATGATTGCACAAGGGTTTTCTAATCATCAATTAGCCTTCTGAGCCAATGAGCAAACACATTGTACCATTAGAACACTGGAGTGATAGTTGCTGGAAATGGGCCTCTGTACACCTATGTAGATATTGCACCAAAAACCAGACATTTGCAGCTAGAATAGTCATTTACCACATTAGCAATGTATAGAGTGTATTTCTTTAAAGTTAAGACTAGTTTAAAGTTATCTTCATTGAAAAGTACAGTGCTTTTCCTTCAAAAATAAGGACATTTCAATGTGACCCCAAACTTTTGAACGGGAGTGTATATTCTATATTCCTACAAAATACATAATCTGCGGGTATTTTTTTTATTGTCATTAAAAGTGTGTTTATGTCCATTTTGTGTTGAGCGGTTTGAAAAAGCATAATGTTAAAAAAACATTTGATCAACTAATTATCCAGTCATGGTAATAAAAACTTGAAAATCATCTGTTTAAGGACGAAAAATGATATTGATCTGTAATTATTGCGATTAATTTTAAGTTAACTATGAACAAACTGTGAATAATCACAATGAAATAGGTTAACTGTTTGACAGCCCTCGTAACAATCCCCTATCACAAATGGGCAAAAAAAATCAGAACTGACCTGCAGTGTGAACATAGCCTCAAACTCAAACGCCTGCCAACTCCCACTCCTTCCCTACTTGAGAAGTACCAGGTTAGAGGTTCCCTTTGTGACTGGAATTTTTAGGCTGATGAAATGGCAGAGATGCATTTTTCCCTTAATGTGTAGGATCAACAACACAAAAATAATGGTGGAATGAACAAAATATGATCAGTCGAGACAATGTGCTGAAATCCAATGATGGAGGACCTTGATTTTGATGCCAATGTCTATAAGCAGAGTGGTGCAGTGCTGATCAGGTCAGTCCAGAACTGTTCACGTTGCATTTCCACTGTGATTCTCAATACATTCAACAAAGAAGAGCTACAGCATAGATCTTGTAGAAAGGCATATTTGTGATGTTCTGCTATTTGCAGGAGTTGCAATTTATTTATTTTTTTTCAGGAGTTACAATTTGAGACCACCAACGGCAAATAAAATGCAAGTAATAGAGAGGCCAAGACAAAATGGATCGTTTCTATTCTTGGATATTTTGTGTTAAACACACAAAATATATTTGTGTTGGTATGGATGACATTAAAATCTGAAAGTTCCAAAAGTAAAGTCAACATTTAATTTTTTTTCGTCATCTGTTGATCGCCTGGCTGTCTATTTGGCACCAGAAACAGACAGAATCTTAATTGATCTAATCTGGTTTGCGCTCGCTATTTTCCACAGATACATTATAAATCCTCCCCCACTCCGTCTCTCTGCCTTTACCTCCCTCACACTTTAACCCCCCATCTGCCCTGACCTACATGGTAGTCACATGGCCCCGACTCCCTGGCTTGTCATTTTATGGAAAATCTGCAGGAGATAAAGCCACGGGGTTTAAAGTGTTATCCCCGCCTGTCCTTTGAGAAGGGCTACACACTGAATGAGGTGTTATTGCATCAATGCTGTTGGACACTCACAGGCTGCAAAGAGGATATCTTCCCCCTCTCTCTCTCTCTCTCTCTCTCTCTGTCTCTCTCTCTTTCTCTCTCCCTCCACCCCCATTCACTTTGATTGGATTTATTAGAGTGTCACCACTGTGACTTTGGGGGATTTTTCTTTCCCTGACACTGTCTTTGCATGCTTGCTTGGGTTATTTACTTAACTTGTCCAGAAAAATGAACTGTGATCCGCAGCCTACTAGGCAAAGACCAGTGCCTCATGCTAGTTTAGATGTAGCAGACCGACACCTTTACAGGCTCACTCGCACTGGTCTGCTTACCTCTGCCTTGGTGCTGAGGGTTTAGTTTTGCACTGTGACCGAGTCCCCTTCACACTGTTGTCTGCCTGTACGTTTTTTTCTGCTGCCCTTGCCATTCAGCCAATTACTGCAAAAGAGCTTAAGCCATTTTATCTTACTGACACCACCCCCTCCCCCTCTCTTGTTCCTATTATATGTTTATATACAGCTGTTATTTTAGACCTGAAGGATGCAATTTAAAGCCTCTGTTTTATTTATTTATTTATTTATTTTAATTTTGTGAAAAGTTCATGTGTTTGGTCATGAGTTCCCCACAATACCTGGTAGTGTAAAAACTTTTAGATTTTCAAATGTGATATTACTAAGAACCAGATTTTTGGGGCTGAGTAGCCCAAAATTGTACTTTAGTCAAAGTACCGTTAGTGTTTACCCGATATCAATATTTTGGTACCGGTGCTAAAATTATTATTATTATTCCCTGCCGCGAGAGTGTGCATGACTTCAGATGGGGCGGAGCTATCTGCTGTGTTAAGATAGAGGCAACACTTCCGTGTTTGGACACTACGTACACTACCATTCAAAAGTTTGAGGTCACCCAAACAATTTTGTGGAATAGCCTTCATTTCTAAGAACAAGAATAGACTGTCGAGTTTCAGATGAAAGTTCTCTTTTTCTGGCCATTTTGAGCGTTTAATTGACCCCACAAATGTGATGCTCCAGAAACTCAATCTGCTCAAAGGAAGGTCAGTTTTGTAGCTTCTGTAACGAGCTAAACTGTTTTCAGATGTGTGAACATGATTGCAAAAGAGTTTTCTAATCATCAATTAGCCTTCTGAGCCAATGAGCAAACACATTGTACCATTAGAACACTGGAGTGATAGTTTCTGGAAATGGGCCTCTATACACCTATGTAGATATTGCACTAAAAACCAGACATTTGCAGCTAGAATAGTCAATTACCACATTAGCAATGTATAGAGTGTATTTCTTTAAAGTTAAGACTAGTTTAAAGTTATCCTCATTGAAAAGTACAGTGCTTTTCCTTCAAAAATAAGGACATTTCAATGTGACCCCAAACTTTTGAACGGTAGTGTACTTACGCTGCTTATAAGTCAGGGGTCGGGAACCTTTTTGGCTGAGAGAGCCATGAAAGCCAAATATTTTAAAATGTATTTCCGGGAGAGCTATATCATATTTTTTTTAACACTGAATACAACTAAATGCGTGCATTTTTAAGTAAAACCAACATTTTTAGAGTATAATAAGTCTCTCATTCTTTTTAATAACATTGTTATTCTGAAGCTAAGCAATAATAAATAAAATACTTCTTACCATTAATGCGACTTCTTGAACAGGTGCGTTAGAAAACGTATGGATGGATTAAAATGCATGAAAATGTTTTATATTTTGAACGTTATTTTTAACACTGTGATTACCAGCGGAATTATTCAGTACTTATCCTGTTAAGTAATGTCAGCTAAGATTCATCTGAGAGCCAGATGCAGTCATCAAAAGAGCCACATCTGGCTCTAGAGCCATAGGTTCCCTACCCCTTTTATAAGTGATAATAATGATACAAATTGTGGAATGTTACGTTCATGCCTCAATTGTCAAATCTGTCGTTGGTAATGTAACCTGTGACATATCTGCACCCCCTTCAACATGTGTTCATGTTGTACATATTACGTGGGGACACATTTCCTGGGTGGACATAAATAAAATATAATATGTATCCTCTTGTAAAGACATGTGTGAAATAATGAAATGACTGCAAATTAGTTTTGTTTTAGATGATGCTACATTTCTGAAGAATAAACCACATAATGATTATTACTTCAGTTGAGGGAAAATGAATACAGTAATTACGGTAACATATAAGTGTAAAAAAAAAACTTATGATATGTACAATTTCAGAATATGCTTGGTCTATTTTTAAACAAAGACTACTATCTGAAGTTGTCTTTATTTTTAAGTTTTCATGCCATGATTTTACCAGTTTGGCCCCCTTGGGAATAGATTTTCCTGCATGTGGCCCCTGAGCTAAAATGAGTTTGACACCCTTGGTCTAGATAATATGTATTGGCTATGCTTTGGTGTAAACGTTGGGTAAATTTTGCTCCACAGTCACTTTTATAAACCAGTTTTTGAGTCAGTCATCACCGATATTTTGTATTTTTTATTTTACAGACACATTTCAAAATAAAGTTAAAAAAACATTGTATAGATTCACCCGGTCACACCATTAGGTACACCTGCACTGTCGCAGATTGATTCAGAGTGCATACAAAGAGTTGTTTTAGCAGCATCTATGTCACTGCATATTGAACTCTGGTGTTGTTGTGCACATGCCACGATTGGATGACAATAATACGTAGGGTGGGGAACCGGAGGGTGTGTTCCAACTATCGTGGGATCACACTCCTCAGCCTTCCCGGTAAGGTCTATTCAGGTGTACTGGAGAGGAGGCTACACCGGATAGTCGAACCTCGGATTCAGGAGGAACAGTGTGGTTTTCGTCCTGGTTGTGGAACTGTGGACCAGCTCTATACTCTCGGCAGGGTCCTTGAGGGTGCATGGGAGTTTGCCCAACCAGTCTACATGTACTTTGTGGACTTGGAGAAGGCATTCGACCGTGTACCCCGGGAAGTCCTGTAGGGAGTGCTCAGAGAGTATGGAGTAACGGACTGTCTGATTGTGGCGGTCCGCTCCCTGTATGATCAGTGTCAGAGTTTGGTCCGCATTGCCGGCAGTAAGTCGGACCCGTTTCCAGTGAGGGTTGGACTCCGCCAAGGCTGCCCTTTGTCACCGATTCTGTTCATAACTTTTATGGACAGAATTTCTTGGCGCTGTCAGGGCGTTGAGGGTATTTGGTTTGGTGGCTGCAGGATTAGGTCTCTGCTATTTGCAGATGATGTGGTCCTGATGGCTTCTTCTGGCCAAGATCTTCAGCTCTCACTGGATCGGTTCGCAGCCGAGTGTGAAGCGACTGGGATATGAATCAGCACCTCTAAGTCCGAGTCCATGGTTCTCGCCCGGAAAAGGGTGGAGTGCCATCTCCGGGTTGGGGAGAAGATCTTGCCCCAAGTGGAGGAGTCCAAGTACCTTGGAGTCTTGTTCACGAGTGAGGGAAGAGTGGATAGTGAGATCGACAGGTGGATCGGTGCGGCGTCTTCAGTAATGCGGACACTGTATCGATCCGTTGTGGTGAAGAAGGAGCTGAGCCAGAAGGCAAAGCTCTCAATTTACCGGTCGATCTACGTTCCCATCCTCACTTATGGTCATGAGCTTTGGGTTATGACCGAAAGGACAAGATCACGGGTACAAGCGGCCGAAATGAGCTTCCTCCGCCGGGTGGCGGTGCTCTCCCTTAGAGATAGGGTGAGAAGCTCTGTCATCCGGGAGGAGCTCAAAATAAAGCCGCTGCTCCTCCACATCGAGAGGAGCCAGATAAGGTGGTTCGGGTATCTGGTCAGGATGCCACCCGAACGCCTCCCTAGGGAGGTGTTTCGGGCACGTCCGACCGGTAGGAGGTCACAGGGAAGACCCAGGACACGTTGGGAAGACTATCTCTTCCGGCTGGCCTGGGAACACCTCGGGATCCCCCGGGAGGAGCTGGACGAAGTGGCTGAAGAGAGGGAAGTCTGGGCTTCCCTGCTTAGGCTGCTGCCCCCGCGACCCGACCTCAGATAAGCGGAAGAAGATGGATGGATGGATGGATGGACCCCTTTAATGTCTTAATAAGTTACAACGTAGCAAGACTGTGTGCGCGTTTGAGTGGGAAAGAAAATCAATACTACAGTATGCACGACAAAAAAATGCACATTTTACAGTCATTTATGATGTAATAGCAAGGCTATTGTTAGCCAACGTGCAGCAAAAACACAAACAACATCTACAACTTGCTGCATATTTTCTTTAATTAGAGGTGGATTTTTTTGTAGGCTGAATTGTGAAAATGTATACTGACATAGATGGCAGTACATGGTATAAATGTTCTTTTCCCTAGTCTGCAAGTAAACATTTAAACATTCTTCCAGTGTGTGGTTTGAGTGTGGTCATGTGACTTCCAGGCTCCGTTTGATTGGTTAAATGGAGTCAAACAACAGACTCCAGTGACAGTGGCCGCTGGAAAAAGTCTCTAACAGTCAAAACATATTTAGATCATTGATAAATGTAGTGATGATATAAATAAATGTAGCCATCGGATTGAAAGTCAATGTAACGGGGCACAAAGTCAAAGTAAAAATACTCAAGTAAAAGTATAAAGTATGTTGCATTAAAACTACTCTGATCAGTACAATTTATCCAAAAAATTACTTAAAGGCCTACTAAAATGAATTTTTTTTTATTTAAACGGGGATAGCAGATCTATTCTATGTGTCATACTTGATCATTTCGCGATATTGCCATATTTTTGCTGAAAGGATTTAGTATAGAACAACGACGATAAAGATTGCAACTTTTGGTATCTGATAAAAAAAAGGCTTGCCCCTACCGGAAGTAGCGTGACGTAGTCAGTTGAACATATACGCAAAGTTCCCTATTGTTTACAATGATGGCCGCATGAAGTGAGAGAGATTCGGACCGAGAAAGCGACAATTTCCCCATTAATTTGAGCGAGGATGAAAGATTTGTGGATGAGTAAAGTGCAAGTGAAGGACTAGTGGGGAGTTGAAGCTATTCAGATAGGGAAGATGCTGTGATGCTGACCTGATATTCAGCTGGGAATGACTACAACAGTAAATAAACACAAGACATATATATACTCTATTAGCCACAACACAACCAGGCTTATATTTAATATGCCACAAATTAATCCTGCATAAAAACACCTGCGTGTTTGTTACGCTAGCTCGTAGCTCCTCCGCTAGCTCCTAGCTCCATAGAACACGCCAATACAATTCAAACACCTGATCAACACACACAATCACTCAGCCCAAAAGACCGTTCACCTAACCCAAGGTTCATAAAGCTTATATATTTTAAAAAAGTTACGTACATACGCAAAAAAAAGTTGCGCACATACGGTCAAGCGATCAAATGTTTAGAAGCCAAAGCTGCATACTCACAGTAGCACGTCTGCGTCTTTGTCATCCAAATCAAAGTAATCCTGGTAAGAGTCTGTGTTGTCCCAGTTCTCTACAGGCGTCTGTGTATCGAAGTCAAAAGTCCTCCTGGTTAGAGTCTCTGTTATCCGAGTTCTTCCATCTTGACTGCATCTTTCGGGAATGTAAACAAAGAAGCGCCGGCTGTGTACTGTTGTTGCTGACTACGTTCGAAAAATACGTCCATTTCGCACCGACAACTTTCTTCTTTGCTTGTTCAGCTTCCTTCTCCATAATGCAATGAACATGATTGCAACAGATTCTCGAACACAGATGTCCAGAATACTGTGGAATTATGAAATGAAAACAGAGCTTTTTCGTATTGGCTTCAATGTGGAAGGCATACCCGTGTTCCCCGGTCTACGTCACGCGCATACGTCATCCTCAGAGGCGTTTCGAACCGGAAGTTTAGCGGCAAATTTAAAATGTCACTTTATAAGTTAACCCGGCCGTATTGGCATGTGTTATAATGTTAAGATTTCATCATTGATATATAAACTATCAGACTGCGTGGTCGGTAGTAGTGGGTTTCAGTAGGCCTTTAAGTCAATGTTTCTACCAACCTCTGCTAAGAACCTTTCTCAGTGGAATAGTGTGCATGACCT
This sequence comes from Entelurus aequoreus, assembly GCF_033978785.1. Lineage (NCBI taxonomy): Eukaryota > Metazoa > Chordata > Actinopteri > Syngnathiformes > Syngnathidae > Entelurus > Entelurus aequoreus. The sequence goes on from NC_084737.1 coordinate 67,780,244, forward strand.
GGTAAGACGAGACAACCGCTGTCAATGCGATGTCAAATGTAATGCAGAGCCACAAAGCACCTGAGGAATGCGTCCAAAGTGCTCTGACATGTTGCATTCTGGTGCTAAAACGACCGGCGCCAATTCCCCGTAAAATATGGTGATAGAATCCAGGGGACTGCTGTGCTCTTATTATTTTAGTTTGCATGAGAAGATTTGTTATGTGATTCTACAAAATGCACAATGGTCTTAAAGAAGAGAGAGAATAAACTAAGCCTTGCCTAACAGTGTGAACGGGAAGCAAAACTGCTTTATATGACAAAATAAAGACGTGAACACTCCGAGGGAACATTAGAATTAGGGTCCTGAAAGATTCATGCCTCCATTTTATTTATAATTTGTTTTCTTTTCTTTATTGGAGTGAAGTTGCAACTGAATATTTGATGATCACTGCCTAGAAGTAAGGAGGTGATGTCAGCAAAGGAAACAAAAAAAGCAAAGCGAAACAAGAGAGAAATGCTTTTTTGCCAAGTTTGCGCTTTCGAATAAACTCAACTCTCTTTTCACAAGTGGCTTGTTAATTAAATGAGAGGGGAGTTCACTATCTGCAGGTTGTGCTGAGCCCCGGCGAGGCGAGGGTGCGCTTCCCCGTATGCACGGCGCTGGCTGCCGGGCGCAGAACACCATCTGCATTTTGCTGTTAACGCTCCTTCACATCCGAGGGAGGATTAGGAGAAAATCCCCAGGTTTTTTTCACCCAGTTGACAAATATCAGATTTGTCTCTTAAAAAATTAGCTCCATCTATATCTCCTACCATATGACACACAAAAAGATTATCTGTAATACCCAGCCAGCTTGAGTGTGGAAAAAGCAGATTAAAGTTTCAGTTTGGTCATATTTACCCAGACATTTCAAGTACGAGGCTATGCACGCGTTACACAGCAGACAGACACACAAAGTGCCCCATGCATCCCCCCCACACACACACACACACACACACACACACACACACACACACACACTGTCCTTACCTTCCACAATGTCTGCCTTGAACCAATTAGACATAACACCTAAATAATTTAGCATTTTCCAGTTGGGCTTTCTCCTCCATGTGTCTTTAAAGCGACACAGTTAGCTGCCAAATGGGGCTAAAGTGAATAAAAGCAGCAGGTGCCTTTTCAGATGAAGCTTTGTACTCTGCAGAGGCCGCTGGGCTGTTATTTTAGCGGCCCACTGGCGGGGAGTAGGGGGTGGCTGGGAAGTGGAACTGGCTGCTGACCTGAGACCTCAGCGCTGTCCTGTTAGCAGCAACATGCATGGCCACTTAAACACTTGATTGGTGTTATGACCAGTGTACGCACAAAGTGAAATATGACTATATGTATATATTATATCGGTCGATATTGATAATTATTGATATTTTCAATGTCCGGGAGAAAAAATTAACATTTTTATTTCAAATGGAACCGCTGATTATCATCCCCTGCGCTATCAGGGCAGAAAGGAAAGGAAATGTCAACACAACCATGGAAAACACACAAGCAATCCATGTCAACGAACATCTAAAATCACAATAGACACTCTACAATAACCTTTTTAAATGAAGGTGCAAAAATAAGGAATATGTAAAAAACATTTTTTTTTAAAGTGTAGCCAAAAAGTGTGAAAATGTAAACATACACTACCATTCAAAATTTTGGGGTCACATTGAAATGTCCTTATTTTTGAAGGAAAAGCATTGTACTTTTTAATGAAGATAACTTTAAACTAGTCTTAACTTTAAAGAAATACACTCTATACATTGCTAATGTGGTAAATGACTATTCCAGCTGCAAATGTCTGGTTTTTGGTGCAATATCTACATAGGTGTATAGAGGTCCATTTCCAGCAACTATCACTCCAGTGTTCTAATGGTACAATGTGTTTGCTCATTGGCTCAGAAGGCTAATTGATGATTAGAAAACCCTTGTGCAATCATGTTCACGCATCTGAAAACATTTTAGCTCGTTACAGAAGCTACAAAACTGACCTTCCTTTGAGCAGATTGAGTTTCTGGAGCATCACATTTGTGGGGTCAATTAAACGCTCAAAATGGCCAGAAAAAGAGAACTTTCATCTGAAACTCGACAGTCTATTCTTGTTCTTAGAAATGAAGGCTATTCCACAAATTTGTTTGGGTGACCCCAAACTTTTGAACGGTAGTATAGAGAAACCTGAGAAGAACACATTTTTTTGCATGTTTACTGCCAGAAACATGCACAAATGTGTAACTTTAAATTTGGTCTGTTTTTCTTATTTAAGTATGGAAATGTTTTTTAATTTTTTTAATTTGGCCTTTATTTAACCAGGTAAAAATCCCATTGAGATCAAAGATCTCTTTTCCAAAGGAGACCTGGCCAAGAGGGCAGCAGCAGGGTTACATTAATAACAGTAAACAACACATAAAACATCAAATTTACAATATTAAAACTTGCTCACATGACACATGTGCATACAGACAAGGTAGACTGCAGTCCTTTCACAGAAGCTTTAAACTCATTCAATGTAACAAGGGTTTGAAGTTGAATATTCGATTGTAGGTTATTCCAAGCCTTCGGTGCTGAAAACCTAAATGCTTTCTTGCCCAGTTCAGTTCTTACTTTGGGGACGACAAATTGCAGAACATTCATTGAATGAAGATTGTGACTTCCTTGTTTCTTTGTTAAAAGGCAAGACAGATAAGATGGAGAGATACAAAGAATGGTTTTGTAGATGAAAACATACCAATGATTAAGGCGTCGAGCACATAAAGATGTCCAGTTAACCATTGAGTTTAACACACAATGGTGAAATTGGAAATGAATTTATGTTATGCTGTAATTAATATTTAAACGTTATCAGACCAAATTATTATTTTAAAGAAGCACATTTTTGTTATATATTATTTATTTTATTTATACAGTCGTGCACTTTACTTCCTACCTGTTGTTTCTGTACATCTGAATAAGGAACGGTCGAGGGTTGAAAAGAAAAGACTGTGGTCCGTTTGAAAAAATGTGGAGGTGACTTTCCCTGTTTTATCCACAATTTTTCCGCTCTCTGCAGCACTCATTTTTACTTTCTCTTCTCACTCATTTGCGCGATCAAACGTGATAGTTACCGTATTTTTCGGACTATCAGTCGCAGTTTTTTTCATAGTTTTTGCCGGGGTAGCGACTTATACTCAGGAGCGACTTATGTGTGAAATTATTAACACATTACTGTAAAATATCAAATAATATTATTTAGCTCGTTCACGTAAGAGACTAGACGTATAAGATTTCATGGGATTTAGCGATTAGGAGTGACAGATTGTTTGGTAAGCGTATAGCATGTTCTATATGTTAAAGTTATTTGAATGACTCTTACCATGATATGTTACGTTAACATACCAGGCACGTTCTCAGTTGGTTATTTATGCGTCATATAACGTACACTTATTCAGCCTGTTGTTCTCTATTCTTTATTTATTTTAAATTGCCTTTCAAATGTCTATTCTTGGTGTTGGGTTTTATCAAATAAATTTCCCCAAAAAATGCGACTTGTACTCCAGTGCGACTTACAGTATATATGTTTTCTTCCTTCTTTATTATGCATTTTCGGCAGGTGCGACTTATACTCCGGTGCGACTTATACTCCGAAAAATACGGTAATACTGTTATGCAATTGGCTGTTTAGGGTCACTCCCATTGCTCATTGATCACGTCCTGGTTTGCTAAGACCGCAAGTTTCTTTGTTCATGCAACCAACCATGCTTCATTCTTTATTTCTTTTCCCATTTTTCACATTTACACAAGCTGGTCCTTACAGTATGAATTGATATATATAGCCTATTGTTTGCGCACTATTGACAGGTGATGTACCGAAAAACTTGACCACCAAAAAAATACTTTGATTACCGAAAATCACGCTACCGAAACCGGATGTAAACCAAACACACGCCATTGTCTGGAGCATTGTCAGCATGTCTGCAATGTTGACGTAATTGTCTGTGAATGTTCTCATTCAACCAGGTCACTGTCATCTCGGGGCATTCAATCGATCGCAACTGGACTGTTTGGTTTGTCTTGGAAGATGTTTCGCCTCTCATCCGAGGAGGTTTCATCAGTTCGTGCTCCTACACTTAAATTGGTCAGATATAGTCTGACCAATCTTGGATGAGAGGCGAAACGTCTTCCAAGACAAACCAAATAGTCCAGTTGCGATCGATTGAATGCCCTGAGGTTGACATAATTTGAATATATGCCATTTATAAAATGTGGTAGCTGGACAGTGGCAGCTGTTACTACTTTATCGGTACCGGACACGATCAGTCCACATGTGTGAAGACATTTCCTGGACTTGCATTTTTTTTTTACAACATAGCCTTGCGACGTCATCTTATGTGATATTTGAAAGATTAATTAATGTTTAGTATAAAAAAATAGCTTACTTAGAAGTAAAAGGGAACAAGAATATAAACATACACAAGGGGTAGATTTAAAAAAATCAAGAAGTATTATCGCCACAATTTGAACTACTGTCACTCTTCTGTCATTGCAAGTAATGATGCACGGGGGCGCCACTGACTCCCAACAGGTCATTTCTTTTTTTTAAATGTTGATTACTTACTTACTGCATCTTAAATCTATATCTGCGGCCTGACAAAAAGTGGACCTTTAAATGATCGGTATTGTGAATTGATGTATTTGTTGTAAAAAATGTTTTTAAAAAGTGGTAAAAAAAAGAAAAATGTCTTTGCTATTTAAGGCTGTTGGGCACATCGTTCTGTAAGGTTTCAAAATAAAAGCTGTATTCTTCAGTAACGTTTGTTTTGTAGATGGATATAAAAGAAATCTTTTATATCCATCCATCCATTTTCTACCACTTTGTCCCTTTCCAATATACAGTACAGGCCAAAAGTTTGGACACACCTTCTCATTCAATGTGTTTTCTTTATTTTCATGACTATTTACATTGTAGATTGTCACTGAAGGGATCCAAACTATGAACGAACACATGTGGCGTTATGTACTTAACAAAAAAAGGTGAAGTAACTGAAAACACGTTTTACATTCTAGTTTTTTCAAAATAGCCACCCTATGCTCTGATTACTACTTTGCACACTCTTGGCATTCTCTCGATGAGCTTCAAGAGGTAGTCACCTGAAATGGTTTTCACTTCATAGGTGTCATAGTTTTGAGGCCTTTATGAAAATAAAGAAAACGCATTGAAATGAGAAGGTGTGTCCAAACTTTTGGCCTGTACTGTGTGTGTGTGTGTGTGCGTGTGTGTTCTGGCAATGCTTACTTAATGGGGACATCACTCTGTTTACGCAGTCACCTTTAGGGGACCTCTGATGGTATGGGGACAAAAAAACAGGTCCCCTATAGCAGTGGTCCCCAACCTTTTTGTACTTGCGGACCGGTCAATGTTTGAAAATTTGTCCCCCCGACCCGGGGGGGGTCGGTATTTATTTATTTATTTATTTTTGTCATAAAGAAATACAATCATGTGTGTTTACGGACTGTATCCCTGCAGACTGTATTGATTTATATTGATGTATCATGTATATATTGTTTTTTTATGTTGATTTAATTAAAAAAAAAAAAAAAGTTTTATTTATTTATTTATTTTTTAACTTCTTGTGCGGCCGCGGCCCGGTACCAATCGGTCCACGGACCGGTACCGGGCCGCGGCCCGGTGGTTGGGGACCACTGCCCTAAAGGGAAACCTTTTTAAATGATAGTCAGATCCATTCTGAAGACGCCTAAGTGATTTTTAAGCTTTGGCCCATAAAACCTGTTTACTGGTTAGTTTGAGTGTGAGACATTTGCACAGCAGCCCCCTCATCGGGCTGTAGCTGGTACATTTAAGTGGTGAAACTTCCTATAAGAGGACCGCTGTAGTGCTGTATTCTGAGGATCATGTCATATTTATTTTGATTTTTTTTTTTTTTAAATGGTCCTCAGTAGTCATGTACAAATTTGTGTGAATTATGCAAAATTATTTAAATTTGGCCCCCATGAACCATATGAACCTCTTTTTCCCCAGGGTCCCCAGTAAGAATGATCAGCACATTACTTCATCATTCCAGAGATTTAAAGACGTTTATGAGCTAACTGGGCAGTGGCCATTTTTGTTATGCCTCCACAACCTCTAGAAAGGGTGGTCCCCACAAGTGATGATCAAAAACTTGATCCCCATTCTATATGATAACCAGTGTGTGTGTGTGTGTGTGTGTGTGTGTGTGTGTGTGTGTGTCCTAAATGCATGTTGTGATGCATTCAACCTCGCCGTGACCCATTTTTACCCCCACACATATCCACTTTTTATTTCCTGAAAGCCTCTGGTCAGGATTTTAAAATCAACTTAGATCAGATTTTATCAGTCAACGTGTCTTTTTTCCCTCCACTGTGGTTTGTGTTGTCATTTTCTGTCTTCCTGTATAGTCATACTCTACCCTGACTTGTTGCTTATTTTGTTACTGTTCATACAATCATTGGTCAAATATTAAATCGGCACCAGTGATTGGCCATAATGTAGTTTAGTGATGGGTCGAACAATACTAATGCATCGGCACATTATGAAACACAAGGAGTGATACTTTGTTCCTCGATGCCTCGACGTGTGTGTCACTTTAAGAAAAAAACATGTGACCTAATCAACTGCTCAATCGTTTGACTGCGAAGTCTTAAACTGTGTTTATTAGGGAGCGCTTCTTCATCTCCCGAGTGACAGCTAGTACTAAAAGAAGTCGATGACAAGCCGTGTCATACATCTAAAAATTCCGAAGTGTTGGATAATTTTGGTCTTATAGCACTAAATAAGGTAAATGTTATTTTCCTGTTCAGTAATTGGACCATTTACACAGTGTTTCATATTCTTTACTGCACAGCTATTTGTTTAAAAAAAATTAGGTGTCAGTGTCACAGTGTCAGTAAATTGTCAATACAGCCAGTAAGTGTGCCACACACTCACTAAAATGTCATTTGCCCAAGCATGCAGCAGCGATGGGTGTATGTTCTTTTGTTGCCATTGTATTTTTTTGTCACAGGGTTGTACTTCCTTATATTGAGGTGATTTCATATACCGTACTAAATAATAATATGATACTTAAAGCTTTGGTTAAAAAAAACGACATGGAAATTTTGACTTTAGTTTGTATTTCTTGCATGTATGTAGGTATGTATGTACATTTTTGTAATTATTATAAAACAGTTATGGTTTCCGCACTTTAAAAAATTCATGGTGATACCTGTTGTTTCCTGAAGAGACTCAAAGACCTTTGCAAATGGAAACGGAAGAAGATAAACATATTTAAACAATCAATAGTTTTTCTCTTAAGAAGCCAGAACAGATTACATGTTCCTTAAACCAAGGAAAATATATTGTTTGTTAATTAATAATTTTTTTATATGTTAAATCATTTATTTATAACATTTTTAAAAATATTTTAGTGTGTATATGAGTACTTTTTGTGCAAATTCAACAATACTGTGATAATAATGATGACCGTGTTATGAAAAGTTTGTATCGATACATCAGTACATTAATGGAAAGTTACTTCTACAGACACAATAGTACAGTGGAACCTTGATTTACTGTTCTTGAACATGGTTTGTTAACAGAAAATCTGTATAGTGAAGCAGAAGAATTCTTCATAAGAATCAATGTAAACATGAATAATTCGTGTTAGCCTCGACAGAAGTCCATATTTTAGTTAAAAAAAAACTGCACAATTTGAAGACACTATAATGTATATATAGACTGTGTGAGTGTGTGTGTGCGTGTGTGTGTGTGTGTGTGTGTGTGTGTGTGTGTGTGTGTGTGTGTGTGTGTGTGTGTGTGTGTGTGTGTGTGTGTGTGTGTGTGTATACAGTACAGGTCAAAAGTTTAGACACACCTTCTCATGGATACATTTTCTTTATTTTCATGACTATTTACATTGTAGATTGTCACAGAGGGCATCAAAACTATGAATGAACACATGTGGAGTTATGTACTTAACAAAAAAAAGTGAAATAACTGAAAACCTGTTTTATATTGTTTTTTTTTTTTAAATAGCCACCCTTTGCTCTGATTACTGCTTTGCACACTCTTGGCATTCTCTCCATGAGCTTCAAGCACACCTGTGAAGTAAAAACCATTTCAGGTGACTACCTCTTGAAGCTCATCGAGAGAATGCCGAGAGTGTGCGAAAAAGTAATCACGGCAAAGGGTGGCTATTTTGAAGAAACTAGAATATAAAACATGTTTTCCGTTATTTCCCCTTTTTTTGTTAAGTACATAACTCCACATGTGTTCATTCATAGTTTTGATGCCTTCAGTGACAATCTACAATGTAAATAGTCATGGAAATAAAGAAAACACATTGAATGAGAAGGTGTGTCCAAACATTTGGCCTGTACTGTATGTCTTGAATGTACGTTACCCAGTTTTACTTGTGACAGATTGAGAGTGGACATACTGTACATGATTAAGATCCACCAGCATGCATCAGAGCGATTTAAACACCCACGTAAGATGCTCTTTAAGCCTCGGTTAAGTCACTTTGTTTGTCCTTACCTTTTCATTATCAAATGCATAATCATCATCATCTGCAGAGTGCAGAGTTGACGGCCCGGGGCCCTAACTGGTGCCCTGGACGCCAACTTCCACTGCTTCCACTCAAGACCACTGCCCCACCCAGAGGTTGCTTTATGAACACAGGAGCCCCATAAATGAAATTAAGGTGTCAATTAGTCAATTACAGCATAATAACTCCGAGGGCAGACATTTAGAGACAGAGAGAATCTCAGCTAAGTTCATTTCCTGCGGCCCAAGAGCCTAGCGCTTGGCACACGTCACTCCCCACCCGGACTCGCTGAATAAGGGCCCCAGTGCTCTCCCTAATGTTATTTTCCCCTGGATATCTTTTTTGATCAACAATTTCCTTTCATGGGTTTGTTTTTCACATGCAGGCGATGCACTACTTCTCTACCCAATTTGGCCAGGGAGAATTTTATAATTTAGTAATTAAAATCTTTGTTAGGCTTTAGAAATTGCAGCTAATTGAATTTAATGGGGAGATGAATTTCATCTTTATTTGATTAGCGGGACCCCTGGCATAGGTATTTATGGAAAAAACTCTACAAAAATATGCTGTGTGGGCTAAGATGGCATAATAGAATTACACCTAATCCGATTTCACTGTCATGAATTTCACTCTAATTTCACTATAATTTTCCATTAGATAGCTGGTTTACAAATATTTGCTCATCTGCGATGGGAAAGGCTATCTGTCTAAAATGATTACCGAGCAAGCCTTCAGAAATATGTCCCTTTCCCCCCCCCTGCCCCCTCCCTTTTTAAAAACCAGATTGCAAGGGATCAAAATTAGGAAGATTGCATTATGTATGTCTGCATCCGGGAGAGCAATGGGGGAGATATGATGATTACGGCCGGGGGATGAAAGCTGTGTCAAGAAAAATATATTACTCTAAAATATAGGCTTGTTCTATCTACAAAATCTCTGCTCTCAGCACACTGCTGCCAAGTGACACACTATATCATAATTCATGCACCATATAAACACAAACAAAAGAAAGCCATTGCCGAATGTTATAATGCGACGTATGCGTCATACAAACTCTTGTGTTAATTGCTTCCAAGTGTGTAACCATAATGAGATTCTGCAGTGATTTTCATAGTGTGTGTAAGTTGATATATACCCAGCAATTATAAAAATCAAATGGGATCGTGAAGAATCATCGTCAGGAGTGATGCAAATGTTGATCATCAAGAGCTGGTGGTGTATTGCCATCATCATCATCATCATCATCATCATCATCATGGTGCTGGTTTTAAGTTTGATATTCAGCTCAGCCCTGCCTAAAATAAATATATAATGCAATATAAACAGACGTGAGAGGGAATAATATCCCACATCATAGGCAAACTCCAATAACACAAGGCTGAACTCTTGTTGAATCCCACTTTGAAAGCCCCTGCTTCAGAATTAAGCTTTTACACGTTCAATTTCCTACCAATTTGACAGCAACATGGCGTTGAATATCAAGAATAAACTTGCCCGTGGAAAAACCCAGACTCTTAATTTGTTGTTTAAAGTTTGATACAGTGAGAAGTGCATCCTGCTGCCCCCTCCCCAAACCAGTGTTTTTCAACCTTTTCTTAGCCAAGGCACATTTTTTTCATTGAAAAAATCCTGAGGCACACCGCCAGCAGAAAACATGCAAAAATTAAACTCAGCGGCCGATATTGACGGTAAAAAGTTGTTCTCGCAATTGTTGGATATGAATTCAAACCATAACCAACCATGCATCACCGTAGCTCTTGTCCCAAAATAGGTGTACTGTCATGACCTGTCACATCACGCCGTGACTTATTTTGAGTTTTTTGGTGTTTTCCTATGTGTAGTGTTTTAGTTCTTGTCTTGCGCTCCTATTTTGGTGTTTTGATTGTCATGTCATGTACGGATGTACTTTGTGGACCCCGTCTGCTCCACACACTGTAAGTCTTTTCTGTCGTCCAGCATTCTGTTTTTGTTTACTTTTCAGCCAATTCAGTTTTACCTTCGTTTTGCATAGCCATCCCAAGCTTCAATGCCTTTTCTTAGCGGCACTAGCCTTTTGTTTATTTTTGGTTTAAAGGCCTACTGAAATGAGATTTTCTTATTTAAACGGGGATAGCAGGTCCATTCTATGTGTCATACTTGATCATTTCGCGATATTGCTGAAAGGATTTAGTAGAGAACATCGACGATAAAATTCGCAACTTTTGGTCGCTGATAAAAAAGCCTTGCCTGTACCGGAAGTAGCGTGACGTCACAGGTTGTGGAGCTCCTCACATCTGCACATTGTTTACAATCATGGCCACCAGCAGCGAGAGCGATTCGGACCGAGAAAGCGACGATTACCCCATTAATTTGAGTGAGGATGAAAGATTTGTGGATGAGGAAAGTGAGAGTGAAGGATTAGAGGGCAGTGGAAGCGATTCAGATAAGGAAGATGCTGTGAGAGGCGGGTGGGACCTGATATTCAGCTGGGAATGACTAAAACAGTAAATAAACACAAGACATATATATATCGTAATTTCCGGACTATAAGCCGCACCTGACTATAAGCCGCACCAGCTAAATTTAGGGGAAAATACAGATTGCTCCATATATAAGCCGCACCCGACTATAAGCCGCAGGGTTTTGATGTGTAATTACTGTAGTATATAGGGCTTCCTGCTACCACGGAGGGGATTGTCGGGACAGAGATGACTGTTTGGGAAAGCAAAGCGTCCCATTTATTAACAATAAATCTTTCAATCATTCAATCAAACTTTCACATCTTTGACATGGCGAACAGCATTCGCGCAGAGTACAAATAATACAACGGTGCAAAGTAATACAAAGTGCTCGCCTGTACGTTATCAAAATAACCAGCCTACCGGTATATGAAAAGTCAGTCTTTAATCATTGTGTCATCGTCTTCCTCCTGCGTACTAAAACCACAGAAATCCTCTTCGTCGGTGTCGGAGAAGAACGGGCCGTAAATAAGCCGCACCCTTGTATAAGCCGCAGGGACCAGAACGAGGGGAAAAAGTAGCGGCTTATAGTCCGGAAATTACGGTACTCTATTAGCCACAACACAACCAGGCTTATATTTAATATGCCACAAATTAATCCCACATAACAAACACCTCCCCCCTCCCGTCCATATAACCCGCCAATACAAATCAAACACCCGCACAACACACTCAATCCCACAGCCCAAAGTACCGTTCACCTCCGCAAAGTTCATACAGCACATATATTTCCCCAAAGTCACGTACGTGATATGCACATAGCGGCATGCACGTACGGGCAAGCGATCAAATGTTTGGAAGCCGCAGCTGCGTACTCACGGTAGCACGTATCCAACTCAAAGTCCTCCTGGTAAGAGTCTCTGTTGTCCCAGTTCGCTACGTGTTTGTGTTGCTGCAGCCGGCCGCTAATACACCGCTTCCCACCTACAGCTTTCTTCTTTACTGTCTTCATTGTTCATTAAACAAATTGCAAAAGATTCACCAACACAGATGTCCAGAATACTGTGGAATTTTGCGATGAAAACAGACGACTTAATAGCTGGCCACAATGGTGTCCCAAAATGTCCGCTACAATCCGTGACGTCATGCGCAAACGTCATCATACCGAGACGTTTTCAGCAGGATATTTCGCGAGAAATAAAAAATTGCACTTTACTAATCTAACCCGGCCGTATTGGCATGTGTTGCAATGTTAAGATTTCATCATTGATATATAAACTATCAGACTGCGTGGTCGGTAGTAGTGGGTTTCAGTAGGCCTTTAAGCGTTAGATACCTTTTTACCTGCAAACCATCGTCCTCATTCCCGACATCTACAAAGCAATTAGCCACCTACTGATATGGAAGAGTACTACATGGTTACTCTGCCGAGCTCTAGACAGCACAGACACCCAACAACGGCACATTTGCAGATTAATAATTACTGGTTTGCAAAAAATATTTTTAACCCAATTAGGTGAAATTACATAATCTCCCACGGCACACCAAACAATATCCCACGGTACACTAGTGTGCCGCGGCACAGTGGTTGAAAAACAACCCCAAACAACCTGTACTCTGCCCGTCGCCCACACTCACGCCCACTCCCTCCCTTTCCATTTGCTCACTCATTCTTTGGTCCGAGCTGCCGGAGACAGCGAGAGGGGTTCGAGGAACACAATCTGACTCCCGGCAAAGGTCAGATTTCTCACTCGGCATGTCTCTGGGCTTTGGGCACAAAAGCCACTGAATTCACATCTTTCAACTGGGCCGTGGCCTTTGTCCTGGGAAAGGGAGGCTTGCGAGTGGGCCCTGCAGCAGACCAGCCCCTCCTGGAGTGCACTGTCAGGGGCAGCCAAACGTCTGGCCCCGCCGGCCCTTTGACTGATGTCCCCTGCCATGTCCCGTGCATGGCAGCGCACACACACCAACACACTCCACCTTGCCCTCAACATTCTCCCACATGAAGCGTACAATACACAGAGGCCACATCAAACGAAAAGCCCCCACAGCTCCTTTTCAAAAGTAATAGTTTGGCCCCTAAGGATGGTAACGCCAGGGCCAGAGGGCTGTGCTGCATGTACCCTTTCCTGCTGAGGATTTTGCTACTTCAATAGAATTTGTCCCCCTAAATCCTCTTCAATGATAAGGTTAATGGCAGGGGTGATCCAACTCTTTCCACTAAGGGCCGCACTCTGAAAAATGAAAGGATTCGGGGGCCATTTTGATATTTTTCATTTCCAAAACCAATACAATACATATTGTAAACCTTGGGGCTCCCTTCAGTTTTGGTGAGTGTTAAAGGAGTCATTAAAATGTGGAAAATAAGTCACATATATATTTGTTTCTATAGTTTAACTTCAGATCTATCTTGACATAAAGGTAACATTTTTCGTATGTTCCACGCCCTTTTTTTTTTTTCTTCAAGAAAACCCTATTTTTTATGGCATTTTTTTCCCCCAGAAAAATGTTCCAAGTGGAATATTTGATGTTAAGTAATTGGTAAGTTATTTATAACAACATTGCTTTTGGTTCGGTATTGAATTTTGAGCAATGACAGTTTAAAAAAAAAAATCAGACTAATGTTTTTTTGGGTATCCAAAAATGTTTAAAATAAGTTGATATATCAATATACACTATATTGCCAAAACTATTTGGCCACCTGCCTTGACTCACATAAGGACTTGAAGTGCCATCCCATTCCTAACCCAGAGGGTTAAATCAATCAATCAATCAATGGCTGCACAAGCCACAACGACATCCGCGGTACATAGCCCACATAAGGGCAAGGAAAAACTCACAACCCCAATGGGACGTCGATGTGAATGACTATGAGAAACCTTGGAGAGGACCGCATATGTGGGTGACCCCCGCAATGGACGTCGAGTGGGTCTGACATAATATTGTGAAAGTCCAGTCCATAGTAGATCTAACATAATAGTGAGAGTCCAGTCCATAGTAGGGCCAGCAGGAGACCATCTCGAGCGGAGACGGGTCAGCAGCGCAGAGATGTCCCCAACCGATGCACAGGCGAGCGGTCCACCCCGTGTCCCGACTCTGGACAGCCAGCACTTCATCCATGGCCACCGGACCTGTGTCCCCCCCCCCTCCAGAAGGGAGAGGGGGGCAGAGGAGAAAAGAAAAGAAATAGCAGATCAACTGGTCTAAAAAGGGGGTCTATTTAAAGGCTAGAGTATACATATTAGTTTTAAGATGGGACTTAAATGCTTCTACTGAGGTAGCATCTCTAACTGTCACATTCCAGAGTACTGGAGCCCGAATAGAAAACGCTCTATAGCCCGCAGACTTTTTTTGGGCTCTAGGAATCACTAATAAGCCGGAGTTCTTTGAACGCAGATTTCTTGCCGGGACATATGGTACAATACAATCGGCAAGATAGGCAGGAGCTAGACCGTGTAGTATTTTATACGTAAGTAGTAAAACCTTAAAGTCACATCTTAAGTGCACAGGAAGCAAGTGCAGGTGAGCCATTTTGATATGATGAAAATTATGTCGGTCCACCTTTTGCAGCTGTTACAGCTTCAACTCTTCTGGGAAGGCTGTCCACAAGGTTGCGGAGTGTGTTTATAGGAATTTTCGACCATTCTTCCAAAAGCGCATTGGTCAGGTGACACACTGATGTTGATGGCTCTCAGTCTCCGTTCTAATTCATCCCAAATGTGTTCTATCGGGTTCAGGTCAGGACTCTGTGCAGGCCAGTCAAGTTCATCCACACCGGACTCTGTCATCCATGTCTTTATGGACTTTGCTTTGTGCACTGGTGCACAGTCATGTTGGAAGAACAAACTGTTCCCACATGGTTGGGAGGATGGAAATGTCCAAAATGTTTTGGTATCCCGGAGCATTCAAAGTTATTTTCACTGGAACTAAGGGGCCAAGCCCAACTCCTGAAAAACAACCCCACACTATAGTTCCTCCTCCACCAAATTTCACTCTCGGCACAATGCAGTCCGAAATGTAGCGTTCTCCTGGCAACCTCCAAACCCAGACTCGTCCATCAGATTGCCAGATGGAAAAGCGTGATTAATCACTCCAGAGAACGCGTCTCCACTTTTCTAGAGTCCAGTGGCGACGTGCTTTACACCACTGCATCCGACGCATTGCGTTGGACTTGATGATGTATGGCTTAGATGCAGCTGCTCGGCCGTGGAAACCCATTCCATGAAGCTCTCTGCGTACTGTACGTGGGCTAATTGGAAGGTCACATGAAGTTTGGAGCTCTGTAGCAACTGACTGTGCAGAAAGTCGGTGACCTCTTTGCACTATGCGCTTCAGTATCCGCTGACCCCTCTCTTGTCAGTTTACGTGGCCTACCACTTGGTGGCTGAGTTGCTGTTGTTCCCAAACGCTTCCATGTTCTTATAATAAAGCCGGCAGTTGACTTTAGAATATTTAGGAGCGAGGAAATTTCACGACTGGATTTGTTGCACAGGTGGCATCCTATGACAGTTCCACGCTGGAAATCACTGAGAGCGGCCCATTCTTTCACAAATGTTTGTAGAAACAGTCTCCATTGCTAAGTGCTTGATTTTATACACCGAGTGATTAGGACACCTGATTCTGATCATTTGGATGGGTGGCCAAATACTTTTGACAATATAGTGTATATTGTTTTACTTTCGACGCTTAAATTTTTAGATCAGGGTTCGCCAACTCGTCGATCGCAAAAATATTATAAATATGTATTAATATGACATCGGTGACACCCCCACCTGGAGAGTGACAAACAGACTTGCCAACAGGCACACATTTTAACCCCTGAACACGCCTCGCCGCTCTCTCTTCAGCCTCTCATCACACGGCTCTCCACACCGCGGCCACACACCCCCGAGCACGGCGGCACACGTCACCCGCTCCTCTCGCCAATGCGCATGGCAATGACGTGCACAAAAGTCATCGAGCTGCAACAATGCATTAGAGCTGCTTGTTTCAACAAATCATTTTCTAGCATTCAACGTCAAACCGCTCTTACCTAAGCCACGACCATCATCGCTCGCCTGCGACGGGAAGCTAACAAGCCAAATACTAAAGTCTGTGAACATTGCTCCAAACTACCGATTTTGTGTTAATTTATATACAAAAGTAAACACTGACATGTGCAAAGGCAGTAATATATATAGATGAACAAAAATACTACGGTATTAGGAATATAATGACCATTAACAGTTAGCTTCTACAGCTGTAGTTCGTTCCATCTGTGGCCCGTGACTCGTTTTTCAATGGCCCTAGGCACATTACCAAAAAAAGTGGATTGATTAACGTGGACCCCGACTTAAACAAGTTGAAAAACGTATTCGGGTGTTACCATTTAGTGGTCAATTGTACGGAATGTGTACTGCACTGTGCAATCTACTAATACAAGTTTCAATCAATCAGTCAAAGTGCAAAAATTGGTAAAAGAGGAAAAAGCACAATGAGAAAAACACAACATGTTGACATCAGCCAATAATAACAACACAAAGCTTTGTGTTTTTGTTTTGTAAAACAAGAACAACTTGTTGACGCTGGGGGAGATCTTGCTTTGGTTTTTGGCTGAGACCAGGGATCTTTGGCTCGAAAAGGTTGGTGACCACAGCTCTAGAGCAACTTCAGATCTATCTGTCAATTATACGTTTTTATTATTAGATTGTTTTCTTATGTTTTATGCCCTTTTTGTCAAAGAAAACCTTGTTTTTTTTATATGGCAAACACACAAAATGTGCAATATTTTCCCCAAAAAATATTCGATTGTAGCTGAGATAGGCTCCAGCACCCCCCGCGACCCCATAAGGGATAAGCGGTAGAAAATGGATGGATGGATATTTCAAAGTGAAAATTGTGATGTCAAGTAATTGGATTGGCCTTGAATAGGTCAATACTACTCAGTGGCCTTGTGGTTAGAGTGTCCGCCCTGAGATCGGTAGGTTGTGAGTTCAAATCCCGGCCGAGTCACACCAAAGACTATAAAAATGGGACCCATTACCTCCCTGCTTAGCACTCAGCATCAAGGGTTGGAATTGGGGGTTAAGTCACCAAAAATGATTCCCAGGCGCGGCCACCGCTGCTGCCCACTGCTCCCCTCACCTCCCAGGGGGTGAACAAGGGGATGGGTCAAATGCAGAGGACACATTTCACCACACCTAGTGTGTGCGTGACAATCATTGGTACTTTAACTTAACTTAACTTAACTTTAATAATTCACACCAACATTTCTTTGAACTATATTATTATTATTGAGCAATGACAGTTTTAAAGTAAAATACTGCCTGCATGTAGGCTTTATGTTATTACTGTCAACTTTGCAACATTTTCTTGTTACACTACACGTGTTTGCTCTTTTTTTCCACTTTGTATGTTTTTTTTGTTTTTTTTTAATAGTATATTTAGCATTTAGCAGTAAGAAAAATTAGCTGTGGGCCGCAAATTGCCCCCGGGCCTCACTTTGGACACCCTTGGTTTATGGTATTAGTTTATTTCGAACATGCATACAGTTCCAATATGGCATTTTACATATTTCCAGTTTCTCAATACAACATGTTGAAAAGGAGTAGAGAGAAGTGCATCTTATTCAATCCTACTCCTTTTCCATATCGTAGCTATTTCTAACACATTTGTTTACTTACTGTGCTCAAATAGTCAATAAAGTTTTCATACATACATAGGTCCTGATCTACTAAAAGTTTGCGTGTATTAAAATATGTACAAACTTGATAGCACATTCCAAGCTAATCTACCGTATTTTTCGGACTATAAGTCACAGTTTTTTTCATAGTTTGGCCGGGGGTGCGACTTATACTCAGGAGCGACTTATGTGTGAAATTATTAACACATTACCGTAAAATATCAAATAATATTATTTATCTCATTCACGTAAGAGACTAGACGTTTAAGATTTCATGGGATTTAGCGATTAGGAGTGACAGATTGTTTGGTAAACGTATAGCATGTTCTATATGTTATAGTTATTTGAATGACTCTTACCATAATATGTTACGTTAACATACCAGGCACGTTCTCAGTTGGTTATTTATGCGTCATATAACGTACACTTATTCAGCCTGTTGTTCACTATTCTTTATTTATTTGAAATTGCCTTTCAAATGTCTATTCTTGGTGTTGGGTTTTATCAAATAAATTTCCCCAAAAAATGCGACTTATACTCCAGTGCGACTTATATATGTTTTTTTCCTTCTTTATTATGCATTTTCGGCAGGTGCGACTTATACTCCGGTGCGACTTATACTCCGAAAAATTCGGTACTAAACTTGTGCGCAGAGGATTGCGTCTCTTAAGTGAGCAAAATAGAAAGTGCAATCCATTTAGCGTTTTGGTCTTCATGAATATGCAGAATATACGCTGATTATCAAAACGCCCATAATACTGGGAGGAGAAAAAGCAAATATAAGTATTTAGCACACGCAGTGTGATTCACCAAGCCTCACACTGTTATGTGGCCGCTGTTTCGCGTCTATATTTAGTCATTTAGGAAGGACATGCAAACTGGCAGTTTGAGAAAAGAGGTGATTAAGCTTCAGCTTTGGCCAACATGTGCTTGTCAACATATTTGGACTGCCAAAATTAAAACTATTAGATCCATCCATTTTTCTGCCATATAATTGTGTACTTTTATAGCTGCTGGATGACCTAAGGGTCTGATTGGAACAAATTCAATTGACACGTTTTGGTCCATGTTGGTGTTTCTTTGTTTAATGGCATTCGATTTTTCATTTAGAAAGTATGTTATTATAATATGTATATCCTATATGAAAACATTTCCAGACGTATGCATGTGCTTCGGTGCTGTGATGGTCCACCTCCTCCCTGCAGAGCGCATTGTCAGCATACTAAAAATAGTTTCTGTTGTCCAGATATCGTTTCGGTATTGCAGAAAAACTGTTACACATTATAGATTTGTGCTGCTTGTTCAAAATTGCAAAACACCACAGGTAGGAGCATGATAACATGAATATGGAGGGGAAATTAGTGTTTCCATAGGCACGTAATGCGGGTAGTAGATGCAAAAACCCAATTCGAATAGGCAGTTTGCACTACTTTTGCACTTATTTATAATTGTAAATACAATTTCAGTAGATATCACGCAACACCCCCACTAATGCTAAACACAATTTTATAGTTTGCACATGCTGTTTAGCGTGTGGTATTTGGAGCTTAGTAGATCAGGCCTAAAGTTGTTTATATGTTGTGTTTCACATATTGAGAATTATAAGATGGTCTCATGTTTCTATAAGGTGAAAGATGTTTCTCAGGATTCTTCTTTTTTGCACTTCGTAAACACTTTGAGTTTGAATGGTTTTTTAAAGAGGATCATATCAGTACATTGTTTGACTTCTTTGCTTAATCCATTCCATAATTGAAATTGCACTTACTGATATGCTCAAGGTTTTAAGTGGTGTACATGCATACAAATGGTTTAAATTGGATTTTCCTCTAAGGTTATATTTCTCCTCTTTTGTTGAGTAGAATTGTTGTACATTCTTGGGTAGCAGGTTAGAGTTTGCTTAATGCCTAATTTTAGCTGTTTGCAAATTCACCAAATCATTGAATTTCAATATTTTTGATTTAACAAATTCAAGGGTTTGAATGTTCTCTATAAACAATGTTATGTATTATTCTAACTGACCTCTTTTGTAAAACGGTTAGTGAATGAACTGTTCTTTTGTCGTTATTTCTCCATATTTCGACACAATAACACAGATATGGTGACAATAGCGAGCAGTAAAGACTATGAAGTGAATTTTGGTCCAGTACATATTTTGCTTTATTTACTATTAAAGTATTTTGTGCCAGTTTATTGTGTATATGTTTTTATACAAGCTTTCCAGTTAATCTCAGCATCTATTATTATTGTAGAAATGTGATTTATTTTACCCTGTCAATGTCTACTCCATTTATTTGTATTTGTGTTTGACTTTCTCTTCTCGTCTTACCGAATAACGATATTTTAGAGTTGCTTGGATTCAAGGATAGTCTGTTTTTGTCAAACCATCTCTTTAATTTATTGATTTATTTTGTTATTATCAGCTTCTTTGTGTTCTATTCTGAACAAAATGTGGTTGTTTCATATTCAAATAGTACTAACTTTAATTCCTTTGTAACTTAAACATGAGAATTATGAGATTGAACAAGTTTGGTCCCAGTATTCATCCCCGGGGTACGCTGCAAGATATATTTAGAGCTGCAGACATGTGTTTGCCTAGCTTCATGTATTGCTTCCTGTTAGTTAAGTCGCCTCAAGACAAATGTTTAAATTAAGATATTATGATTAATTGGGTCAAATGTTTTTAAGTGTATAAACACTGCAGCTGCACACTGTTTACGATCAAGAGCATTGGTAATTTCCTCCATTATTTTGATTAATTTTCATTAATTTATGTTGAGATGTTGGCGCTGTATCCTCACTGGTTGTCCACAAGCTTTCCACTTTTTTTTAATGAATATGTCTAATCTGTTGTTAGATAATTGGTCAATGTTTTTCGAAAATTGTGAACGTAACGAACAGGTCTACGGTTTGTAAAATGATCTTTGTCTCCAGTCTTATAGGTACAACTTTTGTTGTTTTCATTTTCTTTGGGAATTTTGTTGGGATTGTTTTGTTTGGATTCAAATTTTGTTGGGATTGTTTTGTTTAGATTCACACATAATTATATCATAATTTCATTGCTGGTACCCAATTTCTATGTGTATGTATCAAACTTCGACTACAGCGATACCTTGGTTTTTAGGAATCTGTTCTGAAACGTCAGAGGGAAATTGAATCATATGTAAACCAAAGCTTTTTCCCCATGGATACAGTCCACAGTGGTTTTCCTTATTTAATGGTCTTTGAACAATTTTAATTAACCGATTCCTGAGCCATATATTTATTGAAAAAATTAATTTAAAAAGGAATTGTCACTTGAACCATGTAGTGTAAATCCAGCCTAAAACACCATGCAATACAAATACTTTCAGTTTTAAATTCAAAGCCAAGTTTTAACCACAGAAGGTCTGGGATATTGCTAATTATATTTCAAATGTTTGCCAAAACATTGGATATTTGCATAGATTGAAAGTACACTGTGGCCATTAATGACTAAATTCAAATAATCTATAGTAATTTTGAATCTACTTACGAGTAACCCATATCTAATACTGTGTTTACATGAAGTAAACGTGTAAAATAACCTACATGTTTGCAAGACCAAAAGACAAGCCAAACAATCAAACAGCAGTGACAACAAAAGTTAATCGTTTTTCAAAATTGTGCATCACGTATTGAATCGTCAAGCCAAAAAATGTCCTTATGTTATTTATATGTCTGATCTTGTTTTTGATTTTTGGGGATCTAAATAATTTTTTTATTGTAAACATTACATTAAAGCACATTTCTTAGGTAATACCACTTTGCAAAAAAATGCCTCATGCTGTTTTAAATTAGGCCATTGAAATCACACTAATGATTATCCTATATATTGTTGATGCAGTCACAGATTTGTGTCTACCTTTATATTAGTTATCAAACAACATAAGGGCAAACCTTTTTACATAAAAATGTATGGTTATGAATATGACCTGGATATATATTCTGCAGAATGTATGTCTCACTATGGAAACATATCCTTGAGGACTTCTTCAGAATCCCAAATGACATTACATTGGGAGCTCATTTCCCAGTCATAGTGACTTCTTCATACAGTAATTAGTGTGTGGGATCCTGCTGTGTACTCAAATCAGTGTTTTGTGTTGTTTTTCACAAAATTCTTACTTTTGAAAGGCAAATGGACAACATTGTTTTTGCTGTTTAAAATTAATCACCAGCTCTTTTTCAAAAATATCAACACAAAGTTATTTCATCATCCGTCTTCATTTCAGTTAATCACATCCGGATGACTACTAATACTTGGCAATCGTGTGGTAGAATAACCAGATTCACCAGCTGGTTTAGTCCACAAATCCATCTGAAAAAGACTTTGGAGAATGATTGTACTGACATGTTGGACATAATTAGTCAATCATATCAAACATTGAGAGTAAACTAAATATTGCAAGCTTGACAAGTAGCCAGAAGTGGAGATGTCCCTTCTGTGAACAAAAAAAATAGATTTCAGTATTTTTAGGAAATGTCTAGTTCTGATAAAAATGTTGCTTCTATCGACACACTTCATATTGTTAGGTTGTTTCGTTATTAGGCCAGCTAGGAGACAGTCTCTCCAATTTGTCCTAGGTCCTCCCAAAACCCTGGTCGAAAGTGCCCTGAACTCCTCCCCAGGGAGGCGTGTGGCGGCATCCTGACTAGATGCCCAACCCACTTCATCTGATCCTCTTGATGTGGAGAAGAAGTAGCTTTACTCTGAGTTCCTCCCAAATGACAGAGCGTGTCACCCTATCTCTGAAGGAGAGCCCTGCCATCCAACTATTTTGCCCGTTTGTACCTGTGATCTTTTCGGTCAATACCCAAAGCTCATGACCATAGGTGGGAGTAGGAACACAGATAGACTGGTAAATTGAGAGCTTTGCCTTCCAGCTCATCTCCCTCTTCACCATTACGGACCAATACAGTGTTCGCATCACTTAAACTCATCCACATAGGGCAGGATCTTATCTCTGACGCAGGGATGACTCCCCACCCATTCCAAGTGAAAATCATGGACTTGGAGGTGTTGATTATCATTCTCGTCGTTCCACACTCAGCTGCAAACCAATCCAATATCATTTGAAGATCATGGCCAGATGAAGCCAGACAGACCACATGATCTGCCAAAAACAGCGACTTAATCCTTCAGCCACCAAGCCGGGTTCTCTTTACTGCCCCTAGAAATTCTGTCCATAAAAGTTATGAACAGAATCGGTGACAAAGTTCAGCACTATATAAGTCTAACCCCCACTGAAAACAGATCCGACTTACTGCTGGCAATGTGGCTCAAGCTCTGACTATAGTTGTTCAAGGAGCAAAAGACCAAGATTAAGCAGTCCGATACCACATACTCCTGTACCACTCTTCCCAAATTTCCAGAGGGACATGGTCAAATATCTTCCCCGAGTCCACAAAATGAATGTAGACTGGTTGGCAAACTCCCATGTTCTTTCAAAGACTCTGCCGAGAGTATAGAGCTGGTACACTGTTACACTAACAGGACAAACCTACTGTGCTCCTTCTGAATCTGAGGTTCAACTATCTGGTGAACCCTCTTCTCCAGTATCCCTAAATAGACCTTATCAGGAAGTCTGATTCATGTGATCACACAATAGTTGGAACACACACCCTTCTTAAAAAGGGGAACCACCAGCCCCGTTTGCCAATTTAGAGGTGCCGCCCCAAATGTCCACGCAATGCTCCAGAGTCTTGTCAACAAAGACAGCTCCACAGCATCCAAGGCCTTAAGGAACTCTAGACAGATTTCATCCATCCCAAGTGCCCTGCCATCAAGGAGCTTTTTGACTAGAGCCCACCGTAAAGTATCCAGCCACGGCTTCCTCATAGGAAGACATGTCCGTTTGATTTCGGGGATTTTCGCAGTATTCCTTCCACTGGTCCACAGATTCCAAGTCGAAGTCAGCAGCACACCATTCCCACTATATGCTATGTTCACAGTGCACTGTTTCCCCTTCCTGAGACAGCTGATGGTGGTCCAGAATCTCTTCGAAGCGTCTGGAAGTCATTTTTTTTATGGCTTGCCCAAATTCCTGTTCAACTTTTCACTTCGGCAACAGCAAAAGCCGCACACCACTTTGCCTGTTCCATGGACCAAAAATTTCAATTAGGACTCCTTCGGCTTAACGGAATTCCTCACCGCTGGTATCCACCAGCGAGTCCAGGCTTTCCGCATCTACAGGAGCCAACCACCTTGCGGCCACCTCGACAATAGACACTTAACCCTCCACTCTGACTCAATGTCCGCTGCCTCCCTCAGAACATTTCTTCCGAAAGTGATAATCATTCTGACATGAGACTCTGCCAGACGTTCCGAGCAGACCCTTTAAAATGTGTTTGGGCCTGCTCGGTCTGACAAGCATCTCGGCTAACTCACCACCAGGGGGTGATCCGTTGACAGCTCCAATCTTATTTTAATCGGAGTGTCTGAGACTTGGGGCCGAAAGTTTGAAAACACAACCTCCATGTGTTTTATCAGACTGCGGCCCAGGGTCTCCTGGTTCCAGGTGCCTGCATGAACACTCTTATGCTTGAACATAGTGTTCGTTATGGACAATCTGTGACAAGCACAAAAGTCAAATAACAAAGCAGTGCTTGGTCTCTGATCAGGCGTTCATCCCAATCATGCCTAATTTATGTAATGTACAGCATTTTCCTTGAAGAGTAGACTTAGGCTGAATTAGAATGATCCCCCCAACACTTGACCGTCCCCCTTGGCTGTAGCATCTAGTGCGATGGCGAATAATTGCAAATACGCCCTATGCATACGGACGTTACTCTAGTCTCACTACATCGTCAACCCTCGCTGTTTGCCAGCAGTGACGTAAGGCGGATGCGAACATTTTTTTACATTTCAGGATTGCGTCACACGCGATGTTCAGCTTTGCTTGTCATCTTCTTATTTTCTTTCGCCTGTCTTTACCAAGAAGAAGATCGTTTAGAAGACAACGTTTTTGGCGAAGTATGCAAGTGCTGGCGCATCAGCTCGCGGTATCTAAAATGTATTTCATTTTGTATTTGTGTTTGAAGCCAATATTTACGTGCAGTGGCTAAGGTTTGAAGTCTGACTAAAACCACTAGAGTCATTATTATGAAAAACCTTAATCGCGCTTATTACTTACATTTGTACGCTTCTCTGGTTTCCTGATCTGCCATCGTTCTCCTCGCACTCGATAGTGTAGAAAGGTACGTCGCCCTTCCCCCTACTTGGCGGATAATTCGAATGCCTCTTGATTAACGTGACCACGCAAAACCAAGGATGGAGGGCAAAAACAAGGGTGGAGGAGGGGCATTCAAATTGAGCTGATTTTTGTCTTGGCTGGCGTTTAACCCTTCATCGACTCATCTTTTGTCAGTATGGTGCATTGTTGTGCTCGTACTGATACTCGTTATGTTGTCCTACTATTTATTTAATTCATTGAATAATATTTGCTTTTTTGCAGCACTGTCCTTCTCTCTCACTTTCTTCAGACCCATGGTGGGAAAAAAAAAAGTGTTGTCTGTCCAGCTATTAGCTAATTATATTGAGTGAGATACCACATGACGGGCAGATGTTACGAAATGTATTGTTGCAATGGTACACCAACAGTTGATTGATATATTTTTATTTCAAATATGCATAAAAAAAAGAGCAAGCCTGATCCAATAAAGTGCTATAGCCTTAACAGCCATTAAGTCGGTGGGGGGTATCTCAAGCTAGATTGTTACTCAAATTGTTGCTTGCAATTTAGGGCAAAAAAATTGCCCTAGAGACTGCTTGTGTCTCAAAAAATTGATACGTTGGTACACTTGAAAGATGAAGTACCGCTGTACTATATTTAATGATAGTAGTTAAGTAAGTAAGCATTATATATTTTTTGTCAACCGTTTTGTCTTTAATGAACCTAGATTAGTCATAATTTTTTAGAATTCAACCAAAACCTGTTTTATGTACATACTTGGGTTTTTTGCTGACAGCACTCAGGAACTGAAGCCAGCACGGTGTTTCATTGCATGCAGGTTCACAGTCATAAACTTGTTCATTTCCTCTTTTCTGCCTCCAGTAAATGTTGGTTAGACACTACCTTTATAAAATACTGGAGTATCCAGCCACATGTCAGATTTTAGACTTTAGTATTATCTTATGTCCTTTTTTTAAACTCTGCATTCTTTATACCAAGCCGTGTTTACAGTGTATGGGTATTATGTACAACTGGTCCAGAGGCTCTTTGCATGCCAGTGCGGAAGAAACTGCCAGGCAAATAAGGGGTTTGACTTATAAAGTATTCATTGTCACCTGGTAACGGCCGGCGTTTATCATTTCACCTGAAATTACAACGAAAACTGATAGCTTATCAGAGGGAGGCGCTGAGATAACAAAAAAAAAAGTTCTAAGGGAAGGTTTTGTATGACATGGGAACTCTTTTTGTGGGACAGTTGGAATTTAATTGCTTTAAGCTAAAAGTGCACAAATGTGATCTTTTCTGTC
Source organism: Entelurus aequoreus (assembly GCF_033978785.1). NCBI lineage: Eukaryota > Metazoa > Chordata > Actinopteri > Syngnathiformes > Syngnathidae > Entelurus > Entelurus aequoreus. The sequence goes on from NC_084737.1 coordinate 67,806,395, forward strand.
AACATGTGGTGATTTAGGGACAGCACACACCCAGTAATAGAAAAAAAAATATCAAGAGTCTTTTCTTTCAAATGTACCGTGCCTCTTAAGGTAGAGGTAAATAACAATTGTTTTGTTCACCCAACGACTCCCCCTACAGTTGCCAAGTGTAATCATCTTGCTAAATAGTCGGTGTAAGTGTTGAATTTGTTTTTAGCTTCCAAAAAGCCAAGTGTTTGTGCTAAAAGAGTGTGGGTATTGAAATGATCAAACATGCAAACCTGCCAAGTACAAGCATCGTGCCAGCATGACAAGCGTCCTGCCTGGTCCAACAATATCATACACTATTAAAGTGATGACATTAATTCCTCCTTATTACAAGGCAGAGTTTCATCAAAATACAAATTTAAGCTAAAAATGAAATTGATCACTACATGCTTTTATTATTTAAGGCATACTTGCCAACCCGAATTTCAGTGCCTCTCCCGAAAATCTCCCGGGACAACCATTCTCCCGAAAATCTCCCGATTTCCAGCCGGACAACTATATTGGTGGCGTGTCTTAAAGGCACTGCCTTTAGCGTCGTCTCTCACCTGAAAAGGAGACTATTATATAAGGCTGCAGCTAACGATTATTTTTCTATCGATTAATCTATAGATTATTTTTTCGATTAATCGGTTAATCTATAGATTTTTATTTTTATTTTCGATTAATCTATAGATTATTTTTCCTTTTACCGATTATTTTTTTATTCAAAATGAAGAGGAAAAAATAAATGTAGGCCCGTTTTTTCAAAAGGCATGGCTTTTATTTACAAAAAAAAAGAAGTATGGCCACTCAGTCAACATTGACAACAACATGACTAAATATTCTGTAACAATGTAAACATTTAAAACTTTTAACATTTAACAAAATTAAAAGTAGCTTATTTGCTTTTTAATGTGCAAATATAAAAGTCAACATCCAGTCCAAATCTTAATATTCTGCAATAGTATAAGCATTTCAAAAGTAAAAGTATTGCTTATTTTGCTTTAAAATGTGCAAAAATAAAGATAAACATCCAATACAAAAAAGTGCAAAACGAAATATTCTGTAACAACGGTGTAAACATTTCAACAAAAGTGAAAGTATTGCTTATTTGCTAAAATGTGCAAAAATAAAGATAAACATCCAATACAAAAAAGTGCCAATCTAAATATTCTGGAGCACTGTAAACATTAAGTATTGCTTTTAAAATGTGCAAAATAAACATCCAGTCCAACACAGTACACAATAACCAATTCTACTCATTCCAGTGAGTGAATAACAGTTGTAATGAAGAAAGGTTAGCATGTCTACATGCTCTGGTTCTTTTCTTGTTTACAATATTCCCAGCAGCTGAAAATAGGCGCTCAGAAGGGGTCGATGTGGCTGGAACTGAGAGCTAATTAGCCTTCACCTCAAGCCAGGACTGTGAGCGAGCTGAGCTGCAGTTTATATTTCTAGAAGGTCAACGGGCTCATAGTGATGTTACTAGTAGTTGACTGGGAGGTGTTTATTATCATTTGGGGAGAGTCCGCTGCCTGATGCTCACCTGCTAAACACCTATCTGCTCCACGCTGAAGCGCTGACTACATGCGCTCTGAATACGCACTGCTGATTGGCTGATAATGCTTCGTGTGTACCAATCAGATGGTTGTGTGGGTGGGACAATGCTGCGTGTGTACCAATCAGATGGTTGTGTGGGTGGGACAATGCTGCGTGTGTACCAATCAGATGGTTGTGTGGGTGGGACAATGCTGCGTGCTGAGACAGAGGCAGAGGAGCGAAGCAGCTTGTTAAGACTTTAGCAGCTAAAGTTAGCTTTAGCTTAGAAACTCGTTCGGTACACTCCCGTACCGAACCGAAAGCCCCGTACCGAAACGGTTCAATACAAAACACGTACCGTTACACCCCTAGCAGATACAAATGACACATTCATGTTTTAGTGTAATGATGACAACGTAAGCTCGCGCGGACGATTGACTAGTTGATGGTTTTCTTTTCAAATGTTCGTTCATAGCCGTTGTGCTGCTATGATAGGCCATTTCCGCTCGACACAGTGTGCATACAACAACATTATTAGGCCGTTTATTGAAATACTCCCACACTTTTGACCACTTTTGGCATGCTTTTCCCCCCTCGCTCGCACCGCTCGCATCGTCTGCTTTGATCGTCTGCTTTGCGCTTCGCCATGACGGTAGTGTGACGTAAATATGCGACGCGTCGACGCACAAAAACGGCGTCGACGTATTTACGTAACCGATGACGTCGACTACGTCGACGCGTCGTTTCAGCCTTACTATTATATATGTCTCCGTTATCCATAGGTTTATCTATAACCCATAAAGTAGGCAGGCACGGAGCTATTTCTCAGCGTGTGTTTATTCCAGCTGGCACGTTAATACTGTAGCGGCTGGCTACTGGGTGTTAGCCAATGACTGTGGCTGGGGGGCGGGACTTCCGGGAGAGATAGGGAAGTGACGTTGTTAATAGGAAGTGGGTGTTCGAGTTTTGCCGGGAAAAGGGATAGACACACATTGGAGCTGTTGTGTGGTTGAATTACATCTTGTGCAATAAAGACAAGACAAACAATTAAGTCGTATGAGCCTACATTCCTGGGATTATTACAATACATTCCCATCATTCCGTTCTCATTTGCGGATGTTTTCAACAAATCCGTGAAGGATATGTTCCCGGATTCAGAAATCGCTCGCTAGTACTCAACAAAAGCTACTCAAATAGTGAAAGGTAAGTGTTATTTTTTTTAAAAAGTAAACAGCAAGTACAGTACAGTTAGTAGAACAACTGTGTTTTCATTACTGTTTACTGTACTATATATAAATATATATATAAGAAATACTTTAATTTCAGTGAATTCTAGCTATAATTAAAGCTGCAAGCAGCGATGGACGGGACCGACTTTGACAGCACATAAAATCCAAACCGGAGCAGTAATTAAAACTTTTTCATCAACTTTTAATCAGAAGGGTTCAATCTCTCTCCTGTGCTAGTTTGAAGCCGACACGACAAACGCGCTCAGAGGAGACAATGTTTTAAAAAAGGTGACTGTTTTTACTAAACTTTTGTTTTGAAGGGGGAATTGCAAACTTCCTGTTGATTTTTGCTGGGGGTTGTCAGTATATGAATTGTAGGTCTAAGTGAGACCTACATAGAGGTTTTTGTTTCATGTCTCTACGACATTCCTACTGGGAGTTACAGGCATTTTTGACTGTGTTTTCTTCCTAGGAGCAGTTTTGTCTGTGTTTTCTTCCTAGGGGGCGCTGGAGCGCAATTTTGAGTTTTGGGGTTTGGTTTTTTTATTAGATCGCAATTTCCGCCAGTCCTGATGGTGAGTTTTGAAGTATTTTAAGGGGGTCAAATTACAGCTCAAAGAGGCAAAGGTGACTGTTTTTACTAAACTTTTGTTTTGAAGGGGGAATTGCCAACTTCCTGTTGATTTTTGCTGAAGGATGTCAGTGTTTGAAATCTAGGTCTAAGTGAGACCTACATAGAGGTTTTTGTTTCATGTCTCAACGACATTCCTACTGGAAGTTACAGGCAGTTTTGTCTGTGTTTTCTTCCTTTGGGGCGCTAGAGTGCAATTTTGAGTTTTAAGTTTTGGTTGTTTGATTAGATCGCAATGTTTGCCAGTCCTGATGTGTGTTTCAAATATGGTGCGTTTTGAAGCATGTTAAGGGGGTCAAATTACAGGTCAAAGAGGCAAAGGTGACTGTTTTTTACTAAACTTTTGTTTTGAAGGGGGAATTTCCAACTTCCTGTTGATTTTTGCTGAAAGATGTCAGTGTATGAAATCTAGGTCTAAGAGAGACCTACATAGAGGTTTTCGTTTCATGTCTCTACGACATTCCTACTGGAAGTTGCAGGCAGTTTTGTCTGTGTTTTCTTCCTTGGGGGCGCTAGAGTGCAATTTTGAGTTTTAAGTTTTGGTTGTTTGATTAGATCGCAATGTTTGCCAGTCCTGATGTGTGTTTCAAATATGGTGAGTTTTGAAGCATGTTAAGGGGTTCAAATTACAGCTCAAAGAGGCGGCCGGTATAATAATAATAAAACGTTACAATTACAATAGGGTCCTCTGTCCCAAAGGGACATTGCGGTCCCTAAAAATACAATAGGGTCCTCTGTCCCAAAGGGACATTCGGTCCCTAATAATAAAACCTTAGAAATACAATAGGGTCCTCTGTCCCAAAGGGACATTCGGTCCCTAATAATAAAACCTTAGAAATACAATAGGTTCCTCTGTCCCAAAGGGACATTCGGTCCCTAAAAATACAATAGGGTCCTCTGTCCCAAAGGGACATTCGGTCCCTAATAATAAAACCTTAGAAATACAATAGGGTCCTCTGTCCCAAAGGGACATTCGGTCCCTAATAATAAAACCTTAGAAATACAATAGGGTCCTCTGTCCCAAAGGGACATTCGGTCCCTAAAAATACAATAGGGTCCTCTGTCCCAAAGGAACATTCGGTCCCTAATAATAAAACCTTAGAAATACAATAGGGTCCTCTGTCCCAAAGGGACATTCGGTCCCTAATAATAAAACCTTAGAAATACAATAGGGTCCTCTGTCCCAAAGGGACATTCGGTCCCTAAAAATACAATAGGGTCCTCTGTCCCAAAGGGACATTCGGTCCCTAATAATAAAACCTTAGAAATACAATAGGGTCCTCTGTCCCAAAGGGACATTCGGTCCCTAATAATAAAACCTTAGAAATACAATAGGGTCCTCTGTCCCAAAGGGACATTCGGTCCCTAAAAATACAATAGGGTCCTCTGTCCCAAAGGGACATTCGGTCCCTAATAATAAAACCTTAGAAATACAATAGGGTCCTCTGTCCCAAAGAGACATTCGGTCCCTAATAATAAAACCTTAGAAATACAATAGGGTCCTCTGTCCCAAAGGGACATTCGGTCCCTAATAATAAAACCTTAAAAATACAATAGGGTCCTCTGTCCCAAAGGGACATTCGGTCCCTAATAATAAAACCTTAAATATACAATAGGCTCCTCTGTCCCAAAGGGACATTCGGTCCCTAATAATAAAACCTTAGAAATACAATAGGGTCCTCTTTCCCAAAGGGACATTCGGTCCCTAATAATAAAACCTTAAAAATACAATAGGGTCCTCTTTCCCAAAGGGACATTCGGTCCCTAATAATAAAACCTTAAAAATACAATAGGGTCCTCTGTCCCAAAGGGACATTCGGTCCCTAAATATACTCCTCCCCCTTAACCCCGCCCCCCGGCACTGCTCCCCCGTCCACCCCCCTCAATCTCCCGAATTCGGAGGTTTCAAGGTTTCAAGTATGATTTAAGGTGACATTTTATATAGTCAAAACTCTCTTTTACGTACTGGAAGTGAAGTTTGATTTGATTCCACACACTTTAGTGCAGTGTTGCCGATACATTAATAGGTGTGTCTCGCTAAAAAGAAATAAAGGCGCTCCCCTCATTTGAATGGAGGCAGCACAGGCTCCTCCCCGAGAGAGTTGAAAGGCTAGAAGACTACAGGGATGGAAAAGGCCAGCCCACTGAGGGAGGGAGTAAAAAGAAAGAAAAAAAAAAAAGGAGTGCAGGGGGCTCCTCTGCCATAATTTCCTATCAGCCTATTGAGACAACATCACCAGCAGCTTGGTCTGTGGTGTGTGCATGGAAGCAAAGCAGAGGGCGAGAGAGAGGCAGACACACCAGAGAGAGAGAGAGAGAGGAGGGAAGGGGGAGGCTCCATATTCTCTCACCTACCTCCCCCCTACTGTCAAGCCACGGGAAGGAGGGGCCAGACCCGAAGCTGCCAATCAAATCTGCTCGTGGCAGCCGGCATTATCTCAGCAACAAACTATTGACAGATTACATGTCAAGGAGTTTAGTGCATGATTGAAGGAAGCCCTTTTTTTTGTTTTTTTTGTTATACTCACTTTTCCGCGTTATCTGCCCCTCCACTGAGCAACATTTGAATGACTTTCCAACAGAGTTGAGCAGTATTATGAAAGTTACATGTCTGAGAGGATTTAACTTCGACTTCCCTGAATATGGTGAGTACTTATTTTTCCCCTCACTTTGTCAGGTATGTTTTTTTTTTTGTTGTTGTTGTCACATTTAAAGACAGTTAAAGGTGTGCCCTTATCTAGTTGTTCATTATTAAATGATAGTATGTGCCAGCAAATGCACCCATATAGATAGAGCTATATGTATATATATATGTATATGACCACCCGTATTTACAGCTGCCCAAAGGTGACTGCAATATCAAATATGATCGCCTCTTTTCACTCATGCAGCACACATGTGCGGAAAGTTCACAAGACTACTTTCATTTTCTGTCGCTCAAAACAAACACAACTCTTATAACTTTTTTAAATTTTTTTTTGCATAATTCCAACTCCTCCCTTCATAAAATGTCAGGTTTTTTTTCGTGTGCAGGCCAGCATATTTTACTGTACAAATACAGGTGTTGGTTTTCCCCACTGACAATGCCATTAGGATACAATGAATGGCCTGAGGATTTGTTGCCAAGGGGACAAAGCAAACAAACTGTTTTGTTGCCACACATGTAAATGGTGAAGGGCAGAAACACGACCACCTTTCCAGGTATAATTCGGAGTGGCGTGTGTTCCATGCATCGACGCTCCAGAGGGCAGCTCAAACTAGAAAACAGACTTTTATTTTAAAATATGGAGTGGGGTTTTTTTTTTGTGTGTGTGTGTGTGTGTGCGAATGGCACTGTGGCACAAATGCTGTTCATGTTAATAAAAGTGTCATTTATAGACAGCCTTTTGGTTAAGTAGTTTAGGGGATGAACTTGTTGCCCTATTTTGTGTGAATTAAAGCTACTGGGTGGGACTGGACTTTCTACTTTAGAGAAGGACTCAGGTTCATGCTCATAACTTATATACCACAGTAACATTTACTTCTCTCTGTTTTGTCTGTGAGTGTTATGTTTATACGGGTGTGTTTTCTGTTGGCGTTCACTGACTAGTGTATGTGGGTGTGTGTGTGTGTGTGTGTGTGTGTGTGTGTGGAGTAGTCTACTGTATATATTTCCTTATTTCAGACCATACCCCATTTATAAGTTTTTACATAACTTTCGGTTTTATGTTTGCTGTTTAAAAAAGTAAATTTTTCATTCTAACTATATGTAAACACCCCCGTGTAAAGTGTATACTGTTTATAGACTGAATAATACATGTTATAGACTATAGGAAAAAAAAACAGTTCAGATGTCGAATTATTATCATACAATTTTTCTAAGCCAGTGAACATTTTACCCAAGCTGTCTTTAAAATGTTTATACGACAATCATGAACTCTCTCTGTTAGTTCCCCCCCCCCCCCCTGTAGTTGTTCAGAGCTCATCACAAATACACTTCCGCTTGTCAGGAAGAAGAAATTAAAGAGATTCTAAAGAGCAGTGTTGATGTTGCATTTCCGGACGTGTGGCGGCAACGTGACCACAAACTCGTGCGGGACTCAGACTTGTGGACACGTCCGTCATGCGTGGTCACTTTTAGTCCCAACATATCGCTCTTATCGCGACACACCCTAATTTTAAACTTTTTGCCTGCATGGATGATGTGTCCCCTCCCCGATCCCCCCCCCTCGTCCCCCTTATGAGTCATAATTTTGATTGCCTTCACCCTCGTGGAGTTGTCTCATTAACCCTTTGTGGCCCTCTCCATCTTTTATAGCCTTCCACAAAACGGGGATGAAACGAGGGAGGAAAACAAGTCGAGGTCTGACGGGCCTCAATAACCTTATATCACAATTTAGCCATAACCTGAATCATTTTGATGTCTTAAGCAATAAAATATGCTGTTGTGCTCCTATTTCTCCTGCTCCTCCGATGACAGTAAATTTACATTTTTTAATTAAACTAGCCAGATTTTTTTTATTATTATTGGGGGCTGGGCTATGCTAATGGGAATGTTGTGTACAGCAGATTAACAGAGTTTTGAAATAAATTTAACAGGCAGACATTTGGAAGGGAGGAAAGAAAAAAAAAAGTGAGTCATTGTCTTTAACCTCTTTCAAGCCGATTTCTCCTGGGGGTTCCTTGTATTCTGTGAGGAGCCTTGTCAGTGCACAGTGCTCCTCGGCAACGAGGTGATTAGCATTGCCCCTGTCAACCGCTAAAAACATTTAGCCTTCAACAAACGCCTTGTATTATTCTTCAAATCACTGCTAAATGCATTCTTAAATTAGGGTGTGATTATGTGATGGAAGATGGAAACAAAACAAAAAAAAAGTGTATTATTTATTTGCATTACATTAAATGAGATCAAATATTCCTGTATTGTCCTTGCATTTCAAAAAGTTTTATATATTTCATCTTTCTAGATGCATTTGAAGTAATTATTAGAATATATATTTATGGGCTCAAAGAGAGGGACTGCATTAGGAATTAATTGTAAAATACAGAAGTTGTATGTTTTATAAGTTTTATAGTCCGCTCGCTGTGTTTGATTGATGTAACGCGCAGCTGTGTGCGTGCGTGTGTGTGTGTGTGTGTGTGTGTGTGTGTGTGTGTGTGTGTGTGTGTGTGTGTTGCCTGGTTTCAGCAGGGCAGCAATGGGAGAAGAGAGGGGGAACACGGGAGACAAGGGGAGGGAGTAGCAGTGTGTGTGTGTGTGTGTGTGTGTGTGTGTGTGTGTGTGTGTGTGTGTGTGTGTGTGTGTGTGTGTGTGTGTGTTAGAGCGGGCAGAAAGAGAGGGACAGCTGAGTCCTGATGGAACATGTGCCTAGTCATCAGACACCCCGCACCATAATTACCTTACCCCCCCCCCCCATCTTTTAATACCCAAATCACACCAACTGGCCTTTTTTTTTTTTTTTTTTAAACGAGAAAGACAGAGGAAACACGTGAGATCAAACGTTGGAATAAAGTCCAGATGCACGTGGGCTGTCCTGTAGTCTTGCAAGGGTAGTCCAAGTGTTGGCGGCTACTTGATATGGGCCACGAGTAAGGCAAGTAGCATCAACACCCCCTTTCTTCATGGCTGTGCACTCATGCAAAGGCCGGCACCTAATTAAAACCTCAAAGCTCCTTGTCACCAATCTGGAGTAATGGTCTAATTAATACTCCTGGAAGAAATATTCCAGAATGATAAACAGGTTGCACATTGGTATCTATTTTTTAAATTTTTTTATTGTATGCCTTTTTAGCACAAATCATGTGTTTTGATTAGGGCTGTCAAAATTAACAAGTTAACTCATGTGATTAATCACAAAAAAATGATCGCATTATTTATGTATATGTTAATTACACTGTTTATTTTTCTGATGGTTACCTGAAAGGTGTGTGTTGTTATACGGTCAGTGATCAGGTCAATGCAAAGATGAATGAAGAGACTCCGACTTTGACTTTATTTGGAAAAAAAATGTGTGCGTTCCTGTAAAATGTTTAAAAATGTTTCCTGTATGACATTCTGATTATGAAATTGCATTTGTGTCCTAATTTGGAGGTATTTTTTCCCCCCCAGTTTAATTTACATTACGCAAGCAAGTAATAACGTGTGATTAATCAGGATTAATCCAATTTCAACAGTGTGACTAATTGGATTAATAAAAAAATATTAATTGACAGCACTATTTTTTATTACAGTGGGTTAAACAAATACATTTCAGAAAGTGTCCTCATGCATTATTTAGTAAAAAAAAAAAAAAAATGTTTTTATACTCTTAAAAAAAGCATCTGGTAACAAACATCCATCCCCTAATCTTTCATCTTATTTTCCTAACTGGACTGCAAAACAAAAATTACATGCATTCAAGTAAAATGTTAAAAATGTTCCTGTATGACTTTCTAAAAATTAAATAGCATTTTTTTTTTTTTTTTTTTTTGCAACCAAGTAATAACCTGTGATTAATCAGGATTAATCACATTTCAAACATGTGATTAATCTGATTTTTAAAAACGTATTATTTTACTGCACTGGTTTTAATATAATGCCTTTAAAATGACTACATTTTGACGAATTGGAAAAAGGGTCTTCATAGATTTTGTAAAAAAAAAAAAAAAGAGGGAATATTATTTTCATACTTTTAAGAAAAAAAAAGAAAAAGCTTCCGGTAACTCGTGTCTATCCGCTAATCTTACATGCAAAATTCATATTTCATCGGAGGCAAAGAAAGAGGAACAATCTCCAGTCATTGATATGCTGTATAAGAGGGCAAAAGGGAAAATGAAGAGGTAATTAGCGGAGTGGAAGACTTTGCCGTGTTTGCCTGAAAGCGCGGTCTCCACCGGCCATGAATGAATTTGCATGCTCCGCTTATCGAGGCGCACTTATTAGGGGCGGCTGAAAGAGAGATTAAGCCGGCACAAAATGTGGTGACTAATCCTTTTAAACGTGGCAGTGGGGTCTTTAAGGTGCAAACCGGGGCGGCCAGCGCGCGTACGCTAGCTGTCGAGGAATGTGCAACTTTGATGCGCAGGATGGGACTTTCATCACCTGACCTCCTCTTATCTGCGCGAGACGTCGCCACGAGCCTCATTTTTAGTCATTTTATTCATAATCGTGATTTTTTTTTTAAGTATTCGGCTTTGTTTCTAATGAACTTGTTTTAACACGGGAGCTTTTTTTTTCCCTCCCCTGTGCGCTGGAAGTGAGAAAATGTTTGTTCTACTGAGTTGCGGAGCCAGTAGCCGCGTCCTCATCCGTAATTGACTGCAAACAGGAAGGTCTAAACACTCGCCCTCCACTTCAGGTCCCCCCCCGCCCCCCGCCCTGCTCGTGCTTCACGGTGACATTGAGGTCAGCAGCGATTCCTCCGCTCGGTGCGCGGTACATCTGAAGGCCAGCTGCTCATTTTTGTCTCTGCCAAGGCGAAGATGGAGGAAGAGCAGAGAGCGAAAGGAGCAGGAGTTTGCTGTATTTCTTTCCTTTTTTTTTTTTGAGTGGGTAACTTGATAGGATTACATGGTTATGGAGCCTACACCTGTTAAGAGGCTGTTAGAAGAACAGTTGGTTGTGCAGCTAAGCTTTTTTCTTTTTTTTTTCTTTTTATCCGCTGTCCATTCGGTGTTTCCCTGTGGGGATTTTACACTTAGAGTTCATTCCATGAAGTGCCCTGGGCCCTAGGCTTTGTGGGACCCTAAATCTTTTTTTTTTGTGGCTCCGTTTTGATCTTTGATATCAATTATACATTATTTTCATTAGACTCCTGAAAAAGGCCCCCACTCCAAACCACCCTAAACCTTTTTACAGGTGCTAAAAAAAACAATTCATCGACTTAATTTGGTTTGACACTAGCTTTTTAAAACAGGTGTAAATTTGCAAGTTTAAAACAGGTGTAAATTTGCAAGTTTCCCTTTACGTCAGGCGTCACCAACGTGGTGCCCGCGGGCACCAGGTAGCCCATAAGAACCAGATGAGTAGCCCGCTGGCCTGTTCTAAAAATAGCTCAAATAGCAGCACTTACCAGTGAGCTACCTCTATTTTTTAAATTGTATTTATTTACTAGCAAGCTGGTCTCGCTTTGCCCGACATTTTTAATTCTAAGAGAGACAAAACTCAAATAGAATTTGAAAATCCAAGAAAATATTTTAAAGACGTGGTCTTCACTTGTTAAAATAAATTCATTATTTTTTTTACTTTGCTTCTTATAACTTTTAGAAAGACAATTTTAGAGAAAAAATACAACCTTAAAAATGATTTTAGGATTTTTAAACACATATACCTTTTTACCCTTAAATTCCTTCCTCTTCTTTCCTGACAATTTAAATCAATGTTCAAGTAATTTTTTTTATTTTTTATTGAAAAGAATAATAAATACATTTTAATTTAATTCTTCATTTTAGCTTCTGTTTTTTCGACGAAGAATATTTGTGAAATATTTTTTCAAACTTATTATGATTAAAATTCAAAAAAATTATTCTAGAAAATCTGTAGAATCAAATTTGAATCTTATTTCAAAGTCTTTTGAATTTCTTTTAAAAATTTTGTTCTGGAAAATCTAGAAGAAATGATCTTTGTTAGAAATATAGCTTGGTCCAATTTGTTATATATTCTGACAAAGTGTAGATTGGATTTTAACCTATTCAAAACATGTCATCAAAATTCTAAAATTAATCTTAATCAGGAAAAATTACTAATGATGTTCCATAAATTCATTTTTTAAATTTTTTTCAAAAAGATTCGAATTAGCTAGTTTTTCTTTTCTTTTTTTCGGTTGAATTTTGAATTTTAAAGAGTCGAAATTGAAGATAAACTATGTTTAAAAATTTAATTGTAATTTTTTGTGTGTTTTCTCCTCTTTTAAACCGTTCAATTAAGTGTAAATATCATTAATTATTAATAATAACATAGAGTTAAAGGTAAATTGAGCAAATTGGCTATTTCTGGCAATTTATTTAAGTGTGTATCAAACTGGTAGCCCTTCGCATTAATCAGTACCCAAGAAGTAGCTCTTGGTTTCAAAAAGGTTGGTGACCCCTGCTTTACGTCATAGTGTAAAGTACAGCTTATTATGTACATCAGGGGTTCTTAACCTTTTTGACCCCAGGGCCTAACTTTTCCACTACAGGGGGAGCCCTGAATAAGTAATCTTTATCTTGATTTTAATCTTATTCAATAATTATATCTATCTTACTTACAGTTGAACAGAATACACCTTGTCAAATGATATGAGGCCGCGTGTTAACCTCAAAGATTATTACCAAGGCTAAGGTCCAGCTGATTACAAAAATACATAATTACTAATCAAAGATAGTGAAAAAGAAGGGACTCATAAAAACTGATTGAAAACAATTACGCAGTGCTAAAATAAATACATTCTAACTAAATTGATAATAAATAACATTCCATTCATCCATCCATTTTCTACGGCTTGTCAGTATGTAATATTATTATTAATAATAATAGCGATGATAATGTTTCTTACATCCATCCATTTTCTACCGCTTATTCCCTTCGGGGTCGCGGGGGGCGCTGGAGCCTATCTCAGCTACAATCGGGCGGAAGGCGGGGTACACCCTTGACAAGTTGCCACCTCATCGCAGGGCCACCTGTTAATTAAATTTAAAGGCGAATTAAAATCAGCTTCACCAATTTAGTCATAATTTTGGCGCTCAAATAATATTTCCGTGGCTTAAGCTCCAGACTTCTGTTTGTTTGAGATTGTCATTACTGCCACAAGTGGTGGAAAAGTGTATTACAACTGCATACTTCTGCGGCCCAGATGGACTACAGCTGAAAAAAATTAATTTTTTTTAACAGCTCTCTAGGGGGCGCTAGCGGCCCAACAATGGGCCCCCGACCAAATATTAACACTGAATAAGTAATCTTTATCTTGATTTTAATATTATTCAATAATTATATGTTGTTGTGACTTGTGCAGCCCTTTGAGACACTTGTGATTTAGGGCTATATAAATAAACATTGATTGATATCTAACTTACTTACAGTTTAATAGAATACACCTTGTCAAATGATATGAGACCATATGTTAACCTCAAAGATTATTACCAAGGCTTAGGTCCAGCTGATTATAAAAATACATAAATACTAATCAAAGATAGTGAAAAAGAAGGGACTCATAAAAACTGATGAAAAACGCAGTGCTGAAATAAATACATTCCAACTAAATTGATAATAAATAATATTCCATCCATCCATCCATTTTCTACCGCTTGTCAGTGTGTAATATTATTATAAATAATAATAGCGATGATAGTGTTTCTTTCAGAAACTGGTAATTAAATTTAAATGCGAATGAAAATCAGCTTCACCACTTTAGTCGTAATTTTGGCGCTCAAAAAACTTTTCTCTGACTTCATTTTCAGACTTCTGTTTGTTTGAGATTGTCATTACTGCCACAAGTGGTAGAAAAAAATATTTTTTTGACGTCCCTCTAGGGGGCGCTAGCGGCCCAACAACGGGCCCCGGCCAAATAATAACACTGAATAAGTAATCTTTATCTTGATTTTAATCTTATTCAGTAATTATATCCAACCTACTTACCGTTTAATAGAATACACCTTGTCAAATGATATGAGACCGTGTGTTAACCACAAAGATTATTACCAAGGCTTAGGTCCAGCTGATTACAAAAATACATAAAAACTAATCAAAGATAGTGAAAATGAAGGGACTCATAAAAACTGATTAAAAACAATTACGCAGTGCTAAAAAAAATACATTCTAACTAAATTGATAATAAATAATATTATATAATATTATTGTTAATAATAATGATGATAATGTTTCTTACATAAACTGGTCATTACATTTAAATGCAAATGAAAATCAGCTTCACCACTTTAGTCGTATTTTTTGCGCTCAAACTTTTCCATGACTTAAGCTCCAGACTTCCGTTTGTTTGAGATCGTCATTACTGCCACAAGTGGTGGAAAAGTGTATTACAACTGAGTACTGCTGCGGCCCATATGGACCACGGCTGAAAAAACTATATTTTTTGACGTCTCTCTTGGGGGCGCTAGCGGCCCAACAACGGGCCCCGGCCAAATAATAACACTGAATACGTAATCTTTATCTTGATTTTAATCTAATTCAATAATTATATCCAACCTACTTACCGTTTAATAGAATACACCTTGTCAAATGATATGAGACCATGTGTTAACCACTAAGATTATTACCAAGGCTTAGGTCCAGCTGATTACAAAAATACATAATTACTAATCAAAGATAGTGAAAAAGAAGGGACTCATAAAAACTGATGAAAAACAATTACGCAGTGCTAAATTAAATACATTCTAACTAAATTGATAATAAATATTATGTAATATTATTATTAATAATATAATTAATTATTATTATTAATAATAATAATGATAATGATTCTTACATAAACTGTTAATTAAATTTAAAAGCGGATGAAAATCAGCTTCACCACTTTAGTCGTAACGTTTGCGCTCAAGAAAATTTTCTATGACTTCAAGAGGTTTGAGATTGTCATTACTGCCACAAGTGGTGGAAAAGTGTATTACAGCTGTGGCTTATATGCACCACAGCTGAAAAAAAAACTATATTTTTTGACGGCTCTCTAGGGGGCGCTAGCGGCCCATCAAAGGTCAAGAAACACTGATGTACATCATTATAATATTATTATTAGTGCATCCACTCAGGGTTAAGTCTTTAAAAACTAGTGACGCCTCCGTTTCGAACTTTAATCAAGGTTCCTTGAACACGCCACAGTTATGCTATGAGATGCAAAAGTGAAACTTAAACAGAAATTTGTCCGACGCTGCCACGAATGCATTCATCATATTTTTACTCTTCCTGGTTCCCGAATGTGTGAATGCCAAAAAGTGAGCTTTAAAGACACCTGTCTTGAGTGAACCCGTGTGAAGTGTTCCATGCTTGCTTTGCCGCCATCGTTTTGCATTTTTGCAAGGGGGTGTGGCCACTGTTACACATTCCTAAATTGATTCAAACAACCTTATTATTGAACTTTGACAACAAACAGACAGATCTACATAAAAGAAAACAAATCTCCACAAAAGCCCAGGCAACGATCACGTGCTCCCCTAGTGGCCGTGGCCGGAATCACCCGCACTGAGTGTTTTTTTTTTGCCCTGCAAGTGGCGCACACTGTCTGGTGACATGCGAGCGCGTGTCTGAGTGTCGGCCCGGGTCGCCCTCCCCTCTCCCGAGACTCATTGTCCCCAGTCCAGTCGCGCTTCCCTCTCTGACCTCCGAGGCGAGCGCGTTAACACGACACAGGCGGCGGCCGAACAAAGAATGTCATTTTCGTTTGTTTTTCCACAAGGGTGAGGGACAGGTGTTGGCAGAGTCATAAAATGCCCAAATACTGGTTAAACCAGACGATTTAAATGATTAAGGGTTCGGTTGAAAACATTTGTGCACATTTTAGGAGTGCCAAAGACATGTTGTCAATCAGAAATACTTTCAGAAGGAGTGGGGAAATGAGTAATGCATAAAATGCCTTGCTTGTTTTCTCTTGTTCGTCTATTATTCAAGAGGAAAACAGTGGTGAAGTATTGTCTCGGCCCTGGAGACAGTTTGGAAAGCGGCGATGAGAAAATCACATTGCAGTCGGCCCACTGCCTTATTTGGCAATCCGCAGCCCCTCCCCCCCCTCACTTTTTCTGCACCTGTTCCTCTATTGTGCCGGAATTTTCTATATTTGGCAAGAAGTTTATACTCCAAACTTCATATTCTCATGTCTATTTTCGTTCTGTCCCCCCTCTCCGCCCACCTCCCGCAGTTGTTCACGAGACAATATTAGAAAACAGGATTCAAAACCCACGAGGAGGTCGAAGCATTTCTCAGTGGGGACTTCTAAATGTCATGTATGATATTAACACGTCGCCTTTTTACCACGGGGCGCAAATGATCCTCCCCTTTGAAGCGCAGGAGAAATAAAACGAAAAAAGAACAAAGTTAATAGATATCTCGGGCTAACTTTTAATTGTTCTGATATGTAATTGCTAAATGACAATAAAAAATAAGGAGCAGGGCCGCTTTAAAAGCTTTATCTGCTGCTCTGCGCTCAAAGTGTCATGTCCATAACAGCACCACCTTGATCTACAGAGTAAAATAACCGCTTAGGCTTATTGTTTGGACAATATTGGAACTCCCCCCCTCTGTTCCACCCCTCTCTCCCTTGATTCATTTCACCCACTGTCCTCGGCTGCTGGAAAATGGCGTTAATTTTTTTATTACCTGTTTGACTCTCCAGCCTTATTACTGTAGCCCCTTAATGTTCCCTGTAACCGTGGAAACCAGATGAATAAATGTCCGCCAAAGAAAATGAGATGATTAAACAGGTCACCCTTGCAAAACAAATTCGCCTGGTCGAGCGCAATTTGTGTACCGAGCGGCTGTCTTAACAGTTTGCTAACAAGGGGATTGTTTGCCAGCCTCGCTCGCAGAAGAGGGAATTGGGGGGGGGGAGGGATGATTGAAGAGATAATATTTTAGATGGCCGTGCAATTTGTCTAATCTCTTTATTCCTGGTGATAGTCAGGTGTTTTGTGTATGATTTAAAGTTCCACCTTCGTCCTTTTTGTGAAATGGCGAGAGACACTTTTTGCTTCCTGCGCGCGTGTGCATATTTAAGCGACGCAGGTCCCATTTTAAATCATGTTGTTGTCAGCGGCATTTGGTGCATGATTATCAGCAAGTGCAGTGGCAAATAGGAATCCTCTCATTTATGTGGCAACCAATCATTACTGCTAATTGTCCTTGAGGCCATCTGTACTGTATAGGCTGCCTCGTCCTCTGCCCGTGTCGCCGCCACTGTGTTGGTCATGGATTTATAAGTACTCACCCAACTCAGCACAAAACGTCCGATGCGCTCAACTGCAGTAACAAATGTTTTTTTTATATATATTTTTTCTACCTCTTAAATGAAATGAAAGCACCAACAGCAAGGATCATTGGGTTGGTGATTTCTATTCTGCTCCACCTGTAACGTTCCACCAATCTCTGCTGTGTGGAACACTTTGGAATAGTTAACCCTCATCTGGATTGGGTTTATATATATATATATATATATATATATATATATATATATATATCAGGGCTGTACGGTGTACCAGTATTAGTATAGTACCGCATTACTAATTAATTATATTCGGTACTATATACCGCCTCTGAAAAGTACCTAAATTAGGAGCCTTTGTTTACTTACTTACTAATAAAAGACAAGTTGTCTTGTATGTTCACTATTTTATTTAAGGACAAACTTGCAATAAGAAACATATGTTTAATGTACCCTAAGATTTTTTTGTTAAAATAAAGCCAATAATGCAGATTTTGGTGGTCCCCTTTATTTAGAAAACTATCGTGTTGGTATCGGGACAACACTGTATATATATATATATATATATATATATATATATATATATATATATATATATATATATATATATATATATATATATATATATATATATATATATATATATATTAGGGGTGTAACGGTACGTGTATTTGTATTGAACCGTTTCGGTACGGGGGTTTCGGTTTGGTTCGGAGGTGTACCGAACGAGTACACATTTTAGCAGCGACCGGGCTAGGACAACATGTAAAAGCCCGAGCTGGAAGACCCTCCTGCCTCGTTAAGATCTCCCGTTTGAGAACACTTTGGCTGCGCGATACAACAATGGAGGACGGAGGTTTGCCGACATTGTTCAGCAGCTGCTTCTGACAACACGTCAAACATGTGTTGCACCTTTCCTGCGTCCGGCTCCCAGACCGTAGTCGAGGAGCGCAGGGGAGACACTCCTCCAGGGCCAATGTTTTCTCGGGGGCAACACCCTTCACTCTACCCGGCAGTGGGTCTCCACAGCTCCGGACTCCAGGGTAAATGACGAGTCCGGCGATTAGTTGCAAATCGTGGCTTTATTGAGGTCTGGCACACAGCCAATCCAACAAAACACTAGCTACTCCCCGCACTCACGCTACCGCTCCCTCACCTCGCTCGCCCACACACTCACCTCACATGCTGTCACATATTAAAGGGCCACACACACACATACGCTACTCTCATAACACATGCTAACCCATTTGAAGCGTCACCACCGCATTCAAGCAGCCTCTCCTCGGCGAGTCAGGCAGGACTAAAGCAATGACAAATGTTTTTATAGCAGCAGATATAAGTCCATATTGCATTAAAAAATAGATTTTGACCCACTTCTATGGTGGAAGAACAATGAGCCCATATATCCTCTTACTGCCAAGTTAGCCAGGCTGGGGGGAATAAAAGTTAATCTGAGGCTGAGTTGACTTAAACTGTTTAATGTTGCACTTTTTATATGTAAAAGAAAAGTTTTGTCATTTTATTTAATCTGAGCAACAACTTGAGGCAGTTTAATGTTGATTAACGTGGACCCTGACTTAAACAAGTTGAAACACTTATTGGGGTGTTACCATTTAGTGGTCAATTATACGGAATATGTACTGTACTGTGCAATCTACTAATAAAAGTCTCAATCAATCAATCAAAAAAAAGCACTTTATATGTAGAAATGTTTTGTTAAGAAACCATTCTGAGCCTTATCTTATTTAGTTTTTATTTCATATATGTTGACCACATTAACCCTGGCAATGGACCCTGTGTGTATATGTACGTTATGCCATTGTTTACAAATTTGGTTAATAAATAACCAAAAAATTTGTATTTTGTTGTTTTCTTACTTTACTGAAAATGAACCGAACCGTGACCTCTAAACCGAGGTATGTACCGAACCGAAATTTGTGTGTACCGTTACACCCCTTATATATATATGTATGTATATATACATATATATATACGTATATATATATATATATATATATATATATATATATATATATATATATATATATATATATATATATATATATATATATATATATATATATATATATATATATATATATATATATATGGTTTATTTGTGTGTGTGTACATATATATGTGTGTATATACAGTATGTGTATATATATATATATATATATATATATATATATATATATATATATATATACACACACACCTGCACTTGGAGTGCAGGTGGGCTTGCCCAACCGCTCCTTCAAAAAACATAATTGTCTCGTATTAAGTAACAAGAGTAAACTTTCTACACTTTGTCGGTTATTACAGTGAGAATCAAAAGTAGTTTGTAAAATGTCAATGGAATTAATGAATGACAGGAAGATTTATATGACATTTTTATAACAATCTCATTCCCCTCCCTTTCCTGCTCCGTCTCCAATAAGAGAATAAAATAGCAGAATTCTTTAACTTTTCACTTAATCACTTTTGGTTTATGGAGGGTGCGGTTTGATCCCCGGCCAGCATCAGAAATGGTATTTGGTGTAAACAAGTGTGAGGGTGCACCTACAGTAATACATGGAGAGAGATCATAGGACAGCTGACCTGCTGATATAATATATATATGGGCGTACTCTCCTTTTTTGAAAACTCTTAACATCAACATTTATTGATTTCATGCGTTACCCGTGTAGGTTAGAGTGCTACCTCAACTTAATAATGACCCAACTTAGGAGTGTTTTGAGGGTAATTGTTGTGCTTTAAGTTGCAAGCAGACAAAAATTGAGCTAGATGTGTTGGCGTAGCAGAAGTCACAATTAACTATGTAAGATCCGCTCAAAACATCTGGTTTTGCTCGCTATTTTATTGCCACAGAAGAACATAACTTGCAGCAATGGGAAGGAAGAAAGTGAGTGTTAAGGGCAGTGCTGAGAAGTGGATGATATTCTTTGAATTAAAGAAAGAAAACATCCAAAACAGGCCGAGTGTAATTCCTGCTAGCCTGCACCATTTTGAAGAGTGAGTCTAACGTCAGCCTACAGTATTAAAATAGTATGTTAACAGCGGACATTTATCCATGAGAATATGGAATAGCTGCGGATTGTGTGTTCGACATACAGTAGAAGCAGATGGAAGGAGAGGTACGGTAAATGCTTTATATTATTATTACATGACTTCATAAAACCATGATTGTTGTTTCTACTTCATTATATTGTATTGTTTTTATTACAATACGGACAAGTACACGTTTTGTCATGTTCCAGAAAAACCTCTGTCCTCCGGTCCAAACGTCAATAAAAGAGAATTTGATGCATGTTTCATGTTAACATTGCGCTGGTTTTGGGGGGCCAAGCACCAATATCTTCATTTGTTTTAATGGACGACACTGATTTGAATCTCCGAGGTTAAGGTGCTTGTGACGTAAATATTAGGCAAAATCATCAGGCGATAGTGTTACTGTGGTGGCCCCTAACGAGAAAAACTAAAAAACATTTATTTTATTTGCACTAAAAAAAAATTTGTTGGAACAGTTTGTTGCCATGTATTTGAATTACTGCAAAACACCCGTCTAATTAGGTTTAGGTTTCTGTCAAAATGACATCACACAAATACGTATTTTTTAGGGAGTGGGCAACCCTGTGTGTAGACAGGATGGTGATAGCATGACATCATAGCGACATGACAACGTATAATCTGCCAATCCATTCAACAAAGAAGAATGCGACAGCTAAACAGTTGTACCATGACATGACGTATAAAGAGAATCCACAAAAATCATAATCCACAATATTTTTAGGGACCGAATGTCCCTTTGGGACAGAGGACCCTATTGTATTTGTAAGGTTTTATTATTATTATACCGCCGCCTCTTTGAGCTGTAATTTGACCCCCTTAACATGCTTCAAAACTCAACATATTTGACACACACATCAGGACTGGCGAAAATTGCGATCTAATCAGAAACCTAGCCCCAAAACTCAAAATTGCGCTCTAGCGCCTCCTAGGAATAAAACACTGACAAAACTGCTCGTAACTCCCACTAGGAATGTCGGAGAGACATGAAACAAAAACCTCTATGTAGGTCTCACTTAGACCTAGATTTCATACACTGACATCCTTCAGCAAAAATCAACAGGAAGTTTGCAATTCCCCCTTCAAAACAAAAGTTTAGTAAAAACAGTCACTTTTGCCTCTTTGAGCTATAATTTCACCCCCTTAACATGCTTCAAAACTCACCAAACTGGACACACACATCAGGACTGGCAAAAATTGCGATCTAATAAAAAAACAACAACCCCAAAACTCAAAATTGCGCTCTAGCGCCCCCTAGGAAGAAAACACAGACAAAACTGCTCCTCGGAAGAAAACAGACAAAACTGCCTGTAACTTCCAGTAGGAATGTCGTAGAGACATGAAACAAAAACCTCTATGTAGGTCTCACTTAGACTTACATTTCATTCATTGACAAACCCCAGCAAAAATCAACAGGAAGTTTGCAATTCCCCCTTCAAAACAAAAGTTTTGTAAAAACCGGTCACCTTTTTTCAAACATTATCTCCACTGAGCGCGTTTGTCGTGTCGGCTTCAAACGAGCACAGGAGAGAGATAGAACCCTTCTGATTAAAAGTTGATGAAAGAGTTTTAATTACTGCTCTGGTTTGGATTTTATGTGCCGTCAAAGTTGGTCCCGTCCATCGCTGCTTGCAGCTTTAATTATTAGGGTCCGCATGTACCCTGTAAAAAGGACTCCCCCAGGGAGTCCTTTGTACTGGTTATTATTGTATCTTGTATTTATACAGTTGCACAGAAAGGACATCATAAATGATGCTGTCACCTGACAGATTGGTTGTACTGGTGCCTTTCTACCACTTTTGACAATGGAGGTACTGAATCAACTGGGTAATAGTTAACTATCATATATAGTAGGGAAAGGATACAAATGGCCCCATGCCTGCGTGGATCTCACATGAGAGGAAAGTGGAGGGTTAATCATTTTGCGATGCCCTGCTGAAAATAATGGAAAGGGTCACTCTACGTAGCAACTGACGCTGTGGTCAAAATTGGAATTGCCACAAAACACATTTTAAGATATTCAACACTCTGCTGCCATTTGGCGGCTAAAGTGGATAGTGCACTGCCCCAGTTTGTCACGTTTCACGTGTCAGGTAAACCGCGAAAAATGGGGGCCAAAGCAATCCCCTTCCGACTGTATGATACGTCTGTTGAGTATACCAGTTCTGGCTGGGAAACTGGAGCCTATCCCACTGATCTGACACATACAGACACACGGCTTTTTGAGGGCTACCCTGCAACCGTTGTGCTGTGCGAGGCAACATCCGCTGTGCAATAGGACGGTTTAAGCCACATAACTGATCAAACATGTTAAAGTCCGGGATGTGGCTGCGGTGCTCTTCATGGAGGGATGCCAACGCGTGTGCCACTTAAGGGTGTTGCCTGTTTGCACTGATGCACCACCAGCACTTAACGCCTTCTTGCACGTCTCGCTCATGCTGTTCTAACCTATCCTGTTGCATCTCCCAAATATCTGTCCCGGCTTTTGGCCTTGCAAAGACCGAGTGGCTGTAGGTATTTTTGTGCTCGGATGAAGCATCGCGGGCAAGCCTTGTTTTTTTTTGTTTTTTTTTTCCACTGGCACAGGAGGTATTTCATCCCAATACCAGGACACTATAGCTCAAAACTGAAAAGCACTTATGCATTATTGATGTTTTAATTTGTGCAAATGCCCAAGTCTTTGTTAAGTGATTATAGTGCTAGGGAGATAACAGGGGAGGTACTTTACTATGAAACAAGAGCTTGCTTGCCGGCCGCACTGGGAGGCCATTGGACTAAATCTAACAAGCTTCTAGTGAGAGTTGGCTCAAAATATAAACGTGTCTTAGATAAGAAAAGAATCAGCCATTGATCTTTTGGCCTTATTTCAGGTACACTTGTCCTGTTTACAACGCAGGGTTTTATAGGTCTTTTACATCCCTTATCAAAAATTACTTGATGCAAATACAATAAATGTGACCTGAAAAGGCCCCATGTGCAAATAGTCCTCGTGGCACGCTGGAGCAGCTGACCTTGGAGATGGAAAGTATTCAAAGTTGTAACGCTTGCAAAACAAGCCAATAAACTAATGTGCTATTGAAAAGTTTGGGTGAATATGAAAGAGATGAGAAAGTAATGATTAACTCAGAACAAAGCTTATCAAAGATGACGTTTTTGATATGCAGTAATTCCTGTATATGCACTTCAGTCACCAATTCAAAGTACAATTAAATATTTATTCTTACATTTTCATCATCACTTGATCGGGTTTTTTTTAGGGGGCTTTTAACTGTTTTTTTTTTATTCTATTGCTTTCAAACCAAGTGTCAGGGGCGTCAAACTCATTTTCATCACAGTCACAGCTGCCCTCAGTGTGCGAAACATATACTGTCCCTCGCCACATCGCGCTGCCAATATTGTGCCCTTTCACCCCGTCACAGATTTTTGAAACATTTTTTAAGCATATTTAAAGATAAATGTATCCTCAATTAAAGAGGCAACATTTACACAGATAACTTTCCACAGTATTTTCCACAGTATATCCCTCTTACTGTATATTCTATCATAACAACAACATGACTGCAAATTTTTCGTTATTTCTCTTGGACTGCTTGTGTATATTTGCACACGGGTGTACGTTTTGAGTGACTTGACGGAAACACCAATCATTTTATTTGTGCCGTTAAAAACAAGTCTTACTTTGCAATTGTGAAAAATATAGACAATTGTCAAACACAGGTGTTCTGATAAACCACTAATGGTAATATAAGATAGCTGGTGGTGGTGGTGGTGGTGGTGTTATATTGTTTGATTCAAAAAATTTTACTGTGAGGAAGTTGCAAACAGCACCTTTAAGCTTTTTCAAGCGTAGAAATTACTAAATCAAAGGTGCAAAAGTGTCGAGAGGGCTTCCATAATATTGAAAAAAACATATGTAGAAGGTTTTAGACAGGTTTTTATGTTCTAGCTATGAAAATATTTGACTTAAAATTAATGATTCCTACTTGCATAATTCATTTATCGCAGTCATATTCGGAACCAATTAACAGTGGACGACTGTAACGATATGAATGTAAAATTGCCTCATGATAATATTCAATTGTCCTTTAATTGTATTATTATTATTATTCATATTATTATCACTATGGTTTACCAACAAACTGATGGAAAACTTGCTTTGGAATCACAGATCAAGGTGACAAGCAGATATTAAAGTTCACCTATTGTAGAATGTATTTCGAAAAGGGTTACAATGACTAAAAAATACATATATAAGTAATTCAATCGCCTGTCTTGTATCGCTGTTAATTGGTTCCGGACAGCAAAGCAAGAATCATTTATTATAGTTCTAATATTTTCATAGATAGAGCATAACAAACTGTTTACTACCTCCTTGATACATTTTTCAACATTACAAGATCCCTTTAATCACCGTTACAGTCTTTTAATCCAAGATAGTAATGCTGAGCCAATCAGTAGTCAAAATGCTGAACAGTATTGGTCTCCTCTAGTGGCCAATACTACTGGAGCCTCAATATGTTTTGTTTATTTGGCTTTTTTTATGCTTGAAAATGCCTATCTTAGGCAAGACAATTGTAGTATATATATATATATATATATATATATATATATATATATATATATATATATATATATATATATATATATATATATATATATATATATATATATATATATATATATACACTACCGTTCAAAAGTTTGGGGTCACCCAAACTATTTTGTGGAATAGCCTTCATTTCTGAGAACAAGAATAGACTGTCGAGTTTCAGATGAAAGTTCTCTTTTTCTGGCCATTTTGAGCGTTTAATTGACCCCACAAATGTGATGCTCCAGAAACTCAATCTGCTCAAAGGAAGGTCAGTTTTGTAGCTTCTGTAACGAGCTAAACTGTTTTCAGATGTGTGAACATGATTGCACAAGGGTTTTCTAATCATCAATTAGCCTTCTGAGCCAATGAGCAAACACGTTGTACCATTAGAACACTGGAGTGATAGTTGCTGGAAATGGGCCTCTATACACCTATGTAGATATTGCACCAAAAACCAGACATTTGCAGCTAGAATAGTCATTTACCACATTAGCAATGTATAGAGTGTATT
The DNA here is from genome assembly GCF_033978785.1 of Entelurus aequoreus. Taxonomy (NCBI): domain Eukaryota; kingdom Metazoa; phylum Chordata; class Actinopteri; order Syngnathiformes; family Syngnathidae; genus Entelurus; species Entelurus aequoreus. Next base: position 67,831,830 of record NC_084737.1, read on the forward strand.
TCTTTAAAGATAAGACTAGTTTAAAGTTATCTTCATTGAAAAGTACAGTGCTTTTTCCTTCATAAATAAGGACATTTCAATGTGACCCCAAACTTTTGAACGGTAGTGTATATATATATATATATATATATATATATATATATATATATATATATATATATATATATATATATATATATATATATATATATATATATATATATAACATCTCCAAGCAATCTGGTGAACCTAAAATATGTAAACCGTGATATTGCAAAGGATGGCTGTAGGTTTATGCGTGAAATAATAAAATAATAGTCAGTTAAGAAGAACTACAGCTACATGCAGAAAAAAAAACATGTCAAAATTGAGCTAGATTTAGCAAGAAAGATGTTTATTTCCAGGCTTTGACGGGCCACATGATGTGGCGGGCCAGATGTGGCCCCTGGGCCTTTAGTTTGACACCCGTGATCTAAGTTTTGGCCATTTTTTTCCAGCATTAGTCACTTCCCTTTTCACTTTTTGGCTTTATTCTGGAGGAGACGCAGCTTGAGTTGAACCAGCCTCCTTCTTCGAGGTCCCCAGTGTAGGTAGTAACACACACACACACACACACACACACACACACACACACACACACACACACACACACACTGCCGTCCCAAAGCATTTACTGCTTTATTAAGCTGTCTCATGAACCCACCAGTAGAACATGAAAATAAAGGGAGGGAGGAAAAAAAGGAAAAGCCCATATTACTTAAATGATTTTATGTCATTTGTGGACTAGAAAATGCTAAGCTTTATTGTGTGCACGGGAAAAGAAAGAGGAGAGAAAAAAGATATTGGCTTACAAATTCTGAATTTCAATTAGCGTATGTAATCTGAACCTGCTGGCTTTGATAGGCGCTTTTTTCTTCTTCTTTTTTTTTTCACTTAGAATACAGCAGCACTTGTAAAACATTAATTAACCAGACTTAAAAAAAAAAAAGGAAGTTAAGTGTAGTTTAAACAGCCTTCCCCCCCTTACGGAACAAAAACAGCTACCTCATAACCGCTGCAACCACAAAAAAATAAATGTCCGAATTGACTTACTAATACATGAAAGAGTCGCCTTTGAGAGGATGATATCATGTGAGAGCTCAGCCTTTTGCTGGTGAATTGAAATGCATCCCGGGATCAGTGAAACCTAAGCTGTACGCAGGAGAATGAGCCGCTATTTTACTGCCTTTCTGCCTGACATGAGTTAAGACTCTATTTTGGATCACATTGCTTACCATTGATTATGAATTATTTAGCTGACTTGGTAATTGACAGCTATCATGGCTGCCAAGGTAATGTAATTTCTACCTATTGTAAAAAAAAAAAAAAATGATAACCCTTTGTCTCAATAAGCACATTTAGATTGAATGTTATAACCGTCTCTTTTTCAATATAAAACACTGCCGTTTAGCCCCAACAGAGCATTTATACCAAGTCCACGGCGAGATAATGTCTCAGGTATAAAAAGGGGTGTTAAGGATGAGTCTACTTTTCAACTATTATGGAAGAAATTACGATTTTATGTGGAGTATATAGTAAAAAAAAAACTGTCCCACTAGTGCACATATGATCTTGCAAAGACTATTGTAAATCCTCTGGCAGTGGTTGCTGAGTACACATACAGATGATACATTAAAACTGCCATACCTCGCACACCCAGCAAAGCTAAAAATCAATTGGAATGGATAGTTAAGCCGGCCCCTAAAAATCAATGAGCAATTCATGTCCTTGATCACAGCGAGTGTCATCCCTCTCAATGTTAGAGGCTGCCGGGGTAACGCACATACTCTTCGCTATTTACTCGCATTCAGCACAAATTCTTATGGGATCGCACGACATGGCTTCAGAACAAATTATTTATTCCAGGACGGTGTTGAATGACGTTTGGCGATTTTCTAAAGGCCATCTGGTAAATAAAAGGCTGTAGTCAAAATAGCCGTGTCAATTTTCAGGTTGTTTTTAAACTCTGCAAAATGATGCAATCCAAGGACATTATACACCAGGCCTGGAAAGTAGAGATGACCTTACACACACACACACACGCACGCACACACACACACACATATGCACACACAGAAGTGCGTGTATGTTGGAAGAAGAGGATGAAAAGTGTGTTTCAAAATAGTAATTTTGCCCTTATTAATGCCATTAGTGTAACAGTCATAGTCGATCAAATCAAGGGATGACCGTAGCTACTCCTCTGTCTCTGCGCTGTGACGGGATCATGTCAGGAACAATTTGGGCATTTTGAGTTGATGAGGGAAGTTTACTGTGCGGTCGAATCCTGCAAACCAAAGGATGCCTACTGCTGCTTTCCCCCCCCCTTATCTTCTTATCACTTTGCACGGACTGTTTACCTCTGCTAAGGAGGTTATTTTGTTCATCTGTATAATCTTCTACCAGAATATTAGAAACGTCGTTAACACTGCCCGGTTGTCTCTTTGTATGATTAGGGATGATACTCGAACCCGGTTTTCCCGGTTGTTCGGTAAGAAAAGAACCGAGTCCTCGGACTCGAATCCCTTTTTGAGAACCGGTACCCGTTATCGAGACCACTATAGTAAAGAAAAAGAGTTGGTTCTTTATTCGAATCCCTGGGAACGAATCTCGTCCCGACAAGAAATGCCCCGTGTGACATCACAAGAAATGACGTCACGTAGCTCAGTCATTAGGCGCAGATAGGAAAAGCAGAAAAAAATGGGACCGGAAAAGGTGCTCCAAGGCATGGCTTAAATTCACCAAAAAAAACCGAAGAAACGGCAATATGCAATTATTGCCAGGCTTCGCTCTCGTGTAAGCGTGGGAAGTACAACAAGCGTGTCGTGTCTTCGAAGCAGCGGCAGAGACGACGAAGAACGCCCCTCTTCTTCTGCCAGCTGCCTAAGTCCCAGCTGCAGTGGCGGCCATACTTGCCAACCCTCCCGTTTTTAGCGGGAGAATCCCGGTATTCAGCGCCTCTCCCGACAACCTCCCGGCAGAGATTTTCTCCCGACAAACTCCCGGTATTCAGCTGGAGCTGGAGGCCACGCCCCCTCCAGCTCAATGCGGACCTGAGACTGAGTTGGGGACAGCCTGTTCTCACGTCCGCTTTCCCACAATATAAACAGCTTGCCTAACGAATTCAAACGAATGGAAACAATAATTTCAGTTCATCCAGGACAGTTCGAAGGGAAAGGTGTATGTTGCCTGTAAATATGTAGAACAGACTTCTCCATTGAACACGGTGGCCGAAATGATATACTCATCATGAACGGAGAAGTTAAACAGGACAATACTGCCATCTAATGGATAGAACACCACGGAACACTGAAATTCAAGTATTTCTTTTATGTAAATAAAATAAATAAATATATATATATATGTATATATATATATATACAAATAACCACGCCCCCCGGCCCCCAACCCCCCCACACCCGACCAAGCCCCCCCACCCACCACCTCCCGATATTGGAGGTCTAAAGGTTGGCAAGTATGGTGGCGGCAACGCCGGTTAGTAACTAAGGTTAACTGTTGTCGGTTAATTTCCATATCTGCTCACTTGTAGTAACGTTACCTCTTATGTCAACCAGGACTGCAGTAATGTTAGCTAGACTCACGTTACCTAAGCATAGTCAGCGGCTAACAGTAACGTTAACGTGAGCCTTTTTGTATGTGTCTGATAACGTTAACGTTATCTTGTAGCCTACACCACGACAGAGTTTGCAAGTCTGTCTAATAAACTAGTGCTTTCTTTATTGCTTTAGTTTATTTGGAACATGAACACACTTACAGTATAATACATCACAGTTTTTTATCTTTTCACTTTACAGGAGTAGGAAGAAGTAAAGCTTATTTAATCCTACCCCTTTCTCCGTTTACAAATATATACATCATTTACTGACCTTTTTATAATAAAATATCTGTGAATTAGTATATACAACAGTTTTGTAATATGTAATTAATTAATTAAGTCATTATTAATATACTGAGATGAAGAATATCTTATTTTCAATAAGGTTGAAAGTATTTCTCATAATTCTTCTTCTTTGTACTTTGTAAGCACTATTCATTTGAACAACCTCTTAAACTGGATCATATCAGTACATTGTTTAACTTTTTTACTTAATCCATTCCATCATTTAATTCCACATCATTTTAGCTGTTTGCAATTTTACCAAATGATCGAATTTTAATATTTTTGACTCAATAAATAAAGTGTTTGTATGTTCTCTGTATCCAACATTATGTATCAGTCTAACTGATGTGATTAATCATGATTAATCTAACACATTTTTTTTGTAACACGGTTAACGAATGTAGCGCACATTTGTAGTTATTTCCCCACATTTCTGCACAATAACTCAGATATGGTAATACTATAGTAGCGAGCAGTAGAGAATGTGAAGTGATTTGTTAAACCAAATATTGTGTGTTTTTTTCCATATACAACAACCTATCTGGACTCGATAAGAGAATTGATAAGGAATCGGTTCGATAAGAGCATTTGATAATAGGCTCGAACTCGATCGTTTCTTATCAAACATCATCCCTATGTACGATGCATTGGTCTTTTTGACAGAATGCAGGTAGGCGCAACAAGTAGGGCTTTCAAAAGTGGAGTTAAAGTGGCATTTTTTGAAATGTCAAAAATAGCGAGTTAACTCATGTGATTAATCACAAAACAATTCATCATGAATGTGGGATCTGAGGATGTCGTTGTGGCTTGTGCAGCCCTTTGAGACACTCGTTATTTAGGGCTATATAAATAAACTTTGATTGATGATTGATTGAACACAGATTAATCACGCAGCTGAATTTGACCAACATCGTGAAACATTTGTTCCTGTATGACATTTTTGAAGTTATTTTAAATTAAGCAGGTGAGTAATAACCTGTGATTAATCATGATTAATCCAAATTCTCAAGTGTGATTAATTTGATTTAAAAAAATATATAATTTGACAACGCTAGTATTTTTTATTTGTTAACTTCGTCTTATTTGACTAGATGAGTTAAACATTTTAGTGCTGACATTCCGTGCGTTGCATGGTGGGGCCCCTCAGTACATCACTGACTTGCTATGCCCTTACTATTCAGGGTGCGGCCTCCGGTCTTCAGGCCAGGGTCTTCTAAATATCCCGAAAACTTGTTTTAAAACCCATGGAGACCTGGCATTCCAGGCTATAGCTCCCAGACTCTAGAAAAGGGGTAGGGAACCTATGGCTCTCGAGCCAGATGTGGCTCTTTTGATGACTGCATCTGGCTCTCAGATCAATCTTAGCTGACATTGCTTAACACGATAAGTAACGAATAATTCCGCTCGTAATCACAGTGATAAAAATAACGTTCAAAATATAAAACATTCTCATGCATTTTAATCCATCCATCCGTTTTCTACCGCACCTGTTCAAGAAGTCGCATTAATGGCAAGAAGTATTTTATTTATTATTGGTTAGCTTCAGAATAACAATGTCATTAAAAAGAATAAGAGACTTATTATACTCTAAAAATGTTGGTCTTCCTTAAAAATGCACACATTTAGTTTTATTCAGGGTTAAAAAATATTATATGGCTCTCACGGAAATACATTTTTTAAATATTTGGCTTTCATGGCTCTCTCAGCCAAAAAGGTTCCCGACACCTGCTCTAGAACAATTTGCACCAGTTCCTCCGAGATCTTGACTGTGTTGAAACTTTTAAGGAACATTTGAAAACTTCTCTTTTTAGTAAAGCTTTTAGTTAATGCACCTTTTAACTATCATTTTTAATCCACTGTGTATCCTTTTTATGATGTTGCCCCTGTTGTTTTAAATTGAATTGTTGTTTTACTTCACCTATGTTTTGTACAGTGCTTTGTGATTTTATCTGTGAAAAGCGCTTTGTAAATACAATTTACATACCGTATTTTTCGGAGAATAAGTCGCACCGGCCGAAAATGCATAATAAAGAAGGAAAAAAACATATATAAGTCGCACTGCAGTATAAGTCGCATTTTTTGGGGACATTTATTTGATAAAACCCAACACCAAGAATAGACATTTGAAAGGCAATTTAAAATAAATAAAGAATAGTGAACAACATGCTGAATAAGTGTACGTTATATGACGCATAAATAACCAACTGAGAACGTGCCTGGTATGTTAACGTAACATATTATGGTAAGAGTCATTCAAATAACTATAACATATACAACATGCTATACGTTTACCAAACAATCTGTCACTCCTAATCGCTAAATCCCATGAAATCTTATACGTCTAGTCTCTTACGTGAATGAGCTAAATAATATCATTTGATATTTTACGGTAATGTGTTAATAATTTCACACATAAGTCGCTCCTGAGTATAAGTCGCACCCGCGGCCAAACTATGAAAAAAACTGCGACTTATAGTCCGAAAAATACGGTACTTACTTCTCAAACTTTTTCCACCAAGTGCCACCATAATGACTAACATTAAAATACAGTAGCGTAGTAGGCTTAAGTATTTAATAAAAACAACACAGAGGTATTATTCAACAAGTGCCTTTAATATTTTAGATTGCACACAGATTGAACAGTAACATAACATAATATTGAATATAGGAAAATGCAACACTGTACTTTAATCAAGTGATTCTAGTTTCACAGTTTGATAATCACTGAACCAGACTATTGGTCAAACCTTTTCCACCACTGACTTCATAATGAAAAGTCAAAGTATTTTGATATCTTTTTAATTTGTGCTTTTCCGGGTGTACATTCTTGTCAACAAAGATTCGTTAAAGCCGTCCTAGGTTCGGGCCTGCTATTAGTAGAAATGATCCGGTCTTAGAGAACTCCAGTATTTTTAACCCAGATTTAGATAACGGTGCTGTGACAAGCCACAATCAACTCCCGAGTTATTTCGGGCCCTTCCTGTCACTCACACGTCCAACCAGGCTTTAAGACCAAAGACCAGATCAGAGCAAAGCTACATCTCAAATTATGTTTGTGCAACCACATATTTTTAACCTTCACATCCAAATTTCTCTCCCGTTGAAGCCTTTCGACAGCGTGCAACAGGTGGTGATGTTTTACGGCCTATTACTCTGGTAACATTTTGAAAGGGTCATTCAGTCCCGCTCGCTAAATACCTCATATTTGGGGAGAGGGCCTTGGAACCAGTTGTCGCCGAGAGGATCGGTTGAACAGTTGCTGATCCTCCTTCACTGAGGTGAGAAATATTCCAGCAGCTGTCATTTGGCCTCTTTGGGCTTTTTTCCCCCTCATTTCCAATAAAGCAGAAATGAGTGTTTGTGGCAACTGGGAAGGGGAGGGGCCAACGGATGCTGCGTGCCCTGTCACTCACAATGTCAACCATGTGTGTCCTCCTCCAGCCGGACCCTCCCTCATCGCAGATCATGCACTGTGCCCGGGGCCCCGCTATCCTTGGGGGGGCCCCATTTCGCATGAAGTAGTGCATGAAAAATGTCAATAAATGACAGAAATGGTGGTTTTTTTTTTACCACAAACGTTTTTCTAGCCCCTTCCTGCTTTGTCACTGATAACAATGGAAGGGCACATTGAGTTTGAGTTTATTTGGAACATGCAAGCATACAACATGATGCATCACAATTTCCAGTTTCTCTTTTTCAACATGTTCGAAAAGGAGTAGGAAGAAGCAGAGCTTATTTAATCTTACCCCTTTTCTTTTACATTTACGCTATAATTATGTTAAATTTGTTATTTTGCACTAAATATTAGAAACTTATTGAACCATTCAGTTCCCATGGATTAATTTTACTACAAAAGAGCCAAGAGCCTTTATTGTCCAAGACACACAGCATGAAAATGGTGTTTTCCTCTCTCTGCGGTTTAATCACATTATAGTATATACGTTTTTATTAGAGATGTCCGATAATATGGGCCTGCCGATATTATCGGCCGATAAATGCTTTAAAATGTAATATCGGAAAATATCGGTATCTGATTTTTTATTATCGGTATCAGGTTTTTTTTATTTTTATTTTTTATTTTTTTTTATTAAATCAACATAAAAAACACAAGATACACTTATAATTAGTGCACCAACCCAAAAAACCTCCCTCCCCCATTCACACTCATTCACACAAAAGGGTTGTTTCTTTCTGTTATTAATATTCTGGTTCCTACATTATATATAAATGGGTTATACTTGTATAGCGCTTTTCTACCTTCAAGGTACTCAAAGCGCTTTGACAGTATTTCCACATTCACCCATTCACACACACATTCACACACTGATGGCGGGAGCTGCCATGCAAGGCGCTAACCAGCAGCCATCAGAGGCAAAGGGTGAAGTGTCTTGCCCAAGGACACAACGGACGTGACTAGGAAGGTAGAAGGTGGGGATTGAACCCCAGTAAGCAGCAACACTCCGATTGCTGGCACAGCCACTCTACCAACTTCGCCACGCCGTCCCTATATATCAATATATATCAATACAGTCTGCAAGGGATACAGTCCGTAAGCACACATGATTGTGCGTGCTGCTGGTCCACTAATAGTACTAACCTTTAACAGTTAATTTTACTCATTTTCATTAATTACTAGTTTCTATGTAACTGTTTTTATATTGTTTTACTTAGTTTTTTATTCAAGAAAATGTTTTTAATTTATTTATCTTACTTCAATGTATTAATTTTTTAAAAAAGGACCTTATCTTTACCATACATGGTTGTCCAAATTAGGCATAATAATGTGTTAATTCCACGACTGTATATATCGTTATCGGTTGATATCGGTATCGGTATCGGTAATAAAGAGTTGGACAATACCGGAATATCGGATATCGGCAAAAAGCCATTATCGGACATCCCTAGTTTTTTCTTATCCATAGGGCCTTTTGTTGGGCTGCAACGCCCCCTGGAGAGCAGCAAAAAAAATGATATTTCTCAGCTGTGGTCCGCAGTTGTAATACACTTTTCCACCACTTGTGGCAGTAATGAACATATCAAACAAGCAGAATAAATCTGGTGCTAAAGTTACAGAGAAGTTTCTTAAGTGCAAAAATTATGACTAAAGTTCGAAGCTGTATTTCCATTCACACTTTAATTCATTGGCAGTTTAATTAAGAAACATATTCATTACATTAAGTACCTTCTTATGCAGTAAAATCCTGGGTAAGAGTACTAATTCAGTGTTAATATTTGATTGGGCCCCGCGGTCTAGTCTGTAGTGGAAAAGTTGGGCCCCGAGGTAAAAAATGTTAAGAACCCCTGGTGTATATAATATAACACTGACAATATAGCAAAAAAAATTAAGAACTCCTGGTGTATATAATATCCATACATCCATTTTCTGCCGCTTGTCCCTTTCGGGGTCGCGGGGGGTGCTGGAGCCTGTCTCAGCTGCATTCGGGCGGAAGGTGGTGTACACCCTGGACAAGTCGCCACCTCATCACACTAACAATATAGCAAAAATGTTAAGAACCCCTGGGGTATATAATATAACAATGACAATATAGCAAAAATGTTAAGAACCCCCGGTGTATCTAATAAAGGGGTGTCGAACAGGTTTTATCCGACCCGTAAGATGAGTTTGCTAAGTATAAAAATTTACCAGAAATGTTTTTATGAAAAAAATAGCTGTTCTAAATGTGTCCACTGGATGTGGCAATAGCAATTCTTTGTATCTTTGTAGATGATGCCACATATGTACAAAATAAACCACATGATGTTAGTACATAAGTCGAGCAAACTGATCAAACTACATAAATAACATCCTGTAATTTGATTTTTAAATAATTTGTTTATCTTGATGTATTGCAAATTAACACCAATGAGTTGACTGATGAACATTATCACATAATTTATTCAGAAAGTATAAATAACGACAAATAAAGGTAGAATATTATTAACCGCAACATGTAAGTGTAAAAAAAAAAAACAACAACATTATAATTTGTACATTTTCAGAATGTGCATGGTCTATTTTTAAACAAAGAAAACAATCTGAAGTTGTTTTTATTTTTAAGTTATCGTGCCATGATTTTACCAGTCCGGCCCACTTGGGAGTAGATTTTTCTCCATGTGGCCCCCCATCTAAAATGAGTTTGACACGCCTGCTCTAATATAACAATGGCAATATAGCAAAAATGTTAAAACCCCCTGGTGTATCTAATATAAGAATGACAATATCGCAGTAAGAAAGTTTAAAAAAAAGGTGCCTAAGCATATAAAGTAAGAGAGGCAACGCATCGAATCAAATTCAAGTTTGATTCAAAAAAGTATAATTGTTTCATAACAATAAAAACAAAGTTTTGTAACGAGGCTCTCAAAATAAAATGTTGCTTAGGACCCCAATTTTGCTCAAGGCCACTTGTTACCATCCGTCATTCATCAGCCACGGTTAGCAATTCTTCTTTTTTTTGGTAAAGTGTATATTTTTTTTTCTTTTCCGCGACTGCACCGTCCTTCTCCTTCCCACTTCCCCCCCCCCCCCCCCCCGATCCATCTGCATCATGTCGATCTGTCAGACTGCCAGTGTCTGTTCCAATTAGATTCCACTTAATTCACGTAACCTCGATTAACACGCAATCAAGCCCAGATAAATCACGTCCTTTAAGTTCCCCGCTCTGCCTCTCCTGCGTTGCTGTGCATCACTCACTTTTCCCCAACAAGCGTCTTTCCTCCGCTCGTTGACTACCACTTCTCTTCCGCAGGTGATTCCTTTTATTTATTTATTTTTTTTTTTTTCCCCAAGCTCCTCTTGAGTTTTGCCGCTGCCCTCTGCCCTTTGAAAATGGAGGTGTTGTAATTACATCTTTGTTAAAAAAAAAAAAAAGATAAATAAATAAAAGGCTACTAAAGACACCCCGTGCCTGAGGAGGCTGTGTAGTCTATTGTCTCTGTGACCTTTTTAGCTAGCGGACAATTGGTTTGACTAGATTACAAATTAAGACACGGCACCAGGCACTTAGAAAGCGGGAGGGTAGTTGTGTTACTCGCGGCCTGTGACGACCACCAGGCCATATATCCAAAGCTTTCAATACGATCATTTCGGACATGTTGTAATGAGAAATGGAAATATGTGCAAAATATCTGATGTATCGTATTGAGGTTGTATGCATGTTCCAAATAAAACTCAACTCAAATGCCGCAATGTCTGACACCACAGGCTTTCAGAAAAAATGAAGGATGACAAAGAAAGTGAGTTTGAGAAGCACCGGATTAGAAGGTAAATGAGCATGTGCAGTCCAAATTAATTGTCTGATTAATCTGTGTGTATGCATGATTAATGCAATATTTTTTGGGATCAATCTCATGAGTTATCTTATTTTTGACAGCCCCAGTTAAAGTTTAACAATACAATTCCACTGATAGTCGCACACACACTAGGTGTGGTGAAATTACCCTCTGCATTTGACCCTTCCCCTTGTTCCACCCCTTGGGAGGTGAGGGGAGCAGTGAGCAGCAGCGCCTAACTGGTTTCAGTGGCCCTTTGGTTAGAGTGTCCGCCCTGAGATCGGTAGGTGGTGAGTAGAGATGTCCGATGATGGCTTTTTTGCCGATATCCGATATTCCGATAATGTCCAACTCTTTAATTACCGATACCAATATCAACCGATATACACAGTCGTGGAATTAACACATTGTTATGCCTAATTTGGACAACAAGATATGATGAAGATAAGGTCCTTTTTAAAAAAATTTATAAAATAAAATAAGATAAATAAATTAAAACATTTTTTTGAATAAAAAAGAAAGTAAAACAATATAAAAACAGTTACATTGAAACTAGTAATTAATGGAAATGAGTAAAAATAACTGTTAAAGGTTAGTACTATTAGTGGACCAGCAGCACACACAATCATGTGTGCTTACGGACTGTATCCCTTGCAGACTGTATTGATATATATTGATGTATAATGTTGGAACCAGAGTATTAGTAACAGAAAGAAACAACCCTTTTGTGTAAATGGGGGAGGGAGGTTTTTTGGGTTGGTGCACTAATTGTAAGTTTATTAGTTGAAAAAAAAAAAAAAACGATACCGATAATATAAAAAACGATACCGATAATTTAAAAAAAAAACGATACCGATAATTTCCGATATTACATTTTAAAGCATTTATCGGACATCTCTAGTGGTGAGTTCAAAACCCGGCCGAGTCATACCAATGACTATCAAAATGGGACCCATTACCTCCCTGCTTAGCACTCAGCATCAAGGGTTGCAATTGGGGGTTAAATCACCAAAATTATTCCTGAGTGCGGCTACCGCTGCTGCTCACTGCTCACCTTAACTTTTTAACTTTAACTAGGGCTGTCAAAAAAAAGATAACTCATGAGATTGATCACAAAAAAATTATATGCATTAATCATGCATATACACAGATTAATCAGACAATTAACTTAATACCTTCCAATCCAGTGCTTCTCAAACTTTTTTCACCGAGTACCACCTCATAAAACGCTTGGCTCTCCAAGTACCACCTTAATGACCGACATTGAAATAAAGTAGCGCAGTAGGCCTAAGTATTCATTGAAAACGTGGCAGAGGTTGTATATTTAATACTTTCGGCCACTTTGACATTACACACAGTTTGAACAGTAACACTGTGTTTGAATATAGGAACATAAAACGCTGCACTTAAGTAAGTAAGTACCGTATTTTTCCGAGTATAAGTCGCACCTGCCCAAAATGCATAATAAAGAAGGAAAAAAACATATATAAGTTGCACTGGAGTATAAGTCGCATTTTTGGGGGAAATTTATTTGATAAAACCCAACACCAAGAATAGACATTTGAAAGGCAATTTCAAATAAATAAAGAATAGTGAACAACAGGCTGAATAAGTGTACGTTATGACGCATAAATAACCAACTGAGAACGTGCCTGGTATGTTAACGTAACATATTATGGTAAGAGTCATTCAAATAACTATAACATATAGAACATGCTATACGTTTACCAAACAATCTGTCACTCCTAATCGCTAAATCCCATGAAATCTGATACGTCTAGTCTCTTACGTGAATGAGCTAAATAATATTATTTGATATTTTACGGTAATGTGTTAATAATTTCACACATAAGTCGCTCCTGAGTATAAGTCGCACCCCCGGCCAAACTATGAAAAAAACTGTGACTTATAGTCCGAAAAATACGGTAATCAAACCGTATATAGTAATCAGTACAAAACATAGGTGAAGTAAAACAACAATTCATTTTAAAAGAACAGGGGCAACATCATAAAAAGGATACAAAGTGGATTAAAAATGATAGTTAAAAGGTGCATTAACTAAAAAGGTACTCCGGCTTCCTCCCACCTCCAAAGACATGCACCTGGGGATAGGTTGATTGGCATCACTAAATTGGCCCTAGTGTGTGAATGTGAGTGTGAATGTTGTCTGTCTATCTGTGTTGGCCCTGCGATGAGGTGGCGACTTGTCCAGGGTGTACCCCGCCTTCCACCCGATTGTAGCTGAGATAGGCTCCAGCGACCCCGAAGGGAATAAGCGGTAGAAAATGGATGGATGGGCTTTACTAAAAAGAGAAGTTTTCAAATGTTCCTTAAAAGTTTCAACACAGTCAAAATCACGGAGGGACTGGTGCAAATTGTTCCAGAGTCTGGGAGCTGGAATGCCAGGTCTCCACTGGTTTTAAAACGAGTTTTTGGGATCTTTAGAAGACCCTGGCCTGAAGACCGGAGGCCCTGAAGAGTAGTACTTAAGTAATGTATCAAATATTTGGTGTACCACTACGGTAGATATTACGCATACCGCAGTTTGAGAATCACTGTTCTAATCTATCAAAACAATAAAATTGCATTTCTGTCCAGATATGTGGGGCCTTTTTAGTAATACTTGTGATTAATCATTTATTAATCCAAAATTAAAACATTGAATAATCTGGTTTAAAAAAATAATCGTTTGACAGCACTACTAATAACATATCTCATTAAAATAATGTATATTTTTCAATCAGAAAACGAGTCGCAGGCCAAAATTGGCCCCCGGGCCGCACTTTGGACTCCACATAAAGGAACATGTGTTTTCATGATAACTGCAGCCAGTGGCAGAATGGTAAAAAAAATTTTTTTTTTAAATCAATGTAGATTACAATACACCCATGAATATAATTCTTTCAACAAAGTTAATAATTCACACTCCTTATGCTAATCGGAAAGAGGAATGTTAAATAACCCATCGGCAAAAAAAAAAAGTATAAAAAAACCCACCAAGCAAAGGGAAACAACCGGGGGCACTGAGAAAGCACACGCAGCACTCATGGGGTCTTCTTTTATTAATCGCGGCTAAAAGTGCTAACATTGACATGTTGAACAGATTAGCCTCTTTAATAACGGGGCGGGTCAACATGGCTACTGCTGCTGATCCATGAGGATATCCTGCAGGGAGGTGAATAGGCTGTGTTTCATATCCTGACCTGTACCTCCACGGGCCGGGCCCCTGCAGAACACTCCGTCCAAATTGTTTGTTCACTGCAATTTGATAAACACGTTTCCATGCCAGTCTTTTTTTTTTGGATACCTTTAGGCGAGTCCTTTATAGCCCTGTTCTTTTCACATGGAAAACGTGCAGCCGATGTCACACTTGTTCGCCAGGAACCGGTCATCTCTGTGAAAGCAATTAGCAACATGTGCGTGTTTTATTTAATTAGTATTGGCCGCAAACACAATGACTATTGAATAAACACCCGATAGCCTGCGCTCGCTGTTTTTCCATTTATAAACTCTGCCCTCTACCACAACAATGTCGCACTGTCTCTTTAAAAAGAGTGACAGTTTTGACTGTAAGTCGAGCTGGGTTTTTTTTTCTCTCTCTCTCTCGTTCCCAGAGAAAGAAAAAAAAAAAAAAAGAATAACGCTGATGAGTTTTAACAGCTTCAGCCAGGCGATGGGCAAATATAATAAGTGTTTTTGTAGATGCCACCAATGATCATCTCATGGAGGCATTTGGGGTGAATGTAGAGGATTTAGAGGCTTGCCTCCCATTGTGCTGACATCACCCTTTCACAAACCAAATTAAATCATGGCTAAATCATCTGAAACTCTCCCAGAGTCTGTCTCAAATGGCTAAACAATGAAAGTCTGGGAACATTTTCAGGGCAATGCTGTGTGTGTTTGGGTGTACGTGCGTATGTATATGGGCATGCGTGTGTTTTGTCATTGGGGGTTGGGGCCATTATGTTAAAATGGGGCCAATTTTGCTCCCATGGTGAATAATGAGATAAGGCCCTAAATGGCCACCTAACCATAAACGTGTGTTTATCCAGACTGCTCACTTTACTTTCATTTTCATCATTGCTTTCATTTTTTTAATCAGATTTATCACACTTTTGAATTTGGATTTATCATGATTAATCACAGGTTATTACTCGCTTGCATGATTTAAACCTAAAAAAAAAAAAGCCCAATATTTGGACACAAATGCAATTTTATTCTCAGAATGTCATTCAGGAACACTTTTTTATACGTCTGACTTGGGCATTTATTTGCTCAGAACTTGCAAACAGTTTTATCTATAATCTTGCATGCAGGTAACCATCCGTGGTTAAAGTAAAGGAGCATGCACGGTGAATATATATTGTGTGATTAATCTGCATATATACATGATTAATGTGATACATTTGTGTGAATAATTAACTCGTTAACTTGTTATTTTCGACAGATCTCATTGTAATACTTAATCATTTTTGTTTTGTTTAATAACGCACTACAGTATGTAGTTGGAGCTAAAAAAAATTCTAGTCGATTAAGAAAAAAGAAAACAATTTTAAAAAAACAAAATCTTCTAAATTTTGATTCATTATTAGTTGAATAACACATATTTTTGACAGCCTTAATTGTAATACTTGATCATTTGTATTGTGTTAATAAGATGTACATTTGTTTCTGGTCAATCAAGAAAAAAAATGTTTAATTTATAAATTATGTTTAAAAATATAAAACCTTCTAATTTTTGATTCATTTTTAATTCAATAACACATATTTTTGACAGCCGTAATTTTAATAGTTAATCATTTTTTATCGTGTTTAATACGAAGTACATTTGTTTCCAGCCAATCCAGAAAAAAGAAAAATAATATAGAAATTATGTATAAAAAAATAAAAACCTTCTTATTTTTAATTCAGTATTAATTCAATAATACATATTTTTGACAACCCTCATTTTAATATTTAATCATTTTTATTGTGTTAATAACACACTACAGTATGTAGTTGGTAGTAAAATTGTTTCCAGTTATTCAATAAAAAAAAGAATGTTTAACTTAGAAAGTATATCAAAAATAAATAAAACCTTCTATTTTTTATTTAATTAATAATTCAATAACACATATTTTTACAGCCGTAACTTTAGTGTTTTTATTGTATTAATAAGGCACTACAGTACAGTATAAGGAAGTACTATAGATCATAATCTGACTTTTCATAGCCAATTATGAAAAAAAGTGTGCATTCAAATATGATGGACAAGTGTTTTTCATTCAAAAAATGTATATAAAAAAATTAAAACAATTTTCCTAATAATTTATTTAATATAATAAAATAATATTACAAATAATTATACTGCTATATTATGTTTATTCATAGCATTTTTTTTTTACTCAGGACAAAAAAATAAAGTAAAGAGAGAACATGTAAACAATGTTTGGATCCAAAACAGGACATTTCTGCAACTTTGATGGACACAAAAGGTTTACCTCTAGCCTACGTCTATCTTAAAAGGCGAATACAAACAAAAGGCAAATCCCAAGTCCCAAAACAAGAACCCTACAATTAAGTTACCAGGTAGACTTTGAGGACTCAAACACTGGTATCATATTTGCTTGGCATGCACGTCACCTATAGGATAAGCTGCTGTACCGCGGCGGGAACACGGCGCCGGTCGCGTGCTGAAGTTTGCCACCTGTGACCTTGTGAAGTAGTCAAGAAAGAACGTGAGTCAGTGTGGAGGTGCGCGGAGGTAGTGCATGAGGAGGGGGTGGGGGGACGTAGCTGCTCGAGGGCCTCAACTCAGCCCTTGTGTCCTGATGTGACAAGATTAGCTAAGCCCCGGTGAGCATGGCTGGTACTGCGTGGTGTCTTTGAGTGTGTGTCGAAACGGGAACCCAGAACTGCTGCTCGCCACCAGCCGAGCCAAGACAAGACATGAGAGATCAACAGCGAGTGGGCCCGTCGCTGCCATTAAGCTTCCATCGTTACCCTACTCTTCCACCCACGGGAGGGGCAGTGGAGATGGAGGAGGGGTGTTTGGGACGCAGTCGGGGGACAAGTGGGCGGGCAGCTGGGGCTAAAGTGAACGTGAGGAGGGAAATGATCTTATTAAATTGAATTAAAGAGGCAGTCTTCATTTACCGCAAGAATGATGGATTTGGTTAATTAAGTGTTAATAGGGACTGGTTAGAGAGGGCAGAGAAATCCAGTGATTGCAGGTCACTTGTTGGGAAATATTTTATTCAGAAATATTTCCAAAATGTAACAGATTTGCTTTCTCCTTTTTTATAAGTTGAGCTGAACACGACAACAAAAGCAATAGTGTGGGTTTACTGAGGATATAGTAGTGAGTGCATTATACCAGTGTAATGCCCTCATCCCGACTATCTACCGTATTTTTCCGACTATAAGTCGCAGCTTTTTTCATAGTTTGGCCGGGGGTGCGACTTATACTCAGGAGCGACTTACGTGTGAAATTATTAACACATTACCATAAAATATCAAATAATATTATTTAGCTCATTCACGTAAGAGACTAGACCAGGGGTCGGCAACCCGCGGCTCTAGAGCCGCATGCGGCTCTTTAGCGCCGCCCTAGTGGCTCTCAGGAGCTTTTTTAAAAATGTATGAAAAATGGAAAAAGATGAGGAAAAAAACAAAAGTTTTTGTTTTAATATGGTTTCCGTAGGAGGACAAACATGACGCAAACCTCCCTAATTGTTATAAAGCACACTGTTTATATTAAACATGCTTCACTGATTCGAGTATTTGGCGAGCGCCGTTTTGTCCTACTAATTTTGGCGGTCCTTGAACTCACCGTAGTTTGTTTACAAGTATAACTTTCTCCGACTTTCTCGGACGTGTTTTATGCCACTTCTTTTTCTGTCTCATTCTGTCCACCAAACTTTTAACGTTGTGCATGAGTGCACAAAGGTGAGTTTTGTTGATGTTATTGACTTGTGTGGAGTGCTAATCAGACATATTTGGTCACTGCATGACTGCAAGCTAATCGATGCTAACATGCTATTTAGGCTAGCTATATGTACATATTGCAGCATTATGCCTCATTTGTAGCTATATTTGAGCTCATTTAGTTTCCTTTAAGTCATCTTAATTCAATTTATATCTCATGACACATGTAATATGGCTTTTAATTTTTTGCGGCTCCAGACAGATTTGTTTTTGTATTTTTGGTCCAATATGGCTCTTTCAACATTTTGGGTTGCCGACCCCTGGACTAGACGTATAAGATTTCATGGGATTTAGTGATTAGGAGTGACAGATTGTTTGGTAAACGTATAGCATGTTCTATATGTTATAGTTATTTGAATGACTCTTACCATAATATGTTACGTTAACATACCAGGCACGTTCTCAGTTGGTTATTTATGCGTCATATAACGTACACTTATTCAGCCAGTTGTTCACTATTCTTTATTTATTTGAAATTGCCTTTCAAATGTCTATTCTTGGTGTTGGGTTTTATCAAATAAATTTCCCCAAAAAATGCGACTTATACATGTTTTTTTCCTTCTTTATTATGCATTTTCGGCAGGTGCGACTTATACTCCGAAAAATACGGTAATTATAGCAGTCGCAGTGTGTGTGTGTTTTGGCAATGCTTACTTAATGGGGACATCGCTCTGTTTACACAGTCACCTTTAGGGGACCTCTGACGGTATGGGGACAAAAAAGCAGGTCCCCTAAAGTGAAACCTTTTTAAATGATAGTCAGATCCACTCTGAAGATGCCTAAGTGACATTTTCATACAGCATGATTATAAAACATGATTACCTTAAAGTAGAATTCACATTCAGAATTGTCCATCCTTCTATATATGGTAGTTGGAGTTGCAGACAACTTCATTACTGCTAAATAGCAGTTTTCAGTAATGTCACAGAAGATGCAGGATTCACTTTAACATTTAAGTGGTGAAACTTCCTATAAGAGGACAGCTGTAGTGCTGTATTCTGAGGATCATGTCATATTTTATTTGAACTTATTCTTTTTTTTTAAATGGTCCTCAGTAGTCATGTACAAATTTGTGTGAATTATGCAAAATTATTTAAATTTGGTCCCCATGAACCATACTAACTCTTTTTCCCAGGATCCCCAGTAAGAATGATCAGCACATTACTTCATCAATCCAGAGATTTAAAGACGTTTATGAGCTAACTGGGCAGTGGCCATTTTACCAAAAAAATCGTATGCCTCCACAACATGTAGAAAGGGTGGTCCCCACAAGTATCGTGTTTTTCGGAGTATAAGTCGCTCCGGAGTATAAGTCGCTCCGGAGTATAAGTCGCACCGGCCGAAAATGCATAATAAAGAAGGGAAAAAACATATATAAGTCGCACTGGAGTATAAGTCGCGTTTTTGGGGGAAATTTATTTGATAAAACCCAACACCA
Source organism: Entelurus aequoreus (assembly GCF_033978785.1). Lineage (NCBI taxonomy): Eukaryota > Metazoa > Chordata > Actinopteri > Syngnathiformes > Syngnathidae > Entelurus > Entelurus aequoreus. Next base: position 67,851,419 of record NC_084737.1, read on the forward strand.
AGAATAGACATTTGAAAGGCAATTTAAAATAAATAAAGAATAGTGAACAACAGGCTGAATAAGTGTATGTTATATGAGGCATAAATAACCAACTGAGAACGTGCCTGGTATGTTAACGTAACATATTATGGTAAGAGTCATTCAAATAACTATAACATATAGAACATGCTATACGTTTACCAAACAATCTGTCACTCCTAATCGCTAAATCCCATGAAATCTTATACGTCTAGTCTCTTACGTGAATGAGCTGAATAATATTATTTGATATTTTACGGTAATGTGTTAATAATTTCACACATAAGTCGCTCCTGAGTATAAGTCGCACTATGAAAAAAACTGTGACTTATAGTCCGAAAAATACGGTAATCATTTTTGTTTTGTTTAATAACGCACTACAGTATGTAGTTGGAGCTACAATTTTTTCTAGTCAATTAAGAAAAAAGAAAAAAAAGAAAAAATGATGTTTAAAAAAACAAAACCTTCTAATTTTTGATTCATTTTTAATTCAATAACACATATTTTTGACAGCCGTAATTTTAATAGTTAATCATTTCTAATAACAAGTACATTGGTTTCTAGCCAATCAAGAAAAAAGAAAAGTAATTTAGAAATTATGTATAAAAAAATTAATCCTTCTAATTTTTGATTTAGTATTAATTCAATAATGCATATTTTTGACAGCCCTCATTTTAATATTTAATCATTTTTATTGTGTTAATAACGCACTACAGTATGTAGTTGGGAGTACATTTTTTGCATAATATTACAAATAACTATACTGCTATATTATGTTTATTCATAGCATTTTTTTTTAATTTTACTCAGGACAAAAACAATCCTGGAATGTACTTAAGTATATTAAAATCAAATTTACAAGTAAAGAGAGAACCTGTAAACAATGATATTTTACGGTAATGTGTTAATAATTTCACCCACAAGTCGCTCCTGAGTATAAGTCGCACCCCCGGCCAAATTACGAAAAAAACTGCGACTTATAGTCCGAAAAATACGGTAATGATCAAAAACTTGGTCCCTATTCCAAATGATAACCAGTATGCGTGTGTGTGTGTGTGTGTGTGTGTGTGTGTGTGTGTGTGTGTGTGTGTGTGTGTGTGTGTGTGTGTATAAAAAAAAAAAAGCACAATGCGGTGTGTTTGTGCGCCTACGTTTTCACTTTGGTCATTGCACAAACGCTATCTGCATGTCCTTAATTCTGGATGATGTGCAGGCCTGGGGCGGTGTGTGTGATGGAGAGCTTGCCCGTGTGCCAAGTTGGAGTGATGAGGTGGAGGGGGCCATGTGCCCCTGCTGAAACAATCCCAGTGCGGCCCGCCCGCTTGCGCCGTTGTCGTGCGTCGCCACTTCTCACGCGGGAGCCAAGTGGAAGGCGAATAGTGCCCGCAAAGGAGCCCGATTTATGAGCGCGGCGCGGAGGGGGGGTAATCTGCCGCTTTGGAAATAATAGCTAATCCCAGGGAAGAACTTTAAATAGCTTCATTTACTGCCTTGATAATTCTGTTTCTTCATTATGCATCTCGGGTATATTTCCCCCCGTGTTGTTCGAGTGGTCAGTTTTGATGCACTCTCTGAATGGCGGCCATTACGTGTATACCTGCACCCTTATTAGCAGGAGGATCAAATCATTCGATGCTACTTTTCCCCTCTCAAAAAGGGATTTAACGCCGCCGTTGCGGACGCCCGTGCGCGAGTGAGTGGAAAAAACAATCTCATCAAGCAGGAGGCCGTTTGCTTAGCAAGAGCTGACAGTCTTTGTGTATGTAAATGAAGAATTTAGACTAATGGAGTTGAACCATTTCTAATTTTGTGATGGCAAGAGGATTTTGATTGAAAGTAATTAAGCAAGCTAGCTGTAAAATTAATTAAAGCAAAAGGAGGGGGGGGGGGTGGACTTTTATTGGATTGGATAGCGATATAGCTGCTGTCAGGCAAGGGGACAAATGGGGGTGACCTGGATTCTCTGCCCTCCCTCCTCCCACTCGGGACTTTTATGTCACTTTAATCTCCTTAGAGCGGCTGGTGTGCATTTGTTCGAAATAATCAAGGAAATATGGTCAGAAATTGTCAGCTTTCAGATCTAATTTACCTGACAGCCTAGCAAGTGTGTGTGCATGCACAAATATGTGACAGTGGCAGGTCCCTTTTTTTTTTTTTTTTTTTTTCTTGCCCTCTCCTCAGCTTTGTGGAAAATGCTTTTGACAGTCTTGAAAGCATCTCGGTTGTCAGAGGGCAGGGCAGGGAGGGGAGGGTGGAGGGGGCACAGGAAGTTTAAGATGGACATTTCAATGAGGCATGTTTGGCCTTGGATTAGCACCTCCAACCCCGGTGTGTGTACATTAGGGATATTCAACTAAATTGATTTGTGGGCCACATTACCTTTCACTTCACTTTTTCTTATTTTCTATATTCCCAATAACCAGCGTCCTCCACAGTAGACATTTTTTGCTGCTGTTTTTAAGGACCTTCTGCAAAAGTGTGAGCCACAAGTCACTGAACTCACAGGCCACCAGTTGAATAGTACGAATAAAGAAAAATAGAGGATCTAAACAGGAACTTTGAAGAAAACTACCAAATTTTTCGCACCATAAGCCGCATCCGTATATGTGTTACCCACTAAATTTTAGAAATATAAATTTTTTTTTTCATATATTAGCCGCACTAGACTATAAAGTAGGGGTTTCAAACCTACGGCCCAAACAGGTTTTATCCGGCCCGCGTGATGACTTTGCCAAGTATTAAAATTAGCTATTAAAAACTGCTGTTCTAAATGTGTCCACTGGATGTCACAATAGCAATTCTGTTAGGCAAGCAAACGGTTTATACCGGGGCCAAGCAAGAGGTGCACAGTAAAGGGGGACTGTGGCTCCTCCTACTCGACCCACATGAAACTTAAAACCTGCCGTTTTACGTCTTCTGCTTTGAACACATCGTCATTTGGCACCGTCGTTGACCCAAAATGTCTGTCAAACACGAGAAAAGTAAACTTAACCCTTTTGAATAGTTTTTACCTCCGTTTCTTACGGTTTGTTGAGTTAGCTCTAGATTGATACGTGGACATGACAAAGGAGGTATTTGATACCTAGAAGAGTTTCAATCAATCAATTAATGTTTACTTATATAGCCCTAAATCACGAGTGTCTCAAAGGGCTGCACAAGCCACAACGACAAGAAAAACTCCACCCAATGGGATAACAATGAGAAACAAGGTTTCTCATTGTTTACATGTTGTATTTTTGGTTCAATCCGAGAAAGACTGTGACTTAAAGTTTAATCCTGGTTTTGTAGATACACTGAGACAAAGTCTAAGCTCATTGTGTTTTTGAAACTGCACCAATTTCCTCAGAATTTTCAACAAACTTGAAGTGTTCCAGAGGATTATTTGTGATTTGTACCTTTTCAGAATGTGCTTGTTCTATTTTTGGCCAAAGTAAAACAAAGAAAACAACCTGGAGTTGTCTTTATTTTTAAGTTATCATGCCATGATTTTACCATTCCGGCCCACTTGGGAATAGATTTTCCTCCATGCGGCCCCTGAGCTACAATTAGTTTGACACCCCTGCTATAAACCGTAGATAAATACCGGTAAGTTGTGAAATGAGATATCTACATAGAAAGATTTTGTAAATGTTTATTTACTTACCTTAATTGTTTCCAATCGGTGCCTCTAACACGGTAGTAAAATGGCTGATCAAACAAAACAAAAAGGTAATTATTGTCTTTATTCATCCTTTAGAACAGGGGTCACCAACGCGGTGCCCGCGGGCACCAGGTAGCCCGTAAGGACCAGATGAGTAGCCCGCTGGCCTGTTCTAACAATAGCTCAAATAGCAGCACTTACCAGTGAGCTGCCTCTATTTTTTTAATTTTATTTATTTACTAGCAAGCTGGTCTCGCTTTGCTCAACATTTTTAATTCCAAGAGAGACAAAACTCAAATAATATTTGAAAATCCAAGAAAATATTTTAAAGACTTGGTCTTCACTAACTGACAAAGAAACAGATAACAGATTTGATGTCCAGTTCAAAGTGTGACATGATTTATTTAAAAATTTGAGAGTTGACTTTTGTAATTTACATGAGTTATTATTTGTACAAACATGGTGCAAAGTAATTCATGATTTGTTAAAAAATGTTAGTGGCTAGCTAATTAACATGGGATATTGTGATTTCACAAGACTGTCTTAGAAGTGATCATTTGAAAATGTTCAATTTGAAAAATGTGCACTTAGAGAAAATATAAAAATAAAGTGTTGCATATTGATATTTATCTGTTTCTATATATATTTATTGTGAGAAATCATTAAGATGATCAGTGTTTCACAAAGATAAATATAATTAATTATTAATAATAACATAGAGTTAAAGGTAAATTGAGCAAATTGGCTATTTCTGGCAATTTATTTAAGTGTGTATCAAACTGGTAGCCCTTAGCATTAATCAGTACCCAAGTAGTAGCTCTTGGTTTCAAAAAGGTTGGTGACCCCTGCTTTAGAAGATAAATAAGATGTTCTCCTCTTTTAACAAGTTTCAAGATGTTTATCAGGATTCTTCTTCCTTGCACTTTGTAAACACTTTGAGTTTGAACAGTTTTTTTAAAGTTGATCATTTCAGTACATTGTTTGATTTATTTGCTTAATCCAGTCCATGATTTAGCCGTTAGCGGGAAGAATCCATAGATTAGCCGCACCTTTGTATAAATTGCAGGGTTTAAAGCTTGGGGGGAAAAAGTAGCGGAAAATACGGTACTGGTATAACTAAAGAAGTTGAGCAAATGACTACTGACTGCATCTGAACAACAACACCTTAGTTACATAAATCAAATTAGGAAAAATGGAGAGGGGTGCCTTGAGTAATGCCTACAATATATAAATAACAAGTTTGGACACCAGTGTGCTATGTTTGTTAGCAAGTTTAAAATGTCAATAAAAATGTGTTTACAATGGTCCAAGTTCCTCTATGCAACAGGAGCAGTCTTGTGTTTTTAGGAATTTGCTTGAAAAATTAATTTTTCTCCCATATTTTGAACTGAACTTGAGGTCCGACATAGTGTCATTCCTGGGCCGGATTTGGCCCCCCGGCCGCCCTTTGAATAGCCATGTGTTCATGCCTATATCTCTGTAAGATATGAAGATATATTTGGACTGGTGTACCTGCGCTTCCCCGTTGCTGTTGTCTGCAGATTGGCCCAAACGAGCAGCAGCAGATTAGCGCCATGACAAAGCCTGTTACAGCTACTTAACCACTGACAAATGCGATTGGACAATCTTGCACAAATAACTTGTGCCCCTTTTGTTTCAAAACGATTCCATATTTGTGGATATGCAATCCACACCTCAACAGCAGCAGTGTTGAAAATATCAACTCCTCCCTGTGCAATGTGTGCTAAGATAATAAGCCGCCATAAAATAGCCCCACTAATGTCCCGCGACATCTATATGGCTTGGAGCTGTATGGGGTCCATATTAAAGGTCCACGGGGTTTCCAGTGATTCCACAGTGGGTGAGACGCCACTTCCTCTTAAAGCTTCTTAGTGCTTGCCGGTGTTTGTGGCCCAGGGTCTCAGTGTGGCCCTCAGTACCCCCTGAAGAGACAGTTAATTAAGGTCTAGGCACCAGACAACACTGCTGGGACTCCCAGACACCGCACCGCCGTCCTGCCTTTGTCGCTTCCCTCCCAGACCCGAGCCGCACCATCAAGGCCTTAACAGGATTAGGAATCTTCTGAAAACCTGGCTTTGTGAAAAGCCACCGCATCTGTCCAAAAGACCCCAACCTCTGGTGCACCCCCGGCCCCCTTGTTTTATCAATTAATGTAATAAAAGCTGGAACAAAGAGCTGCCTTTCCCCTGCTCCGTAATTAGAGGGGGAGATCTCCTGAGGACTGGCATTCCTCGGTCCCGAAAACATGATTCTCACTCCCAATCATCTTCGCGCCCCCACCCCCCCCCTCCCCTTACCGCCGCCACCGCTCAAGCGGAACATGGCTCCTCGATGTATAAGGGTGATAATGTAAATGCGGCGTACTCATGACAGGAGAAGAAGTAGTCGCAGCCCATTCGACGCTAGTTTTATCTAAGTGCGAACAAATGGATGCGACATTTCAGAGAGTGATACATTATTAACTCTAATTGATTCCTTTATAACACTACACCTTCGCTCTCACCTCCGCGAAGGCTCGAACCAGCTTCTGTCGCTGTCCCTCTTCCAACACGTTACGTGTCACTGAACACTGTTAACAAATGTGAGAAATATTCACCTGAATTGAGAATATTAGGTGCAAAAGGTGACAACTTTGCTATGTGCGTGTGTCTTTGTCTCGGTCTTCTACTTCACCGTGTCTACAGGAGTGTGAAAATGAGAGAGAGAGAGATAGAGAGAGGGGATTGGAGGGAGCGCCTACTTTCACAAGCACTGGAGCTTTCAATAGAAATTAGTTTTACAACATATGCAAATGTTCCCCCTTGCGAACGGGGTCTTTAAGTGACAGGTTGATATGTGATTAAACGACAATTAGAGCGCTGAAAATACGTGTCGGCAGTGGGTCGAGCGCTGGGCGGCTCAGATGGAAAGGCAGCACTGGGGAAATAGGAGGTGTTTCAAGGTGGAGCTACGCCTCGAATCGGCAACAAATTAGGGGTGAGAGGGGAGCGAGGTTGCGCAACAATAGAAGTTTTGTTTTGATGACAAAAGCAGCCTTATTGGGATTCCATGCTCGCATTCAACAAGTGCACATTAAAGTTAAAGTTGAAGTACCAATGATTGCCACACACACACTAGGTGTGGTGAAATGATCCTCTGCATTTGACCCATCACTCTTGATCACCCCCTGGGAGGCGAGGGGAGCAGTGAGCAGCAGCAATGGCCGCGCCCGGGAATCATTTTGGGGATTTAACCCCCAATTCCAAACCTTTGATGCCGAGTGCCAAGCAGGGAGGCAATGATAGTCTTTGGTATGACTATCAATCTCCTACCAATCTCAGGGCGGACAATCTAACCACAAGGCCACTGAGCATCATGAGAGGTATCGGCCCGTTGCAGTAATGCAGAGGTTACACTTAGACCTACAGGAGTACCTCAACTTACGAGCACGATTCGTTCCACGACCAATCTCGTAAGTCGGAACACTCGTATCTCAAAGAAGCCCCGCCCATTGAAATCAATTTAACCCGTGCTTGGCCCTCCCAAAACATCACAATTTCAACATTTAATATCTATCCATCCTTTCATTTTCTACCGCTTGTCCCTTTCGGGGTGGCGGGGGGTGCTGAAGCCTATCTCAGCTGCATTCGGGCGGTAGGCGGAGTACACCCTGGACAAGTCGCCACCTCATCGCAGGGCCAACACAGATAGACAGACAACATTCACACTCACATTCACACACTAGGGCCAATTTGTTGCCAATCAACCGTCTAACATGCCTTTTAAAGCCTGCCATACAAAGACTTTTAGATAAGAAGTACTTTTTGAAAAATCAATACTATAGCATGTACTACAGACACCTACAGTAGTTTGTCTTCTAACCAGTTTTTCTGTTCAGTGTTGCCAAGTTCTCGTATTATCCGCTTAGTATAGGCGACCTGTTTTCATACAGCTGTCTGCGTGTTTCTCTCGTGAAATCTGGCAACAAACTGTCTTCGTCATCTTTGACTGACTGACTGAGAAAATCAGGGTTAAAAACAAGCAATCTTTATGTCTGTGTACTAAATGCTCAACCATCCGGTTTGTTAAGTCAGGACTAGACTGAACAAATTAAAACACAGCAAGCACAGATTCTGAATCTTCTCGATATATTTATATATAAATGCTTGTCGTGTGTTGCGGTTTGAGAATGCTGAGGCTGCTAACGCGTGGGACATATTTTAAATGGTGTTTGGTTTGGTCGCCCACTTCCTTCCCTATACACTAACTTTCTTATTTCCAATGGTTAGGATGGCGGGATTGCGGCAATCTCTGAGTGGCACTTAAACGCAAACGTCAACTGTCCGATCAAAGCTTGTATTTGTTTCTTATGTAAACAAGCAGGTACAACAACGTGTAACAATATATTAGTCGTTATTGCTTAAACCGCACAACGCTGTTACAAACACGGTGAAAACGTCCATAGCTCAAGGCATGCTCGCAACTTAAAGCATCACAAAAGCTGAAAAGACAGCTTTTTTCTCAAATTGCTTGTACTTGATGTACTCGTAAGTTGAGGTACCACTGCCTTTTAAAGGGGAACTGCACTCTTTTTGGAATTTTACCTGTAATTCACAATCCTTATAAGAGACAAGATCACATATGTTTTTTAATTCATTCTAACTCGTAAGTAAAAGTTAGCTTACAATGGAGCCAATGGAAGCCATTAAGTCATTGCGTCTATTCCGACCATAAAACCCACTGAAAAACATCCAAAAAACGCCAACAATACTACATTTATATTTCGTGACCTGAACCTTAACCAAATATTAGCGATATTGTTATTTCAGTGACTAATTGTTTAAGAGAGTTAACTTCCTTATGCTGCTGTATTGGCATCATCAGCTAGTGAGCTGCTTTCTCGCCACGGAGCTTGTGAAAGTTAATTCTAGATTATAAATCATGTCTCTCACCTTGATAGTAGAAGGTTGTGGCCATAAACCAAGAAGTTGGCACACTTTGAAAGCCAATTTAAACCCAGAAATGGTGAAAAAGACCCCAAAAGACGCTTGGTTCCACCCCCCTGAGTCAGTCTTTGTCGAAACAGGAATATATCAACATCCAGTCGACATCCCAGTGAGAGCAGACATTGTACAGTAAGTGATATTTTCTCTCATGAAATGTGCCATGATTAGTAGTGTCTTTGTTGTTGAAGGGAAAAGCGAACGTTGTGATGCATTTGTGAAATGAATTTGCTGCCGCATGCTTAAAATGAGCAAAATATGTAAATATTACATGTTATTATAGATGTGCCTGTTACTACATTACATTTGTATTTACAGTGTTCATATAAAACATGGATGCAAGTGTTTTTATTAGAGATGCGCGGATAGGCAATTATTTCATCCGCAACCGCATCACAAAGGTCGTCATCCACCCGAACCAACATTTTATCAAAACCACACCCGCCCGCCACCCGCCCGTTGTTATATATCTAATATAGACGATGCAAGGCATTAGTGAGGTTAGAAAGCTTTTGCCTGTTAAAGAAAAGAAACTGATCCCATGCAGCAGAGACATTCAATGCGTGCCACGCATTAATATCTCTTGGCCACGCATTAGTGGCTAAGAGACATTAATGCGTGATAATATTATTTATCATTATTATAATATTATTGTCATTTCCATTAAGAAAGTGTTGACTATTGTTGCCAATGCCCTCAGATCAGGAGTGCGTTCCTCACACTTTGTGTGCGCAGTTGCAGCAAGCAAAACGATGCTTTTAAGAAGTTAAAAAAATGTTTTAGAAAGACTAGGCCTATATTTTTGTTAGGTAAAAAAAATGTTCTGAATTTATTTCAATGAATATTAACTTGCTAACATTATAATGCTCAAATAGGGACAAGGTACTAATAATTGACTGTTTCAAAGAGTGCTGCTCGTTTTTCGTATGTGGGTAACAACATTTAACTATGTATATATATTTCCGAATTGGTTCAACCGCCACCCGCCCGAATCTATTTAAAATCAATTTTTTTTGTCATGTCACCCGCCCGACGACTCCGCGGTTGTGTCCGCAAACCGCGCATCTCTAGTTTGGATGTTTTTGAATTGCTTTATAGATAGAATAGTGCGTCTCCCATAGGGTCCATTAGAAGCTGATATTTGCTACCATTTATTTACTAGTTAGAGTGCATAAAAAGAAGAAAAACTTAAGTGATTTAGTTTTACATAAGGTTTCTGAATCATAGCCAAAATGTGAAGGAAAAAAAAAGCGCCGTTCCCTTTTAACTCTAAACCATGAGGTGTTTTCCGTCAAACACAACAAACGCTGCTTCCAGGCAGACACATGAAAGGGCTCACGCGTATTCTGGCAACAGATGGCCTCATCCTTTTAATCCCCTCAGATGCTGCGGTGGACAGTGGCTCCTGAACATCTCACAAGATAAAGCATTAGCAAAATCTGAGCTACTTTTCATTTAAGTGACCCCAATTTGCCAAGACGATGTCAGCTGTCGGCCCTGGTTAGGACACTGAAGGGCGTACGTGTCTGGTTCTGCTTGTTGACGTTGTGTCACCTAGGCTTCACTCCACAAGTGGAGGTGGCCAAAGATGCGTTCAAAGGTGGTAAAGGTGCCCAGGAGGTGGGCAAAGAGGTTTAGATTTTCATCAATGAAGGTAAACGTACGATGCATGACTCTTTTACACCACAAACTTCAGTAGAAATACAACTTTGCAGGTGTATTTTATGACTGGAAATTTTTTTCAGTCATATTGAAAGACCACCTGGCCTGGACCTGCAGTTTGATTAAAATAAACACCAAATTGTAAAGCGAACGAGCTGACCCGAATTAGCGCCAACACTTTCAGGGCAATGTATCCTCACGTGAAAGCTCGGGGAGGGGATAATCATCGCTGAGTTTTGCTCACGTTTTCTGCAGGTCTGCTGAGATGCATGTACGTCGCTAATGGGATTGGGCTTTTTTCCCCCCCTCTATCCCTCTCCCGTGGCGATATGGAGCTGCCAGCTGAACTTGAACGGATACGCACGCTGCTGAGTCGAGCACTGGACTATTTCAAGACCGAAATGCGATTGTTTTAATACTTTAATCCACCTGTCCTTGGCATTCAGGATGTTGCAGAAGTCGCCTAATTATTTCAGTGCCTGGTCGGAACACAATAGAGACGGCAGCGATCCCTTACTGATTTAATAACTTCCCAAATTGTTCATATTGGAAAATTAGGTGCTTTATTTACTTTCCTCAAGCCTCCCGAATGTGTAAGTGCTCCACTTGACAAAATATCCGCTCTAATTGAAATATTAAAAATGCATATACGCAAGGAGGAATGCGAAATAGTCCGAATCAGGCAAGTCGTTTCCTCGGATTTATCCCAGGATCCAACCCCAATAGTATGCAAACACAAATATTTTCTTTTAATTAAAAAGACCTCATCTCGCTATATCCTCCCCCAAGACCGCCGCCAGCTCCCACACACACACACACACTCAGAAGGTACTTTATCTACATGCTACACACACATACATACAGGCAAATTTGAGAAAAGTGATTATTTTAATTGTGTTCTGGACCATGGATTCCTCTTGACTGGCTGTTAATCTGTCAGGGCCGGGTTGTCAATTAAGAAGCGGGGACACCAGCAGTGACGGCTGTCCAGTTCACTGATAGCCCCCTGAGGGACAGTTAACCCTCACACACCCCCAGAAAAAAATAACCCCTCCTCCTCAGTCTAGTGCAGCCAATCACGACCGACGGCGGCACCAAAAACGGGCAATGCAGGATGGCGGATATTTGCGGTGGGGCCCGTCATGTTGGCATGTGTGTTTAAACGCATGGTTTTTGTGGGGCGGGGGGCTTGATAGTAATGCATGTTGATGGTTTCAGCGATTCTTCATTTCAGAAGCAGGGGCCTCATTAACTGCAGTCTTCATCAGGCCAGCGAGCAGCGGGCACATTAGGGGTCCACAGGAAGTCGGAGTACAGCAGGAGAGTGCATTAGGGAGGCCTGGGGAGACACACTTCCCCTCAGTTCCACTTCCAGTGCGTTTCTATATCTTAATGTAGCTTTCAGAGGAATTCAGATAGAGGTCAATAATTATGCTCTTTAAATTATTCAGTCGAGGTCCTCTGTAATTGTGCTTTTTAAGATGCTCGGACATCGACATTTTACTGGGCCTGACCGGATGAGGAGGAAGTTTATGTGTCTCGTTCCTCTTCTACCCGCTGGAGTCATCCTCCTCTCGGACATGACAATACATGTCATCACCCAACGGACGAGTAAACAGCTCGGGTGAGCAAAGCTGTCATCACATGAGGTTTCTTAAACATTGCGCAAGGGCGGAGTTGTCAGAGACGACCGGCCGCAAAACGTGTGGGAATGTTTTGTTTGGGACACAAGCGTGTTATTTTTGTCGCATCGAGAAGAGGGAAGCCCAAACTGCAAGGGTAGCAAAAAAGAGGAATTCAGCCAGCCAACCCGACTTTCACCCCAAAGCCTGCAGCCCCCAACCCCCGGCTACGTTCCACTGCACATGATAACACTGTCTGTCATGATTAGCACGCGCTTGTTACCATTCATTTTGGGCCCTATTCTCTCATGTGCTTACGTGAAAAAAGATGCACCGCTGAGTGGATTCTCCCCCACGATTTTAAGTCTCTCATTCAAGATGCGTGTTCAGGTGGAGCTTTCTTAAAGGGGTCATAGTATGATTTAAAACACTTCCTTGTGGTCTACATAACATGTAATGGTGGTTGTTTGGTCAAAATTTGCATAGTTATGTTTTACAGACAATCTTCAATTCGCTTTCTGTCTTATTTACGTGCCTCCACTTCGACAGCCTCTTCTCCCCACCAAGTTTGTTGCAGTTTTTATCACTCCCATATCGAGGCTACTGACAGATATAGGTTGAAACTTTACGCTACTTTGTATTAGAAATGACAACAGCAAAGGATTTATGTGCATGTACGAGCAAGTCTGCCCCACAACTTTGTCGCATGACACTGATATTTGGCCTGTGTAATGCAAAAAGCAGAGGAAGGTGTTTGCAGGTAAAAATTATTAGATCCAGTGACCAAAAATAAACAAAAGATGAGTGCCGCTTGGAAGGGCACAAAAGCATAGTGAAGGCAATGCAATACAAACTAGGGCTGCAACAACTAATCGATTAAAATCGATTATTAAAATAGTTGCCGATTAATTTAAGCATCGATTCGTTGGATCTATGCTATGAGTTTTTATTTTATTTTTTTTAATACAATTTTTTTTCTTTTTCTTTTTTTAAATAGTCCTTTATTTATAAACTGCAACATTTACAAACAGCTGACAAACAATAATCAAAATAAGTATGGTGCCAGTATGCTGGTTTTTTTTTTCAATAAAATACTGGATAGGATAGAAATGTAGTTTGTCTCTTTTATCCGATTATTAATCGATTCATCAAAGTAATAATCGACAGATTAATGGATTATCAAATTCATCGTTAGTTGCAGCCCTAATACGAACCTAATTCTTAAAGGCTACAAAATAAAAATAAAAAGAATGCTGGAGCACAGCAAAGACTTACACGCAGAGAAGTGCGGCAGGAGAAACGTCCACAACAACAAAAACCACCACGCAACTTAAATAGTTGTAATTGTCAATAGGATACTGGTGTGTGAAGCATCGCTCAAAGGCAGGAGTCAAGTCGCTGCAACGAAACACAAAAACGGAAGTGTCACCAAAATAAAAGCACTAGACAGGAACTAAAACACTTAACACTGGAAAATATCAAGAAACTCAAAATACGACATGGTGTGAAGTAACAGATTATGACAACGACAAGAGATAGAGAAAAATAAGGAGTTTATTGACTACAGTGACAATGGCGGACTTGCGCTAAGCTCTCTGGGTAAAACTTTAGCATATATGGAGATATTTGCTGACGAGACAGGGCACAAAACATCACAGTATAGAAATAATTTCTAAAACGGCTCGGTTAGCGCAAGTATGAGGAAAGGCAAGATTGTTTTATCAATTTCTCTGCAATTTGTCAACGGTGTGGTTTGAAATGTTCGGGACTTACGGGGATCCCAAGTAGACATAGGCAGGTACCATCAGGTTAGAAAAGTTAGTTTTGCATAATAGGGCCCTTTTAAAAGTACTGCCTTGATTAATATAGCCTTTTCAAATTTAAAGTGTTTTTTCTCCAATTATTCATGATTGATTTCAGGATTTCAATGACTTACACACGTGTTAGTCAAATTCCACTGTTTTCACACGGCCAATAAACAGGCGTCATTAACGCCTTCATTCCAAACTTAAGCGCTTTTACCTAACTTATGAACAGTGGTTAAAAAAAAAAAACTTAAAAGGGGACATATGATTAATTTTGTCTTTTCTGACATATAAATTTGCTACAATGTTAGATACTCGTGTGAAACAATGCCAACGCATCAAATTATAAGGTTCATTCATTTTGACTGTTTTTGATGCCTCTGGTTTTGCAGTCTGGCTACGTTGTGGCGTCACAGTAAGATGAAAGTACTTTTATGAGTAAATACAAAAACAAAAGAAGATTGGATACAGTATTATTTTCATCGAATTGTGACATATGCATAATAACACCGACGTGTGACATAAATCCTGCTATAAGCAGCTTTTTTACGCTGCTCTGAATTGATCTAATGCAGACCTGGGCATTCTGCGGCCCGCGGGCCGCATCCGGCCCTTTGTGCGTCCCTGTCCGGCCCGCGTGAGGCCAATTATGAATTACAAAATACATTTTAAAAAGTATCTATGTCGAGTGTGCAATACAACGGTGCTGCTTTTGTTTTGAAAATCGTTATTTGTATTACTTCCGTGTGGACGTATGCGTGTGCGTGATTGTGAGTGAATGTGAACAGCTGCAATCACAAATGACAAAATAAAGTTGAAAAAACATTTATGTCGTGCGCGCAATACAACTGTGCTGCTTTTATTTTGAAAAGTATTATTTATGGGCGTGTGTCCGTGTGTAACCTGCGAGTGAAGGTGCACATGCAGCGACAAGTGATGCACGGTTTACACCCGAGCCGAGACGCTAAAAAAAGAAAAGTTGATGACGAATGGCGTGTTTTCAACAAGACATGGACTGCCAAGCAACGTTCCCTCTAAGGTGCGTGCCTGCACAATTGCGCACTGCTCAAGCGAATATATGCCGCGCACCAAATCAAATCCCATCTGAATTCTAAACAAAATAAACACATTTATTCTGTGTAATTTTGCAATGCAACTTTGAGTGACAGTGACAACAAGCGGCCCTAACGGTGTTCGTCAACACCGTTCAATTGAACACCGTTCAAATATTGTAACGTCTATCGAGATGCTTCGAGGACAGGAATTATATCGATCACTTTATTGAGCAAAACTGTTTATATTCGGACATAACCACACCAAAAACATGAGTAAAACACTACTATCTCGAAAAACTAGTCATTTTCTGCCGTACAAACCAGGCCAAAACCAACTTGTCATCTGTCACCAACACGCATACCACTAAACCACTGGTGCGTTTATGGCCACACAAAAAGTCGGACAACTCAAACACCACACAAAGTTACACTATGACTCCTCAGTCATACGTGTGCTTATTTTACTGTCATTTATTATTAATGTTCATTTATTTATATTAGTCATGGAATGCTGTTACACACACTATGTTGAAGTATTACTATTATTATTAATTATTATTATTATTATTATTATTATTATTATTATTTATCTTAAGGTATTTATCAAAAATAATATTGAGCAAAATTTAATTGAAATATTGTCGATGTGGCCCTCCAGCAGTGCTCGGGTTGCTCATGCGGCCCCCGGTAAAAATTAATTGCCCAACCCTGATCTAATGTGTACCTAATGTGAGTCCGGAGTAAATATAGCCGTGACAACTTTAAGATATATATTTAAAAAGTGTACATTTTCAAAATATCAACTATGATACTTTTGGAGGTGCGGTTTCATTTGCAATCCGGGAATTCCTCCTGAATCGAACATCTTGCAGACAGACTCCAAAAACGGGTTATAAAAGGGACTGCGGAGCAAAATTTACACCAAAGCATTCCCATATCTACAGTCGCGTTCAAAAGTTTACATCCACTTGTAAAGAACATAATGTCATGGCTGTCTTGAGTTTCCAATAATTTCTACAACTCTTATTTTTATGTGATAGAGTACTTGTTGGTCACAAAAAAACATTCATGAAGTTTGGTTCTTTTATGAATTTATTATGGGTCTACTGAAAATGTGACCAAATCTGCTGGGTCAAAAGTATACATACAGCAATGTTAATATTTGGTTACATGTCCCTTGGCAAGTTTCATTGCAATAAAGCACTACTGGTAGCCATCCACAAGCTTCTGGCAAGATTTGGTCACATTTTCAGTAGACCCATAATAAATTCATGAAAGAACCAAAACTTCATGAATGTTTTTTGTGACCAACAAGTATGTGCTCCAATCACAAAAAAATAAGAGTTGTAGAAATGATTAGAAACTCAAGACAGCCATGACATGTATGTAAACTTTTGACCACGACTGTATATCCATATTATCTAGACCAGTGATTCTCAAACCATGGGCTCCATCTAGTGGCACGCCAAAGAATCACTGAATTAAATATTCCAACACGGTGTTACTGTTCAAACTATGTGTAATGTTACAATGGTCAAATATATTAAATATAATTGTTAAATAAAACCTCTGCCTTGTTTTTCATGCATAATTAGTTCCACTACGCTACTGTATTTCAGTGTTGATCATGATGGTGGTGCTTGGTGGAAAAAAGTTTGAGAACCACTGATCTAGACCACAAGGAAGTATTTTAAGTGTAGATTTAAATCATCATAGGTCCCTTTAAGTGCGAATGGGAGAATAGGGCCCTTAGTCACTGAGGTGTAATATTGATATCAGTTTGGGAGAGGCACTGACAAACAGTGTGGCACACCTGCAGTGTCAAAGACTGCACTCTTTTGTCGGTGCCAGGACAAGTCTATAATTACCGTCTGACGATTCATAGTGGCTCCATTAAAATAGTGTTTATCCTGTCGCCCGTGTTCCTGGCATGTTTTGCACCCAGACAGCCGACGCGGAAGAATCGCAACTCGGAAAGAAAAAAAAAAAATCATCCTTTTTCGCCTGTCTTCCTCTTTCATGCCCGTCAGTTGAGAACCGTTGCCTTATAAAAAGAAGGTATGCCTTTTGCTCCCCTCTGACACACCCACGCACAAATAAACATAAAAAGCTCATTTGTTAGCGCACTGGTTTCAAAGGCCCGCGCTGGAGAATATTGTCGGGGAGGGCGGGCGGCGGGGGTGTCGGTGGAGTAATGCTTTGTCAAATGTTGACATGTGTTGCAAACATGGGGCCTTCAGCAGCAGTGCTTGGTGGGGCTGCTGCGGCACATTGTTGGCACATGAAGAGAGGATGCTTTGAAACAAGATTAGCCTCCAAATGGCACTGCCTGACCCCCCCCCCCCCCCCACCCTTAATACCGCTGTGCATAATGTGTGCGCCTGCACCAAGATGCTAAATGCTCAAGTGAGATCTTCCACGGGTTCTGCTGCGAGGCCTTCATGTCTGGCACGTGGTCTTATTGGGCTTTGCTGGCCAGGAAGCGCACTTCGCTGTCACTGAGGCACCCCCCCCTCCTCCTCCTCATCCCTCCTCCCCTTGGCTTTGGGTCAGGGTGACACTAGGCAGGAGGATGGGAAAAAAAATCCGCCGACACCCTGCCCCTGCAAAAATGAATAAAAATTGGAAAACAACATGCAAGGTCCGCTTGATACAAGAACACTTGCAATATGCTGATGTTTTGTTTTGCACACTGTGTTTGCTAAATTGCCTTTGACTGCGTGCATCAGTAATGAAACTTTATGTCCTTGAGGAGAGGGCAGCAAGTCCGTTCCAGTTAGGACCAGGACGATCGCTCCTGTCTTGCTATTGTATTTTTTCTCGTCCCAAGTCCTTATGAATAAATGAAGCACATGAAGTCATTTTTTCCATATTTGCGTAAATTGCTTTAAAAGCATTTTATCATGTCATAAAAAGCGCAATTGATCTGCTGGGCTTAGCCCATTGGACAGCTGTGTGTTTTGTTAATGGCCACTTTGCTCCAAGCAGCTTATTAAAAAATTTATATATAAATGCAAAAATTACATAAATTATTTACATACAGTAAGCATTTTTGTTGTTGTTTTAGTCTGGCAGAGGAAGGGCTGCTATCAGTATGGAAATTCACCACAGCGTGATACAGTAATATATCTGCCCAGGCACACATGTGTCCTCCTCATACACATGCAGCAGCGCTGGGAGAGGGGGGGAGAAAAAAAAAGTATATATTTTTTGATGACTTCGTTTCAGCAACCACGGAATGTCACCCATATCCCGGTTGATTGTACTTTCGAGTTTTATGATGTTTTTCCATTGATTTGTTTCCCCGGCGCAGCTGCCGACCTCTATTGAGGGACGAACATAATCAGCGCTGACGCAAATTAGATGGTTATTCGTTTCGAAAATTGACAGAAAAACAATAAAAAAAGATGAAATGCTCCCAAATCAATAGATATAATGAAATTCAAATAATCCGAGAGATGGGGTCTCCATGGCAACTGATAATGTGGAAAAGAAAACAATTTAATAAAGGACAGACACGCTTTGAAAACAGATTGGTGAGGGAAAGGGTCGGCTGTAAAGCGGGGGGGGGTGGGGGGGGGGGGGTGGAGGAGGGGGCTGGGGGGGGTTGAGGCTCTTGTGCTTGCTCTATAGCTTGTTTCCCCCGGCGTGTGAAGGATCTGTGTCTGTCCCAAGGACGCGGCAATAATTAGAAAAAGCTTTCAGGCCAGAAAGTGCAGATTCAGGTTTTAATACACAAAATTATTTCAGGGGCAGTGAATCGGAAAACCATTTGTTGGTGACCTTCCCGAAAGGCCTCCCCCCCCCTCCCCGGCACGGGGCAAGATGGAGGCTATGTGGCAGCACGGGGCTGAGTTATAGCATATTTGTGTTTTTATAGAGGCATGGGGAATGGAGTTGAGGAGGGGGGTAAATGTGTGTGTATGATTGTGTGTGTGTGCACAAGGGGATGGGTCACAGAGAGACCTTCATGTCTCGAATGTGGAGTTTTTCGGGGCGGGGGGGGGTTGCGCAAAGCGAAAGTGAGGCAGCGACAGACAGCGGGAAGTTGAAGATCCGGCTTTATTTACAGATCAGTTGTCAAAAGGAGCCGTTTAAGGGGAATGCACCCGTTCCTGCGCCGTGACAGGCGGGGTGAGCAAAAGGCAAGCATGAACCTGAGTGCGAGATAGTCAAACACAGACTTTTTTTTTTTTCTCTTCTGTTGAAGACACACAGAGCGGAGGGTGGCGAGGGAGGCGAGTGGGTGTTAAGTGACTTCATTTGTAGTCTATTTAAGGTATGTTTTACGTGTCCTGGTGCTGCTCCTCCATCACCTAACACCGCCTCTGTCTTCCACTTGCAGCAAGCCAGTGCATTATTCCCCCCTTTTCTCTGCCGTGGCCCAAAATCGGTCTGTGATTCCAGCCCTTCTGACTTAGAGGCGATAAGAGAGCGGCGTTCTTATCGCGGCCGCAAGTAGGCACACGTTATTCAACATCCGCGTCCTGCTCTTTTCACATCCTTTCTCGCTTTATTACGCTCTTTTCAAAGTTGCCTGACTGCAGGGCGTCGACTCCTGGCCACCATTTTTGTGTCATTAGAAGGCTTTGTTTGATTGAAATAAAGGTGTTCCGCCCTCTGTTCAAATGATAGCAAATCCAGGATATCACGTCTTGGCTGCAGATACCCTTATCCTGTTCCAGGTGGCAATAAATAGCAAAACAAGTCCTCACACAAACTTTGACCTGATAATTACACTTTTCATGCCATCAGCTCTTTCTGCACTATAAACCGCTTTAAAAGTTGAGCAATATTTTGTTATCTCCGAACCGGAATCTCGACAACAGCCGAGTGCCGTTCTACCGCTAATGAGACATCGCACTCCCGTGCCGAATCTAAAACAATCTTTTTGCCCTTTTCCCCCCGCGTGGTGTTTTTAAAGCAAACACGTTAAATTTGGCGTAAGAGACAAACACGGGGCCTGACGGTCACATTCAAACGTATCATCCCCGCAGGACTGTGCCCTTATTCGGAGACAAATACACCAGATGACCTGGGACAGCTCATATGCTTCAGGATTGATATTGCAATGTGAAAAAGTGACCCTCATGTAGGAGAGAAACTAGAAATTCCCCACCGCAGACTAGCTGAGAGCCTTCAAATCTAACAGGCCAGTGTCAATGAGCACTGCCTTTTTTAACTATAAAAAAAAAAAAACAACCCTCAAACTGATAGACCCAGGAGGTTGAAATAGGAGAGCCAGCCGTGTGTGTGTGTGTGCCCTTACACACAGGGCACAAAGCACTTGTTATCACTGGTAACAGCAGCACAAAACAGTTGATGGCTTGTGTTGTGTACCAGTTGAAATGTGTGTGTGTGTGTGTGTGTCCTGAAAAACAGCTGGTGTTGCACTGTAACACAGTGTGTGTGTGTCTGGCGTATGGCATGGACATTTTTCTTCTCATCGAAGAAAAATGTTAAATGAATTTCTCTCACTTCATCAGACTTTGTGGTTGTTGGTGTGTGTGTGCGTGTGTGTGTGTGTGTGTGTGTGTGTGTGACCAGAAACAGAGGTCCCATCTTGGCAGTTTAGCCTGATACGTCCCCAGTTGGTAAGATTGGCGCGTGTGTGTGTGTGTGAGAGAGTATACCATACACTTCAGGGACCAGGAGTCAGGGCAAAGCCTGGTCCAACTGGACTGGAAAGGGCCGAGGGCCAGCTCCCTGAACACACCACCCTCTTTACACCTGTCACACACACACACACACACACACACACACAAAAACAGCTCACAGCCGTGCTGCTCCGCACAGGGTTCTCATTGTAGCGGTGACAGGAGGGCGCCCGTTAAGTGGCTCTCTCTTCCTGTGTGTGTGTGTGCGTGTGTGTGTGCGTGTGTGTTTGTTGTTCCTCGCGTGGCTGTGGATTGGAGAAAGGGCGATGAAGGACCCCTACTGGTAAAGTGGGTAAACTTGCACAGCCACGACATCTGTGCTCATAGGAGGAGGAGGAGGAGGAGGAGGAGGAGGGGAGTGGAGATAGACAGCGAGAGAGGAGGAGTAGGAAAAAGGAGAAGAGTGTGAAGGAGAGAGGGAGGGAGGGCAGGAGGAGAGAGAGAGAGAGCAGAGCCCCGGCGTTGAACAGTTGAGGAGAAAATGCCTTGCTTTGTGGAGAGAATCCTTCCAGGGCAGGAGGGAGAGGTGAGGCAGAGCAGGGAGGGCGGTCTGCTGCCAGGTAAGACTCTCACACAACTACAACACACACACACACACACACACACACACACTCTCCTCCCCCCCCCACCCCTCACAGACACACAGTGTGAGCTGGAGGTGAGCTGCTGTGCTACCAGTTGCAGCTGGCGATGTGTGTGTGTGTGGTGTCAAGGAGGGAAGAGAGAGAACAGGTGTAGGTGTTCAGCTTGCTGTTTGTGTTTGCTCTCATGACAATAGTGATGACACACTGTTACATACAAAAGTTTCATGGACATTTCTGGTTTCTCAATTTTTCGCTTTCTTAAAAGTTTGAGTTTTCATCCACTTTTTACCAACTTTATTAAGAAGCAACTTTTACACCACTTTGTTTGTTTATCAGTTTACTTCCACTGCTTAAAAAAACAACAACAAACTTTATTGAGAATATTTTTTTGTTTTTGTTTGATTTCTTTACTTTTACACCACAGTTTTGTTTATTTCACAGGCTAACAACAAGTTTATTTCCACTGCTGGAAAGTAACTAACTTTATTCAGAGGCAACTTTTTTCTTTTTTTTTTTTACTTTTGCACCATAGTTGTTTATTTCATTATTTCACAGGCTAAGAACTTTCAGTTTATTTCCACTGCTGGAAAGTAACTAACTTTATTCAGAAGCAACTGTATTTATTTGATCTTTTTTTTACTTTTACTCCATAGTTGTTTATTTTATTATTTCACAGGCTAAAAACTTTCAGTTTATTTTCACTGCTGGAAAGTAACTAACTTTATTCAGAAGCAACCTTATTTATTGGATCTTTTTTTTTTTTTTTACTTTTACACCCCATATTTGTTTATTTCTCAGGCTAAAAAAAAACAGTTTATTACCACTGTAGAAAAGTAATGAACTTTTTTCAGAAGCAACTTTATTACATTTTTTGTTTTGTTTACTTTTATGCTGTAGTTTTGTTAAATTCACAGGCTGAAAATATGTAATTTAAATATTCTACACATGCATTTAAATGTGACAGCTTTAAAGGCCTATAAGGAAGGTAATTTTAGTTATTTATAAGTGAATTAATTTATCGTTGAAATGTATTTTTCCTACACGCTTAATCTAGTACTTCCATGAAAGAAGGCTACTTCAATGAATATCAATCCACAAGTTAAATATAATTCTGCAAACACAGCACTTTTTTTTTGCTTACCTTAATTTTGCTGTCAAACGTACTTTAGTAGGAAGTGAGTTTTCCTTAAACTATATTATTTTGTATGTCGGTTTTCTGCTCAAGTAAAGGATTACTATTCTCCGTCCACCACTAATTACATATTATTTTACTTTATTGCAAATGCATTTGATATTTTACGAAGCCCCTGTTCAAGCCGTGGCAGTGATTAAAGGCTACACCAATACATGGTCAAAGTGCACCGTTGCTCAGGCTAAAAAGGGAAATGATTCAAAAGCACCTTAAATCTCACTGCTCTAATGTCGTGTGCAGATGTTTTTTTACGGAGCCGACATCGAAATAATTTGCAGTGTGGAGATTGATTTGGCGGTTCAGGCGCAGATGTTGTGATGGAGAGGTTTGTCATCTGAGGGATTTTCCACTCTGCTGATGTAAACACTGTCTGGGGCTCCGGAGTCTTTTTCTTCGAGGGGAGAGAATCCTCCTCGTGTACAATTATATATATTTTTTTGGTTAAATAAACACAGTGTCTGCGAGCGTAAACACAGATTTACATGCGGCCCTGTGGGTGTCTGCCTCAGCCTGCTGCCACAATGTAATCCTCGTAAGTCAAGATAAGGGGCAAAGTTGGTGAACTTTTTGCTCGCTTTAATTGAATAAAAAAAAAAAGTGTACTCATGTAGGAAAGCAGTTTCTTGAGGGAGAGGTAAAGTCGGCCTTGAACTTGGCTTGTGTTACCATGGCGATCCTGAAACCTGGACTGTGTCTACCAGGACTGCTCTGGTTGCTGTGCGCCAGCGCGTGTGTTTGCTATTTAACTTTTTGCGTGTGTGTGTGTGTGTTTGAGCAGTGGGAGGTGGTAGCTGCATTCACCAGAGAGACATTGAACTAAGCAGACATTTCCCCCTCTGTTTTCACTCTGACCTGGTAGGAGATTGATGACTGAATTGTGGAGTACATGTTAACAGTAACTGGTGATTTATGAAGATACTTAGGGTAAGTGAGGCCGCACAGGATGGAGGAAGAAAAAACATATAGCCTTTTAAGTTAATGCAAAAATATAGCCATTTTAAATAATTACGGTTATTACCGTATTTTCCGGACTATAGAGCGCACTGGTATTTAAGCCGCGCCCACCAAATTTTAGAGTAAATACTGTACATATTTTACATACATTCTCCGCACCGGATTATAAGCCGCAGATACTGTATATATCAGTACGAAAGATTTTGTAAAGGTTTATTTACATACCCAATTTGTTTTCAAACGGTGCCTGTCACACAGCAGTAAAACAGCTGCTCAAACAAAACAGAAGTCATCGTCATGGACCCACTAGCGGCGAAGGCTAGCTCTCCAATCAGCCAAACAGACTCAATAACTCCTCAGTGACGTGTTAGTGAATGTACGAAACTGAAACAATACAAAAAGAATGCCATAGTCAGGTAATGATACTCACAATGGACACTTGTAAACGTGTGCTAGCTGGATTACATTACGATAGCACATATAAATATGCATAAAAACACTCCTACAGACATCACAGACGGGACGGTTTAGTAAGTATGAATTGTTGTAGTTATACTGTAAACTTACAGACGTTGCATGGAGTCATGAATGAAGAATCCTTTCGAGCAGAGACGCTATGGACGAATAGTAGACGGAACGGGATGTACTTTCGGTCCAAGGCACGAAACAGGAAGTACATTTTTGCCCGCAGCACCTGCAGTGATCGAACTCGTCCAAAAGATGGCGTCATAGAACAAACAATAACACACCTTTTCAGTAAAAAATCGCGTCGAATTCGAATCGCGATTCTCACGTTGTGCGATTCAGAATCGATTCAAATTTTTTAAAAATCGATTTTTTAATTGTATTTATTTATTTTTTCTTTTTTTTTTTTTTTTTTTTTTTAATTAATCAATCCAACAAAACAATACACAGCAATACCATAACAATGCAATCCAATTCCAAAACCAAACCCGACCCAGCAACACTCAGAACTGCAATAAACAGAGCAATTGAGAGGAGACACAAACACGACACAGAACAAACCAAAAGTAGTGAAACAAAAATGAATATTATCAACAACAGTATCAATATTAGTTACAATTTCAACGTAGCAGTGATTAAAAATCCCTTATTGACATTATCATTAGATATTTATAAAAAAAAGAACAATAGTGTCACAGTGGCTTACACTTGCATCGCATCTTATAAGCTTGACAACACATTGTGTCCAATATTTTCACAAAGATAAAATAAGTAATATTTTTGGTTCATTTAATAGTTAAAACAAATTTACATTATTGCAATCAGTTGATAAAACATTGTCCTTTATAATTATAAAAACTTTTTACAAAAATCTACTACTCTGCTTGCATGTCAGCAGACTGGGGTAGATCCTGCTGAAATCCTATGTATTGAATGAATAGAGAATCCTTTTGAATCGGGAAAATATCGTTTTTGAATCGGGAATCGCATTGAATCGAAAAAAAATTTGATTTTGAATCGAATCGTGACCCCAAGAATCGATATTGAATCGCATCGTGGGACACCCAAAGATTTGCAGCCCTACTTTTCAGTGTCTCTGTCGGTGTTGAAAACTATTTGTTGTATACAAAATATTACGGCCATAAACTATCCGCACCATTTCATACGCCGCAGGGTTCAAAGCAGAGGAAAAAGTAGTGGCTATTGTCCATAAAATGATGGTAGTACTGCCGGGTGCAGTTGAAGTGTAGAGTGAGGTGCGTTCTTTCCCCTTGGCCACATTTGACGCTGTTCACAAGCAGGTTTGGTGCATGGTAAATCATAATTTGGTGAGGCGTATATAGTGGGAATGAATTAAGTGGCCAACTTCAAATAATGGAGAAAAAAGACTTGTTCCTGTTGAAACCACAGTGGAAAAGCTGTCTTGGACGACCTCTTGCACTGCAACAAGTGCACTGTGTGTCTTGGCTGCCCCACTTAGCCTGAAATCTCGCAGTGAGTCTCTATATGCAATTTTTGATTCATTCCCCTTTTCTTGGCTGCTGAGTTCCCAGGATATTATTATTCACCGGGGTATCCACCTCGCTATTCAGATTGTTGAATTCAATTCACTCGGACGTGATCTATGGCGTTTTTTAAGCAAGAAAACAAATTGGGAGAATACGGAAGACGGCTTCCTGTGGAAAGAGGAATAGGCTTCATTTTTTTTTTTTTTTCAGAGCCACCTCTGAGTGACTGAGTGAAATGTTTCCCCTCTTCGCTCAGGGACAACTTTATTTCTTACCGGGGATTTAACACTCACTCAGTCCCCTCATAAATACAGCGTCCCTCAGCCTTTTGCTCGCCATAACTCACGCACTAACTCTCCAGCTAACTAAACTCGTATAGCAGAGCCAACGCTTGTTTGTCTTTTACCTCCTCAGCCTCTCCCTCTCTTTCCCCCGCCCCTTAAGCTGATTTACACGGGACACAATCTCCTCTGACTGCCGCCTCGCCGGGTGGCTCTGCTGATCTCCTCGGTCCACCCGTGCAGTGCGCTTTATAAGAAATGGCCATTTGAATATGAGCCAACCTAATCTCCTTCAGGCTACTCAGAGTCAACCTAACGCCTGCACAAAAGGCGTGTCGCCGCACAAGTCAGGTCGAACTATTGCCACGGGTTCCATCTAGGGATACACCAAAGATTTGATTCATTATTTAAGTACCGTGTTTTATTTTCCTATATTCAAACTAGGGTTGTACGGTATACCGGTATTAATATAGTACCGCGATACTAATGAATCGTAATCGGTACTATACCACCCCTACGCCCCGTCGTCGTCACGTCGTGTCATTGCTGGAAAACGAGCAGAGGAGCATGTTCGGCAGCGCACAATCATTGAATACTTACAAGCAGACAAGGTGTGTTGACAGAAAAGGGAAAACGAACGCATTTTGGCTTAAAAACTAACGATAAAGGTGAAGCTATAACACCGAAACGCCCGCAGGAAGAGGTGCTTTAAGACATGGCTTGCGAGCTAGCGGCTAAATGTCGGCAGTGTTTTAGCTACTTCTAAATCACTAATCTTTGCCTCCATGGCGACAGATAAAGTAAGTTTCTTACAAGTATCATCCCTGCAGGACGAGGAATAGCTAAACATGCTTCACTACACACCGTAGCTCATCGGCATCAAAATTTAAACAAACGCCATCGGTGGATCTACACCTGACATCCGCTGTAATGATACCAAGTACAGTATTGTTGGCATCATAACATCTTCTTTCGGTTCTTTTTTTTATTATATTATGTTTATAAACTCAGGAAATATGTCCCTGGACACATGAGGGCTTTGAATATGACCAATGTATGATCCTGTAACGACTTGGTATCGGATTGATACCCAAATTTGTGGTATCATCCAAAACTAATGTAAAGCATCGAAACAACAGAAGAATAAGTGATTACCCTATTTTTCGGACTATAAGTCGCAGTTTTTTTCATAGTTTGGCCGGGGGTGCGACTTATACTCAGGAGCGACTTATGTGTGAAATTATTAACACATTACCGTAAAATATCAAATAATATTATTTAGCTCATTCACGTAAGAGACTAGACGTATAAGATTTCATGGGATTTAGCGATTAGGAGTGACAGATTGTTTGGTAAACGTATAGCATGTTCTATATGTTATAGTTATTTGAATGACTCTTACCATAATATGTTACGTTAACATACCAGGCACGTTGTCAGTTGGTTATTTATGCGTCATATAACGTACACTTATTCAGCCTGTTGTTCACTATTCTTTATTTATTTTAAATTGCCTTTCAAATGTCTATTCTTGGTGTTGGGTTTTATCAAATAAATTTCCCCCAAAAATGCGACTTATACTCCAGTGCGACTTATATATGTTTTTTTCCTTCTTTATTATGCATTTTCGGCTGGTGCGACTTATACTCCGAAAAATACGGTATTACATTTTAACAGAAGTGTAGATAGAACATGTTAAAAGAGAAAGTAAGCAGAGATTAACAGTAGATTAATAAGTCATTTTCTACCACTTGTCTTTAATAATTTTGACAAAATAATAGAATGATAAATGACACAATATGTTACTGCATATGTCAGCAGACTAATTAGGAGCCTTTGTTTGTTTACTTACTACTAAAAGACACGTTATCTCGTATGTTCACTATTTTATTTAAGGACAAACTTACAATAAGACACATATGTTTAATGTAACCTAAGATTTTTTGTTAAAATAACTTGTCCAGGGTGTACCCCACCTTCCGCCCGAATGCAGGTGAGATAGGCTCCAGCACCCCCCGCGACCCCGAAAGGGACAATCGGTAGAAAATGGATGGATGGATGGATAAAGCCAATAATGCAATGTTTTGTGGTCCCCTTTTTTTAGAAAAGTATCAAAGTACCGGTATCTACATCATTTTAGTACCGGTAACGGTACTAAAATATTGGTATCGGGGCAACACTAAATCAAACACAGTGTTGCTGTTCAAACTGTGTGTAATGTTACAGTTGTTAAAAAAAAACAACTCTGCCTTGTTTTTAATAATACTTAGGCCAGGGGTGTCCAAACTTTTTCCACTGAGGGCCGCACATTGAAAAATCAAAGCAAGCGGGGGCCATTTTGATATTTTTTATTTTAAAAACCAATACAATATGTGTATAAAAAAGATACATTTAGGCCTCCTCTCAGACTTTGGTCAAAAAAAATATTACAAATGTGTCACTATTTGGTATTATTATAATTATTATTATTATTCAAGGTTTAAATCTCTAGATCAACATTAGGTCTGTCTGTCAATAAAACGCTTTCAAAGATTTAAGTTGGATGCCATTTTTGTCAAAGAAAACTGTGTTTTTTTTTGGAAAAAAACACAATATATGCAATATTTTCCCCCAATAAAGTTTTAAAGTGGAATATTTGAGATTATATAATAATTGGAGTCTTAAAAAGGTCAATAACTCATAACAACATTGATTTTAATTCATTAGTTTTTTGAGCAATGACACTTAAAAAAAAAAAGTCCCACTAAAATTATTGGGGAACCAAAAGGGTACTGCTCAGTAAAGTTTAAAAAAATTAATCCAACATTTTTTGTAACTTTTACCACAATAGTCTCAAGATCAACTTCAGATCTATCCGTCAATTATAAGTTTTATTGTTGTTTATGTTTTTTGTTTGTTTGTTTTAGGCCCTTCTTTAAAAAAAACTTTGTTGTTTAAATGGCAACCAAAAAATATGCAACATTTTCCCCCCCCAAAATATCTCAAAGTGGAATATTTAATGTGAAGTAAATGGAGCCTTAATGTCATAATGACATTGATTATTATTTTTTAAAGAAAGAAACTGCCTGCATGGCAGCTTTGTGTTATTAGAGTAAATAATGCAACATTTTCTTGTTACATTTCACCTGTTTGCTCTTTTATACCACTTTTTATGTTTTGTTTTTTTTTTTTTTCATCGTATTTTTAAAATGTGCCGTGGGGCCGTTAAAAAAATTACCTGCGGACCGCAAATGGCCCCCGGGCCGCACTTTGGACACCCCTGACTTAGACCTACTAAGCTGCTGTATTTTAATGTTGGTCATTATGGTGGTGCTTGGAGATCCAAAACACACCGTCAAGTGTAATGTGCAGTAGCCACCGTGGCTGAAATACTTGTGGTCTTGGGTCAGGTTTTATTTCTCCTTACCTGAGTGATGTGTGGACGCTTTATCGTGATCCCAAATGTTCAATAAATAGTGGGCAGAGAACAGCTGATAAACTTTAACGGCTGTCTCTTTTCAGCTGACGAGAGCGCTCAGGTGGGTTCTTTTACACTGGCGGTAGCATCTCGAGCCACATTTCAACTAAGTTTGATTTTCCACTGTACGGTTTGGAACGATAAACCCTGGTCTGACTTGGGTTTCCGATGTGAGGTGTTTAGGCTGGCTGGCGACAACCCGGACATAAATAGCGTGACATCATGCCAGGAAGTGTGTACAGTACAGTGCTGCATGATTGATACAACACCGTCTCACACTGCTCACACTATGTAATCCTCACCACACTCTGGCACGCTTTTCTATAGTCCAGATCTAGTGTAAAGTCTCTATGATGTACTAGTCCTTTACAAAGAGGACTTGAGCACGGTACCTGAGCATCCAGTCTGGAGCAGTGTTTCTCTAACTTTTTTCACCAAGTACCATCCCAGAAACACTTGGCTCTCCAAGTACCACCATAATGACCAACATTAACATAGAGCAGCATAGTAGGCCTAAGTATTCATTAAAAACAATGCAGAGGTTTTATTTAACAAGTATATTTAATATTTTTGGCCACTGCAACATTGCACACAGTTTGAACAGTCACACTGTGTTTGAATATAGTAAAATTAAACACTGTACTTTAATCAAGTGAATATTTGGCGTACTGGCCACTTCACTGGCCTAGATAGATCAGGGTGCAGCCCATAGCTACCATATTTTTCAGACTATAAGTCGCAGTTTTTTTCATAGTTTGGCCGGCGATGCGACTTATACTCAGCAGCGACTTATGTGTGGAATTATTAACACATTACCAGAAAATATCAAATAATATTATTTAGCTCATTCACGTAAGAGACTAGACGTATAAGATTTCATGGGATTTAGCGAGTAAGAGTGACAGATTGTTTGGTAAACGTATAGCATGTTCTATATGTTATAGTTATTTGAATGACTCTTACCATAATATGTTACGTTAACATACCAGGCACGTTCTCAGTTGGTTATTTATGCGTCATATAACGTACACTTATTCAGCCTGTTGTTCACTATTCTTTATTTATTTTAAATTGCCTTTCAAATGTCTATTCTTGGTGTTGGGTTTTATCAAATACATTTCCCCAAAAAATGCGACTTATACTCCAGTGCGACTTATATATGTTTTTTTTCCTTCTTTATTATGCATTTTCGGCAGGTGCGACTTATACTCCGGTGCGACTTATACTCCGAAAAATACTGTAATTTTTAAATGGCCCTCGGCACAACCGTTACCGTTCTAATATTAACATGCTAGCTTTTTTGCAAATTTTACAGGTATAAACGTCAGCGTCAAATATTTTGTTACCTGACAAATGATACCTCTTAGCATGCTAATGTTAGTTTGCTAGCTTTTTAAAAACAACAGAGTCATATATTTTGTTATTCACTAATGTTAACTATAAGCATGACATTGTTAGCATGTTAGCATAGTACTGCTAGCTTTTTTTAACCTCCCACACACAACTGCAGGATCAGTACTTGCGTTGCACAGATAGACGAGAATCTATCTAAAAGTGTGTTTGTCAACTTCTGGGATGGTTTAGAAATAAAAATATTAGACACACCGATTCAGCAACATCATTTTATAATTGTATAGCTGCTGGAGGACTTAAGTGGCTGATTAAAACACATTCAATTGATGTGTTTTGGTGTCCTTTAGTATTTTTGAATGGCGTTAGTTTTTTCACATAGGATATATATTATTAAAATATTTCTTCCATTGGAAAAAAATAAATATATATATACCGTATTTTTTGGAGTATAAGTTGCAGTTTTTTTCATAGTTTGGCCGGGGGTGCGACTTATACTCAGGAGCGACTTATGTGTGAAATTATTAACACATTACCTTAAAATATCAAATATTATTATTTAGCTCATTCACGTAAGAGACTAGACGTATAATATTTCATCTGATTTAGCGATTAGGAGTGACAGATTGTTTGGTTAACATATAGCATGTTCTATATAATAATAATAATAATAATAATACCTGGGATTTATATAGCCCTTTTCAAAGTACTGGTACCCAAAGTCACTTTACATGTTTTTCTGAACCCATCAATATATGTTATAGTTATTTGAATGACTCTTACCATAATATGTTACGTTAACATACCAGGCACGTTCTCAGT
The DNA here is from genome assembly GCF_033978785.1 of Entelurus aequoreus. Taxonomy (NCBI): domain Eukaryota; kingdom Metazoa; phylum Chordata; class Actinopteri; order Syngnathiformes; family Syngnathidae; genus Entelurus; species Entelurus aequoreus. The sequence goes on from NC_084737.1 coordinate 67,882,494, forward strand.
TGGTTATTTATGCGTCATATAACGTACACTTATTCAGCCTGTTGTTCACTATTCTTTATTTATTTTAAATTGCCTTTCAAATGTCTATTCTTGGTGTTGGGTTTTATCAAATAAATTTCCCCAAAAAATGCGACTTATACTCCAGTGCGACTTATATATGTTTTTTTCGTTCTTTATTATGCATTTTCGGTCGGTGCGACTTATACTCCGGAGCGACTTGTACTCCAAAAAATACGGTACTATGCAATTTTTTTATTCTTAAGTAAGTGCAGCCTCTCTCCGATGAGCACACCTTTTGCTGTAAAAAAAAAAATAAAAAATGTAGATGCATTGCAGAACTGCTTCTAAAATCAATCAATCAAAGTTTACTTATATAGCCCTAAATCACAAGTGTCTCAAAATGCCCATAAAAAGTGGTAAATGTCTCCTGCTTGTTTGACAAACATAGCTAAACGCCACAAGTAGGAGCATGATAACATGAATGTGCAGTAAATGAGAGTGTCTCCGTGGTGATGACCCATATAGTACACGCAGAACCTCATTTAAACAAGGCGGTCTGCACCACTTTTCAATTGTACACGCAGTCTTAGTAGATCACACACAACACACCCACTAATAGTACACGCTATTTCATAGTTTCCACACGCTGTTTAGACTTGGACTTAGACAAACTTTATTGATCCACAAGGGAAATTGTTCCACACAGTAGCTCAGTTTCAAAGGGTAAGGATGGAAAGGATAATGCAGGTATTAAGCAGACTAAAAATGTACCATAGCGCGTGGTATTTGGATCTTGGCATATCAGGCCGTAAGTGTGAGCCAGTAAGTGTAATAGTACAGTACAACAGAACGGTTTCCACTTCATGTTTTTCATTCAGATTGTCCCAAACGATTGGCCGTCAACCAGTTGGTACTGGTATCTGTTTATGTAGCTATTACAACTTTTGACAGTGGATACGACATGCGTACTGTACCAAGGTGTAGTACAAAGTGCAAGCCTTAACTGATCTGGCACCAGTTGGCAGGTTGGGAGGAGACTTTCTTTGCTTCTGCAAGGGTTCTTGTATGAGTTGCTAACTGCCTTCTGGCACCTTCTGTTCTCACTGTTCTGTCCCAAAGGCCTGACTCTGACATCTCCTTAAGCATCTAAAGACCCTCTGAAGTCAATATCACCCATTCCGACGTCTCATGGCAGTTTGTTGTATTTGCGTTTGAAAACACAGTCCCCGCTCGGAGATATTAGCCTCAGCACTTGTTGTCAGACGGGGGAGGAGGACGGCGTTCATCCTTTTCTCCCCCGTCTCCCTTCTCTCCTTGCCGTCCTTCCTCCCTTTTTGATCTCGCCATCAAATCTTCCCTGCTTTTTGTTTTTTTGTGAGTGACGTTTACCCAAGAGCGACGAGGGAACCGGCTGGCGTAAGACGACGTTTGAGAAAATGCGTTTTAGCAAGCGATCACCTTTGATAAGACCAAAGTTCCGGTGGGAGAGGGAGAAGAAAGGCAAGGAGAAGAAGCGTTGTTGGTAATGGGAGCGGGGGGGGCAAAAAAGGCCTTGCGGGAGGCAGCATGGCTGTGATCCAAGCCTGGTAAAGCATCATTTGTACAGTACAACAAATAGTGCAGTGGCACATCAAGGCTCGCTCTGCTCTTGTCCACCCAGAGGACTGATCAGGATCTGGTATGACACTCCGTGCCTTTTATTGCCCACCTGCTGGCCACCAAGTCATCTCCTAACGCTACCATGGCAGAGCAGTGACACACTGTCACACTCACAGGTGCCGCCATCTTTCCTAGTACTCTTTAGCCGTTTCACCAGTTGGAAAATGGCATTTTACGACCGAAAAAGAAGGAACAATAAGAGGAAGTGGATCTTTGCACAAAGAAATGTTAACTTTAGTAATTACTACCTCCACGGAGAAGTGGTAGAGAGGACAGGCAGGCAAGCGAGCGCACGAAGGAGGCCCTGTGTGCAGATAATGATGGGGTATCAGTGGAGCTCTGACATTGTTCATCTTGGAAAGCTCTGCGGCGTGTGTGTGTGTGTGTGTGTGTGTGTGTGTGTGTGCACGTGTATGTGTGTTCACATTGCTGCAAAGTGCAACCTTTACATACAGTGCTTAGGTGTAGTGCACATTGTCAGTTGCTCTTTATATTATCCCAAAAAAACAACCCCTTCCAAGACTCTGCATATTTCAGTCCAGTTCAGTCCAGCTCAGTTTCAGTTTATTTGGAACATGCATACGATACAATGTAATGCATCACACAATTCCAGTTGTTTCATTACAGCACGTCCGAAAAGGAGTGGGACGAAGCAGAGCTTATTTAATCCTACCCCTTTTCATACCATAGCATCTTTATCCAATTTCCTTGTTCTCTGTAACGGAACAGTGAACAAATAAATAATATACCATATTAAGCATACAAATATTAAATACATAAATAATATTTGTCTCAATAAAAAATAAAAATGAAAAAAAAAGGGTTCCAGATGTTCATCATAATTCTTGTTCTGTGTACTTTGTGAACACTTGTAGTTTGAACAGTCTCTTAAACTGAATCCTATTGGTGCTTTGTTTGATTTCTTTGGTGAATCCGTTCCATAATTTAATTCCACATACTGATATACTAAAGGTTTTAAGTGTTGTTCGAGCATACAAATGTTTAAATTAGATTTTCCTCTAAGATTATATTTCGTATTGTCGTACATTCTTGGGTAGCAGCTTATAGTTTGCTTTGTACATCATTTTTTCTGTTTGTAAATGCACCAAATCGTTGAATTTCAATAATTGTGATTCAATAAATAAAGAGTTTGTATGTTCTCTATATTATATTTATTATATTATATTTATAATATTATATTTTTTATATTTGTATAGTACATTAGTATATTATGTTGTATATTTAGTTTATTGCTTGCATTTTTTTTTCACAATGGAAGTTCAATCGTTGACATGGATAATTTCATTGTATTACTTTTGTGCGATCTGTGTGGACGAGAACGGTATCAAAATATATTTTACACACTACCAAATGAACTGAACTGGCCACGACTATGATTAAACCCGAGGTAAAAAGTAGTAGGAGTGCTGGAAATAATTGATTTGCATCAGAATCGCGATTCATATTTGTTACAATTCTGACTCAATTAAAACAATTCAGGAATATATTTTTTATATAAGTTGTTTGGGCCATTTCCGCGCCTACTCGTCACCCATATAAATCATACGACATTCGCCGAAGGAGGAGCTTTGCAACCTGTAACCTGTTTTAAAAGGGTCTTATCATAATTTGCACAAATAATATATTGCAAAAATTGTGTCGAATCGACAATCGATCCCAATGGAATCGTCACCCCAAGAATCAGAGTTGACTTTTACAGTATATTGCAGCTATCAATTATTTGAGTAATCGATACTTATTGATTACTCTTTTTGATTATTCAGTAAAAATACACTTCATAGCCTCAAGGCATCCGTCCATCCATCCATTTTCTACCGCTTGTCCCTTTATTATAGTGAAAATGTTCATCTTGGTTTTTCAACTTCATTTTTTATTACATTCAAACATCGAAATATAAATTTTGCACTTTTAAAGGGGAACTGCACTCTTTTAGGAATTTTGCCCATCATTCACAATCCTTATGTAAGACAATAACTCATACATTTTTTTGCATTCTAATTAGTAAATAAATGCTATTAAAAGTCCGCTTACAATGGAGCCTATGGGAGTCGCTCTAATTTGCCAACAAAGCCCTTAAAAAAACATCCACACACCTCCATTAAGGTTTTATATACATAATGTAAGTATATATATGTAATGTAGTAACAGGCGCATTCATAATAACATTTAATATTTATGTATTTTGTTAATTTAAAGCATATGCGGCGCAATAGCTTCAAAAACGCATCACAATGTTTTTTGTTGTTTTTTAACATCACTCATTACTCACTGCAGACTTTATGAAAGCCAAGAAACAATAAAACATCACTTACTATACAATGTCTGCTGTCATTAGGATGCAGACTGCTAGGATGGTCATATATTCCCATTTAGATGAAAAATGACTCATAATCCTCACGAAGAAAAGGGGGGTGTAACCAAGCGTTTTTTCGTGTCGTTCTCGCCATTTCCAGTTCTAAATTGTCTGTCAAAGTGTACCAACTTGTTGGATTACATCCTCATCCTTTTACTATCCAGGTGAGAGGCATGATTTGTGATCTAAAATAAACTTCCACGAGCCGGGAAGCGAGGAAAGAGGTTACCACTCAATGATGTAAACATAGGCACAAACGCTAGTGATCATGAAACCGCTAAAAATAGTTTGTCTGCGTTAGCACTTATAATAACAATACCACTAATACTTGGTTAATATTTACGTCACAAAATGTAAATGGAGTATTGTTGGCGCTTTTTGGATGTTTATTTATTGGGTTTTATGGGCTTAGTAGTAGAATTCCCATTGGCCCCGCTGTTAGCGGCCTTTTATTTACGAGTTAGAATGCATTAAAAAATGTATTTCATAATGATTGTGAATGATAGGCAAAATAAATCAAATGCAGTTCCCTTTATACATGTGTGCATTAATAAAAATAAAGATAAACAACTTTCAGCTGTTCGCCACCACACAAATCAGAAACTATGTGCCGGGCAACCAGCCTGATCCGGGGTTGTATCAATTTTTATTAGTTACACTCATTAAATGATTAATCGAAGCGACATAATATAAATTGAAGCATCAACTTAATCAATTAATCCAAATCTTATCCGACCCAATTTCATCCCTGCTTGGCACTCAGCATCAAGGGTTGGAATTGGGGGTTAAATCACCAAAAATGATTCCCGAGCGGGGCCACCGCTGCTGCTCACTGCTCCCCTCACCTCCCAGGTGGTGGAACAAGGGGATGGGTCAAATGCAGAGGGTAATTTCACCACACCTAGTGTGTTTGTGACTATCAGTGGTACTTTAACTTTAAACTATCCTATACAGTATACCAGGTTACAGACTGGGTTTGCTATTAAAATGTACTTTGATGTAAAACTTTAGTACTTCAAAGATTCTTTACGTCCTATATCTAAGGGCAAAAAGTACACTTAAAGGGTATGGACGTTTTGTTTTTTACTACAGTATTTTTCGGACTATAAGTCGCAGTTTTTTTCATAGTTTGGCCGGGGGGTGCGACTTATACTCAGGAGTGACTTATGTGTGAAATTGTTAACACATTACCGTAAAATATCAAATAATATTATTTAGCTCATTCACGTAAGAGACTAGACGTATAAGATTTCATCGGATTTAGCGATTAGGAGTGACAGATTGTTTGGTTCTATATGTTATAGTTATTTAAATGACTCTAACCATAATATGTTGCGTAAAAATACCAGGCACGTTCTCAGTTGGTTATTTATGCGTCATGTAACGTACACTTATTCAGCCTGTTGTTCACTATTCTTTATTTATTTTAAATTGCCTTTCAAATGTCTAGTCTTGGTGTTGGGTTTTATCAAATAAATGTCCCCAAAAAATGCGACTTATACTCCAGTGCGACTTATATATGTTTTTTTCCTTCTTTATTATGCATTTTCGGCCGGTGCGACTTATACTCTGGAGCGACTTATACTCCGAAAAATACGGTACTTTAAACTGGACTAAGTGCAAAATGCAGTATACTTGGTAGTAAAAAGTTGCCTAGATGGGTATGAAAGCCTTTTTATACACCAGGGTATATAGGCGCTATCCCCAAATAAACCCTGCAGTATAAAGCAGGCGTTTTTCGGTGTGATAGACAGCCAAAACTGATATGGGCATTCGAGGTTGTTTTTATACATCAAGTTCTATCCATGGATAACTCCTAAATTATAAGTTGTTGAACGTTTTTCACCTCAGGGTATGAACTGAACCGGCCAAGAATTTTCCTCAGGATGTTATGCACTGTAATTCTAGTTACAATATGTCAGTCATGTAAGAGTCACAGTTTTCGGAAACACCGCTCATCCCCTCAGGTCTTCCCTATCAAGTCTTCAGTGAAGAAAGCAAGAATGGAGAGAAGGAGGAGGGCAACGGAGTCCAACTTTCTATGCGCTGCCCTTTTTCCTCGTCTTCCTATTTGAAGTTGTGAGACACTCTCGTTTAAGCCTCATCGCGCGGCACCACAGGAGAAAGCGTAATGAATATGTATTATCACGGCGGCATATGGCAGCAGTAGCAGTGGGACGAGGTGTGTCCAGAAGGTAGAGTGCTGCCAATGCATTATTCTCTATTCAAATTAGAAAAAGGTGTGCAGCACCTCCTCAGATGGTTCGCGAGTAGTCGAAGTAGAAGAGTCGAGCTGTGCGAAAAGTGCCGAAAGAGGCAGCAAGAAGTCGAAGAAGCAGCGAGGTTTTCTTGACGTTGTCCTCCTCCAAAGCAAGCACTTGGTGACACAAACGTGATTAAAAGTGATATTTCTGACACATTAGGATGCACACGGGAAGTAACCTCCTCTAAAGCGTTCATTATTAGATGCATGACAGACCTGAATATTTATAAAATAGCCTTCAATAATTAATTGCAGCAATCTGCTCCTGTAATTCATCAGATTTGCACTTCAACAGAGTATCCGTTTTCACTTTAAAATAATAATAAGAGGAATATTAATGTTGCAGAAATGTAAAACGAGCCGCTGGATGCGGCACCGCCAGCGTGCAGCGCTCAGGCTTTTCACAGTCGCTCGCCACTTTTTTTCAGGTGAAGTTTGATTTTGAGCTATCAATATAGCAGTTTGAAAAGCATCAGTTGTTTGTGCGTGACAGTTTAGTGAGCGGCTTCTCACAAGCGGCGTGAAGATAAAGATGCAGGAAACAAAGAAGGTTTGGTGTAGAATGCTAAAGTAGTTTCGGTGGTTTTTATCAAAAGAAAATTTATTTGTTTGAGTCAACTTAACAGTACTTCCTTTTATACACCAAGACCCAAAATAGGCATGTGTCTTTTTTTTTTTTGTGCTCTGCTAGTTTTTTTTATTTTGTTTTTTTTTCCCCTTGTCCCATTTTGAGAGCAGTGTTTTATCACACCTTCAAACGCCGTCACGGCACATTCCTCATTCCATTGAACACCCAGAAACGACATTGTTCCTGTTTCAGGTAAAAACTGCAATGTTTGATTCCGCCTTCAGTAAAAGGTTGACGGTTTCGGTATTATTTTTTTCATTTTTCACACATTAAATGTCACTGTTTAGAGCAGGGTTCTCCACCAGATTCTGACTAGCTCACTAAAGGATAAAATAATATTCACCTCAACTCTTAGTATTTTCACAACTGTTTCTGTTGACACATTACCACACAATGACTGCACTGTTTGAGTTAGTTAGATTATTTTACTAATTGACTAACTATTAACTATTGTTATTGATTAATCAAGTAATCAGATAAAACACTTTATAGCTTCAATGCATATTTAGGATTTGTTTTGCTTGCCATAACAGTCATTTTGTATTTCTGATAACACATACTCCATCGTCAACATTGAAATTGCACTTTTTACATGTGTGCATTGATTAAAATGTTTTTGTCGCCAAACAGATGATGGCACCCACACATAACTGCTCTCATATGCACTCTATTGCATTGGTCATGCGGAAAGTATGTCTGCGTATTTAATCGGATTTGCGGATTTGATCATTTTTTATTAGTTACACTCATTAAACGATTAATCGAAGCAACATAATATAAATCAAAGCTTTTTTCTAATCAATAATCGTTGCTGCCTTAGTTTGAGTGGAGATCTGCTGTATAAAAAAAAGTATTAAAGTTAAGTAAATATTGCCAGTTATATAAATAACTTTGTCTTAAAGTAGCTCTGATGAAAGTTAAAGTTCAAATTTCAGCAAATGATGTGACTCCAACCAATCTAACATTATATATTAATATTAGCACTTTTCTAGCACAGGCAGGTTGCACCACAAAGTCCTTTACACACTGGCGAGTAACTAAAAAATATCTAAACAATAATATAAAATATATGTAAAAAAAATAGACATAAATACTAAGTTAATAAATAAAACAGTGAGTATAATAGTAGTGATAATAGCAATAAATATGATAGACAACAACAGAATAAAAATCAAGAACCTATGAAGAGTTTAAAATGATCAGTAAAAAGCCTGATTAAAGAAGTAGTTTAACTTTTTTTTAAATATTTTAATGGTCTCTGTAGTCCTGAGGCTGGGCATCAACACCACTCTCAACTACGACCACAACAATAATAACAATGTTAAAGGACTTTTTTTTTTTGTAAAGACATTTTTATTTTCAAATGAGCTCTTTCCTTGGATTGTATTAGATGTGCATATGTTCAATGCATGACACAAACAGTTGCTATTCTCTAAGCGTGCACAATAATCATACTGCAGTCGTCCTTATTAGGAATGCAAGAGACAAAAACGAAGTATCTAACAAGGGGCCTATTAAACCCCACTAACAGGAAGTCATACTTCCTCTGTCCTACAAAGCAACTATTTTGATCAAATTTTAATCGTGCACCAGTACAATAGAAGTTATAGGATATGTGAAGCACCTGTTAGATCTGCAGTCCTAAAGTATGTCAGGATAAGCAAATATTTTAAAGGCAACCAGGGATGAATGTTGTCAGCGCAGGCATCCGCTCTGGAAATACATGTTTTTCTTTTTTTTGTCTTGGTCTCCTGCCACCTCCTCTCAAGAAGAGAGGAACAGTTGATGTTGACAGAAGGGGTGATGAAGATGGAGGTCAACAACACGTGATGCAAAAAAAAAAACCTCATTCCCAGAGAATGTTTAAAACAAACAAAATTAAAAGGTAACCTTGGAAATCAATTAATCAGTAGCTGGGCGTTTAAGGAGGGGTACGAAACTCCCTCCCTTTCCTTCCAGGCTGAGTCAGTGTGAGGCTTTATTTGTTTATTTAATGGTGCCTTATTTGCTGTCAAAATGTCCTCAGACTCGTATTAGAGGAATGCCACAGCTCATTTCCTTGTGGTGGCATTGGTACGCCGCTGACGGAGGGCATGTCCAAAGATTTAAACAGCCGCTTTTTTAGGCCTCACATTAATGTCGTTGATGGACATTATTTGGCCTGACAGGGCCTCCATACAAGGTTAACACGACGCTCGTCGTCGAATAAAAAAACCCCCGTGAGGATGACGATGATGATGATGATGTTTGTTTGTGAGCGTGATGCCAGGTGGAGACTTCCAGACGTAATTGATAACTAATGGAGCAGCCTGCGCTGGGTTTACCCTGGAGGGTTGACTGTGTGTGCGTGCATTTTGCTGGGTTAAATAAACCCCAAATGATTACGACACACCCCAGTCAAGGTCGGCTGACCTCTCAGGCCATCAGCTTATTGTCTTTAGTTGACAGCATCAAAGTGTGTGACACACACACACACACACACACACACACACCTTCTATCGTTCTCCACAAAGACAAAGTGAGATCCCCGTGACCAAACTACAAGTGAAGCAGTTAATCTGTGTAGATATTAGCTGAAGGGCCCTCCAGAGGTGCGCTGTTGATCCCTCCCCAAACCCCCGCCTCTCCACCGTACTACCCAGGATGCCACAGCCGCGCAGGATGGGGACACATGCGGCGGTTATATGCTCATTTAGCGCCGCGCTCGCCTCATCAAATTGCACCCCTGCGAACGTCTCCAACGTGAACGCGGAAGCCGAGCCCCGAAACAAAACCACAGGATTAAATTTCCCCTGTTTCCCCCCTCGGCGGAAGCGTGCGCCCGTTGTGTATTTAGTAGGGCTGTGAATCTTTGGGTGTCCCATGATTCGATTCAATATCGATTCTTGGGGTCACGATTCGATTCAAAATCGATTTTTTTTTTTCAATTCAACACGATTCTCGATTCAAAAACGATTTTTTTCCCGATTCAAAAGGATTCTCTATTCATTCAATACATAGGATTTCAGCAGGATCTACTCCAGTCTGCTGACATGCAAGCAGAGTAGTAGATTTTTGTAAAAAGCTTTTATAATTGTAAAGGACAATGTTTTATCAACTGATTGCAATAATGTAAAATTGTTTTAACTATTAAATTAACCAAAAATATGACTTATTTTATCTTTGTGAAAATATTGGACACAGTGTGTTGTCAAGCTTATGAGATGTGATGCAAGTGTAAGCCACTGTGACATATTGTTCTTTTTTTTTTTTTTTTATAAATGTCTAATGATAATGTCAATGAGGGATTTTTAATCACTGCTATTTTGAAATTGTAACTAATATTGATACTGTTGTTGATAATATTCATTTTTGTTTCACTACTTTTGGTTTGTTCTGTGTCGTGTTTGTGTCTCCTCTCATTTGCTCTGTTTATTGCAGTTCTGAGTGTTGCTGGGTCGGGTTTGGTTTTGGAATTGGATTGCATTGTTATGGTATTGCTGTGTATTGTTTTGTTGGATTGATTAGTTAAAAAAAAAAAAAAAAAGTTTAAAAAAAATAAATAAATAAAATAGATTTTTTTATTAGTATTAGGAATATAATGACCCTTAACAGTTAGCTTCTACAGCTGTAGTGCCTAACGTGCGGCACAGGGTCCATCTGTGTCCCGTGACTTGTTTTTCAATGGCCCTAGGCACATTACCAAAAAAAGTGGGTTGATTAACGTGGACTCCGACTTAAACAAGTTGAAAAACTTATTCGGGTGTTACCATTTAGTGATCAATTGTACGGAATATGTACTGTACTGTGTAATCTACTAATAACAGTCTCAATCAATCAATCAATCAATCAATCAATCAATCAATCAATCAATCAATCCCTACTGTATGTAGAGTGTTGCTGGGTCGGGTTTGGTTTTGGAATTGGATTGCATTGTTATGGTATTGCTGTGTATTGTTTTGTTGGATTGATTAATTTAAAAAAAAATAATAAAAAAAAATAAATAATAATTACAAAATAAATTAAAAATACAAATAAAATCGATTTTTTTAAAAATGAGAATCGATTCTGAATCGCACAACTTGAGAATCGCGACTCGAATTCGAATCGATTTTTTCCCATTTAGTATTTAGTCGAAAGCTTCTCTTTTTTTTTCTTTTTTTTTTTTTTTTGCGGGACTGGTGAAATCGAAACAAGTGATGTCATCACGTGGTTCCAGCTGTGCGTCCAGATTTGACGTACAATATTAACAAGTTAGCAAGCACGTGTGCTGTGAATTACCCAAAGCAGCGAACGGAATTAAAAAAGTTGTGTTTCTGCGCAGGCCTGTCACAACGCTTCTTGTCACTCATGTCTTAAAGCACTCCAGGCCGTGTGTCCTCTGCCTCGGAAAACACCATAATTACCCTGTTTGTGACCAAGCCCAGGGGCGTATTTGTCCGGAGCTTTGCCCTCAAGTTCACTTCCCCCCCCCCTCGCACTTGAACTGTACATTGTTTTCTTCAGCCATTGTTTCTTGCTTCAACCCCGCAGCGTCTTATTTGTGTTTTGTGGTGACATCCCGGCACGTGCCGCTCAGCTCCAGGGCTCGACTACGATAACAACCTCTGATGCGAAAACGGGCTCTTTGAGGGTCGGCACTGATGGCACAAAGTGTGCGAGGTCACATCCTGGTCACACGATGCTGTATTGACAGGTTATTGAAAAATGTGAGTTTGTGTGGGGGGAAAAAAAAAAAAAGTACGTTCTGCCTTTGTGTGCCAAGCTTTTGAACAAAGCATCGATCCTGCAGCTCAAAAATCCATTAGAAATCCCGCTGGTAAAAAAAAAAAAAAAAAAAATCCACAAATGATGGAAGTTTCCACTCTTGCTCACATGTCCGATAATCAAACTAGTTAGAGCATAGCAGTGCTATTCAACAGGCGGCTCAGTTCAAAACTTGGGAGACCAACATTTTTGCAGCAAATTCCTTAAATCACTAGAGTGGCCATGTCGTATAGAGGAACTTGGACCACTGTAAACACATTGCATTGACATTTTAACCTTGCTAGCAAACATAGAACACTGGGGTCCAAACGTGTCATTTACAGAACTGAGGTGTTCCTCAAGGCACCCCTTTAAGTCCCCTCCTTTTTGGCAGTTACAATCTTCTTTTTGTAATGTGATTTATGCACGTTACCTCAGCTGCAGTCAGTAGTCATTTGTGCAACTTTTTTAGTTATACTAGTGGCGTTCCTCAAGGTTCTCCTTTAGGTCCTCGCTTTTTCATCGTTTGGGCTAATCAACTGGTGGCCCACGAGTCCAGTTCAAAAAACATTTTTTATCTGATTCTTAAAAACTGCTGTCATAGAGATGATCTTCGACTAGCATTTTTGCTGAATGTCCTTAAAAACAGCAGAGCGCTCCTGTAACCAAATACATAAACCAAAATCAAATGTCTACTGTAGATGACTCTGGTTTCTCCGCAACATAAATGTGAAGGGAGAAGTCCGGCCCCCGGGGTCTTTAACTTTCTGGAAATTTGGCCCCCAAAACAATTCAGTTGAATATCCCTGAACTACAGTCTGAAAGAAATCAACAACATCTTGATGCCATTTGACAGCCATTATATATATATATATATATATACTGTATATATATTATATGTTATATAGTATATTATATATACAGTTCAGGCCACAAGTTTGGACACACCTTCTCCACCTTTTCTTTATTTTCATGACTATTTACATCAGGGGTCCCCAAACTTTTTGACTCGGGGGCCGCACTGGGTTAAAAAAATATACATTGTCTTTATAATCCGTTTTGTCATTTAACATCAATTAATATTGATGTTCATCAACATTTAACATTGTCACGTTATCGATGGGAAAATTCATTTTTAGACAGTATGATTTGCCTGAGCGACTAGGAGACACCAAGAGTAACAAGCGGTAGAAAATGGATTAGAAAGGAACGATTTTCAAATTTTTAAAAACATTTTTTTTTTTAAACTTGGGACTTCCTGTGGGCCGGATTTTGGATGCTGGGGGGCCGGATCCGGCCCACGGGCCGTAGTTTGGGGACCCCTGATTTTCATTGTAGATTGTCACTGAAGGCATCCAAACTATGAATGAACACATGTGGAGTTATGTACTTAACAAAAAAAGGTGAAATAACTGAAAACATGTTTTATATTCTAGTTTCTTCAAAATAGCCACCCTTTGCTCCGATTACTGCTTTGCACACTCTCTGCATTCTCTCGATGAGCTTCAAGCACACCTGTGAAGTGAAAACCATTTCAAGTGAGTACCTCTTGAAGCTCATCGAGAGAATGCCAAGAGTGTGCAGAGCAGTAATCAGAACAAAGGGTGGCTATTTTGAAGAACTATTTAAGTAAATAGTCATAAAAATAAAGAAAACGCATTGAATGAGGAGAAGGTGTGTCCAAACTTTTGGCCTGTACTGTATATATATATATATATATATATATATATATATATATATATATATATATATATATATATATATATATATATATATATATATATATATATATATATATATATATATATATATATATATATATATATTAATGTCAGTTATTACAAAACTGTGATTGATGACAGCACTTTGATAAACCACCACTCAATGGTTCTGCTCCTTTCCCAGCGAAGCAGCTAGCGACCAGTGCACTGACTGCTGGCTCGAAAATGCGTAGAAGTACTTTTTGAGCATATTCAACAATAACGTGATGATAATGATAACCGTAATAATTTTGATCACAATAACCGTGAAAGGAAATGTTCATATCATTGCATCCCTCAAAGACAAAACTTTGTGTCAGCTCTATTTTATACGTTACAAAGGGTATTATTATTATTAGTTTTCGGCTGTTTCTCATTACATTATATCTTGTTGCTTTTTTTTGGTTTTTCATTTCGACAATATACTGGGGACCAACAAAATTCGAGCTGTGTGACGGAACTGACTTTGAACCCCCCTGCTCTACTTCCCACATGTTTTGTGTCATCACTACTGGATGCCTCGTTTTATGAAGCCGTGCAGAAGCACCTTTGTGCACTAAACAAGTGAGCCGATTTACATTTGGGGAGGGGGAACAGCGTCCTAAGACTAACTAAACCGGTTCCTTCAGGAAGACACTTGGGCACAGGTGGGCCGGCAGAGTTCAATATGCTCTGCCAGCCCTTCTACCAGCGGTCGTTATCCCCTAAGCTCCCCCTCCCACTTCCCACCCTCCTCAGCCATCGTTACTGCTTCCTCTCTAAATCCCCACTTCACATAAACTTTACCTCTGATGTGCCCACCCCCAAACCTTCATCTATCATCTAGTTGGCAATGGCATTGTTTTTAATCATCAGAACCTCAAAATTATTATTACCGCTTCTGATGCGGCAATTAAAACTTCAGGTCAGAGGCACAACGAGCGGTGATCAGCAGCCGAGCTGAGAAGTTTTAATTAGACGATCAGAACCATTAATGCACAAAAAAAAAAGGTGTGCGCTGGGAAATTAACGGGAACGTCTTAATCAGGGTTAGCGACTCCGAAGAGGAGTCAAGTGAACAGAGAGCAAAAAACAAATCATTTCCGCACCACTGGGACAAAACTCAATTAAATATGGATGCGGAAAAATGGAAATTTCTCGGCATCGGCTTCACAGACTCCTAGGAAAATGTGGCAAAATCTCACGGCGGGGTCGACGACCTCGCTTATTGTTATTCTTGTGTAATAAAAATGAGAAAGGGGGCCAGATGCTGGGGTCCGCGTGTCATGGCGTACCTTCCACTTGACTTCCTAGCGGTTCCTCTCGCACAATTTCAAACATCCTCTCTATGCCGGGCTCTATAACTTGGATACCACACTCCATCAAAAATATATCAAAGGTTAAAGGAAGTACACACGTTATCCACCAAAGATTCATAAAGTTATAAGCTAGGGCAAATCTCAGTTGCATATTGTAAAACAATCTTCGTCTCCCAGACCCTGTTTGTATTAATTAAGTCGAGATATTGCTTACTTATTTGCCTCCACGTACGTTCTTAGTAGAACTTAACAACACATGCTGGAATAGTTGGACACTTTTTGTGAAAATGCATGATTGTTCATAATACTTAAGAGTCTCCACGCTACTTTCTGGAGCAGGGGTGTCAAACTCATTTTAGCTCAGGGGCCGGACTATTAAAATCATGGCATTGAAACTAAAAAAACAAAGACATCTTCAGATTGTTTTCTTTGTCTTACTTTGGGCAAAAACACAACAAACACATTGTGAAAATATTACAATAAAAATATAGCAAAAAATACCGGCAGCGGTAAAGTTTAGATCCATGAAGGAAAGAAGAAAGAGAATGAATGTTTATAACTGAATACATTTACATATGCATAAAAATGTGTTTTCTCTTGTATTATTTTTTTAATGAATTAAGTAACGTTTATGACAACTTTTTTCCCAAAACACAATATAGAATGTGAGCTATAACAGGATAATGCATACATTTATCATTTGTTTTCAAAATGGTTACAAAAAAGTGGCACCCCAAAAATGTACTGTGGGACCCCATTTTTATGACGTGATGGGGTCCCTGGGACCCCATTTTGAAAATTCCTAGTGCCAACACTGATGGAGTATTGGTGCGTGCAAAACAGCAGCAGGCGGCTGTGGCCTGCGGGCCGGTTCCAATACTAATCATCCTGGGGGCCATACATAATTCATTCGCGGGCCGGATTTGGCCCGTGGGCCTTGACTTTGACATCCCTGTTCTCGAGCTTATACCAGGAAATTACAAAATAATTAATAAACAGTAGCAGCATATTGAATAAGGAAAATTTCAAAACGTTATTTTCTTGCTATAATGCCTTTCTTTACACGGTATTGTTATATAATTGTATTTCCATCCATCCATCCATTTTCTACCGCTTGTCCCTTAAAAAATACCAATATAGCAATATGACACCGTAACATAATAGGTAATGAAAAATACTGTGTTTTCCCGACTATAAGCCAGCCGCACCATAGTATATATCTGTATCATGAATCAGTTTAAGTGGACCCCGAATTAAACAAGTTGAAAAACTTATTCGGGTGTTACCATTTAGTGGTCAATTGTACGGAATATGTACTTCACTGTGCAACCTACTAATAAAAGTCTCAAAAACCAGTATATAAGCCGCAACCACAAATCTATAGAAGAAGAAAAAAAAGTTAATGTATTGTATTAGCCGCACCGGACTATCAGCCGCAGATATATACCGCTACGTTGTGAAACAAGATATTTACCTAGAAATATTTTGTAAATGTTTATTTACATACCTTAATTGTTTCCAAACGAGGCCTGTAAACAAAACAGAAAAGTCATTGATGTCTTTATTCATCCTTTATGAGATGAATAAGATGTTCTCCTTTTTTAATTCGGTTCAAGATATTTACCAGGAATCTTCATCCTTGTACTTTGTAAACACTTTGAGTTTGAACAGTTTCTTAAAGTGGGTCATTTTAGTGCATTGCTTGATGTCTTTGCTTAATCCATTCCATGATTTAACCGTGAGCAAAGAAAAATCCACAGATTAGCTGCACCTTTGTATAAACTGCACAGTTCAAAGCGTGGGGAAAAATAGTGGCTTATAGTTCAGAAAATAGTGTATTTAAAACCCATTTCATCTAAAAAAAAAAAAAAAAAAAGAGTATTAAAACATGTATACATGATAGTATTTCCCCGCTGGTGTCATTGTACACACAAGGTTTGGTTTCGATTCCCATCCGGAGTTGCATTTGGAAATGTTAATCCAAAACCACAATGCGCTTGACTCGCTCTGATGACCCCTGACAAGGAAAGGAGAAAAAAATCTTCTATGAAAAGATTGGATATGGCTGAAGTCTGAGAAAGGTAAACCCAGCTCGTCACAGCCGTCATTAAAATTCCCACATCCTTTACTCGAGAGCTGCCTTGATTGCAGTCTCTGCTCGTTCACACAAATGATGCACTTCCAACAGCGTTATTAGGATTCGAAACGCCACTTGATTGGGCGTGATATGATTCTGCCACACAAACACAGCGTCTACATAAAAAAACAAAAACGGGGAGGACTAAGTCTCCTTCAACTCCAGCATAAGTTCTTAACAGATACAGGGAATATTTAGAACGTACTCCTGTCTTTTTCCTTAGGTTTTGGCCTTATAAAGACAATAAACGGTTCTGGTTCACAGCTCTGGGCCGTTTCCAGTGAAATAATGTCACATGTAACATAAGCAGTTGGAAAAATGAGTTTCAGATGTTGACTTTTTTTTTTTTTCCCCCCCTCACTAAGGCACAATGCTGACTGGGCTGTCAGCTCATTGACAATTAGTACACGAGGCTAAAACAAAGTGTAAATATGTCCGGTCCACATGACAGCCTTGTTTTTCTCTCTGATATTCACTAATAAGGCAGAACGCTTACTGGACTCTCTGGGAGGTTGGGAGAGTCGGTCCCACTGGGAAGAGTTGTTCTTTCATGCTGGTCCCCTTAGATTTGATATCATTGTACGCTATCATGCACACAAACGACTTGAGGTAAACAGCTTAGTGTTACCATAGCGATCAGTAATGTAAGCAAAAAGCTGCTGAGGACAGAAATAATAAATAATAGCGCAGACAGCTTCTGTAAACCATCCAGCCTTAACACGGTCCTCCTTGGGGGCTTTTAAGTAAGTTCTGCTCGCGTTTGTTGTTTAACAGAAAATCCAACAGAAATAGCCTCTAATGCAGGGATGTCCAAAGTGCGGCCCGGGGGCCATTTGCGGCCCGCAGGTAACTTTTTAACGGCCCCAAGGGACATTCTAAAAATACAATTAAAAAAAATAAAAAACATAAAAAGTGGTATAAAAGAGTAAACAGGTGACAATAAAATGTTGCTATGTTGACTCTAATAACACTAAGCTGTCATGCAGGCTGTTTCTTTCTTTAAAACATAATAATGAATCAAAAACAATGTTATTATGAATTATTGACCTATTCAAGGCTCCAATTAGGTCACATTAAATATTCCACTTTGAGATATGTTTTGGGGAAAATGTTACATATTTTGTGTTTGCCATATAAAACTATGTTTTTATTTTTTTTTTAAAGAAGGGCCTAAAATGAACAAACAAGGAACATAATAAACAAAAATACAAGTTATAATCGACGGATAGATCTGAAGTTGATCTCGAGACTATTGTGTTAACAGTTTTTTTAAAAATAACGATTTATTTTTTTAACACTTTACTGAGCAGGACCCTTTTAAAATTATTGGGGATCTAGATAGATAGGAATCAATAAAGTACTATCTATCTATCTATCTAGATCCCCAATAATTTTAGTGGGACTTTTTTTTTTTAAGTCTCATTGCTCAAAAAAAAAAAAAAAATTAAAATCAATGTTGTTATGAGTTATGTTATGAGCTCCAATTATTATATAATCTGAAATGTTCCACTTTAAAATTTTATTGGGGGAAAATATTTCATATTTTGTGTTTTTTCCATAAAAAAATGGGTTTTCTTTGACAAAAAGGGCATACAACTTAAATCTAAAAAAAAAAAAAAAAAACGTTATACTGTCAGATATACCTAATGTTGATCTAGATCAGGGGTCGGCAACCCAAAATGTTGAAAGAGCCATATTGGACCAAAAATACAAAAACAAATCTGTCTGGAGCCGCAAAAAATTAAAAGCCATATTACATACAGATAGTGTACGTGTCATGAGATATAAATTGAATTAAGAGGACTTAAAGGAAACTAAATGACCTCAAATATACCTACAAATGAGGCATAATGATGCAATATGTACATATAGCTAGCCTAAATAGCATGTTAGCATCAGTTAGCTTGCAGTCATGCAGTGACCAAATATGTCTAATTAGCACTCCACACAAGTCAATAACATCGACAAAACTCACCTTTCATGCACAACCTTAAAAGTTTGGTGGACAAAATGAGACAGAAAAAGAAGTGGCATAAAACACGTCCTAGAACGTCGGAGAAAGTTATACATGGAAACAAATTACGGTGAGTTCAAGGACCGCCAAAATTAGTAGGACAAAACGGCGCTCGCCAAATACTCGAATCAGTGAAGCATGTTTAATATAAACAGTGTGCTTTATAACAATTAGGGAGGTTTGTGTCATGTTTGTCCTCCTACAGAAACCATATTAAAACAAAAAATATATTTTTTTCCCCTCATCTTTTTCCATTTTTCATCCATTTTTGAAAAAGCTCCAGAGAGCCACTAGGGCGGCGCTAAAGAGCCGCATGCGGCTCTAGAGCCGCGGGTTGCCGACCCCTGATCTAGATATTTAAACTTTGAATAATAATAATAATACTAAATAATGAATTTTTTTTTGTTTTTTTTAACCAAAACCCTTTGTAGTCCCCGGTATCAAGCCTGAGTGGAGGCCTAAATGTATATTTTTTATACATATATTGTATTGGTTTTTAAAATAAAACAATATCAAAATGGCCCCCGCTTGCTTTGATTTTTCAGTGTGCGGCCCTCAGTGGAAAAAGTTTGGACACCCCTGCTCTAATGGAAAGAAACAAGTGTGCAGGGGTCATTTCCTACCAGGATTTGGGGGCTGTGATGCAAAGGAAATTGGTAGTTAAAGCATGAAATACTGAATGCAGTTAACACAAAAAAAATGACCTCCACTGCAACACTCAAATGACCCCAATCTTCCTTGGGAGGGTACTTGTAAAAATGAAAAAAAAAAGTTGGAAATTTATGTCTTCCACTTCCTAATAGTTTCTCCAGCTGGTTTTGCCCCCCCCTCCAAAATGTCTGTCCTCTAAAAAGGTGACCCTTTCACCCCCGCCCTGCAATTGTCTCACACTAAAATTGGTGGCGTAAGGTGCCGTTGATGCACGCTCCCAAGCACCACTCTCAAAACGACATCATTCCTGATTTCATTGTTTCGCAGAGGAAGTCTGCAATGTAAATAGAGTAACTGAGAAAGCATGTGTGGCGAGCGCGGCTCGCATTGTCCGCTGACGGGGGGTGATTTGTAAACTCCCTCCGACGGCGTATCCTCTTAATGATTCTTTGCAAAAGAAAATGAAAACCGGATTTTATGTTGCGCCAGCGTGATTTACATAACGCCGGGCAAGGGCTCACGCGTGATTGTGTTGCGTTTTATGGCCGAGGGGGAAATGAAGTGGCTCGTACTTGTTATAGAAAGTCAATTGAGTCTTAAAGATAGAACTTTGCAACCTATGATATCACGCATTCCTCTCCCGCTGAACCGGTAGCTTAGCATATTACGTTAGGCAAGATGCAGAGTCAACACAACAGGAATAAACATCTCCTGGCTCCACGCCGCCCGGAGCTTTACGTGAAACGCAATGAAAAAAACAGATCACAACTTTTAAAAATATCACGAATGGCGCGTTTACTCCTCGGTTATTTACAGCCGCGATAAAAATCTGGCCTTGAGTTGGAGTCTGCAAAACGCCGTGGCAAGGTGAACTTTGGCGGCTCTGGAAATAAAGTGAAAGGTAACAGAGTGCACTTTCTGCCCTAAAAAGGCAGCTCAGGATATGGAATGCCACAGGCAGCTGTTCCTGCCTCATCAGAGGACATGTTATAAAGATAGCCCCACTTGGGTTGAAATAATGCCACCCATTCCAGCCCCAAAGCACACTCTATCACGCTCCATTGTTAGGAGAGGCTGTACCGGGGAGAGCAGTGACAGCGGGCCATACTGCATGTCCCTGTAAAACAAGCTTATTGGCTGCATGACGTCTCACTTTATATGGAACACAGCATTTCTAAATCCGCCGGTCGAGATGCAAAATAAGTTCTGTCCATCATGAAGCAGGCACACAGCGGATTCACAATTAAATTGGTGGTTACATTTGTAATTTATGCGTCTACATATTTGATGATTAACCTATTAGATAAAACTAGTGTGTGTGTGTGACAATCATTGGTACTTTAACTTGAACTTAGTTGATGATTAAAGCTTGATCAATTATGTATTTATCTTAGCAGGAACATTCCACAAAAGTGAAGATTTGGAGGAAGAAAAAAAAAAATATATATATATATACACTACCGTTCAAAAGTTTGGGGTCACCCAAACAATTTTGTGGAAAAGCCTTCATTTCTAAGAACAAGAATAGACTGTCGAGTTTCCGATGAAAGTTCTCTTTTTCTGGCCATTTTGAGCGTTTAATTGACCCCACAAATGTGATGCTCCAGAAACTCAATCTGCTCAAAGGAAGGTCAGTTTTGTAGCTTCTGTAACGAGCTAAACTGTTTTCAGATGTGTGAACATGATTGCACAAGGGTTTTCTAATCATCAATTAGCCTTCTGAGCCAATGAGCAAACACATTTTACCATTAGAACACTGCAGTGATAGTTGCTGGAAATGGGCCTCTATACACCTATGTAGATATTGCACTAAAAACCAGACATTTGCAGCTAGAATAGTCATTTACCACATTAGCAATGTATAGAGTGTATTTCTTTAAAGTTAAGACTAGTTTAAAGTTATCTTCATTGAAAAGTACAGTGCTTTTCCTTCAAAAATAAGGACATTTCAATGTGACCCCAAACTTTTGAACGGTAGTGTATGTACAGTACAGGCCAAAAGTTTGGACACACCTTCTCATTTCAATGTGTTTTCTTTTTTTTCATGACTATTTACCTTGTAGATTGTCACTTAAGGCATCAAAACTATGACACAGTAAAGTGAAAACCATTTCAGGTGACTGCCTTTTGAAGCTCATCGAGAGAATGCCAAGAGTGTGCAAAGCAGTAATCAGAGCAAAGGGTGGCTATTTTGAAGTAAATATAATATAAAACATGTTTTCAGTTATTTCACCTTTTTTTGTTACGTACATAACTACACATGTGTTCATTAATAGTTTTGATGCCTTCAGTGACAATCCATTCATCCATCCATCTTCTTCCGCTTATCCGAGGTCGGGTCACGGGGGCAGCAGCCTAAGCAGGGAAGCCCAGACTTCCCTCTCCCCAGCCACTTCGTCCAGCTCTTCCCGGGGGATCCCGAGGCGTTCCCAGGCCAGCCGGGAGACATAGTCCTCCCAATGTGTCCTGGGTCTTCCCTGTGGCCTCCTACCGGTCGGACGTGCCCTAAACACCTCCCTAGGGAGGCGTTCGGGTGGCATCCTGACCAGATGCCCGAACCACCTCATCTGGCTCCTCTCGATGACAATATGATGGCTCCTCTCGATTTCCTTCAGTGACAATCTACAAATGTAAATAGTCATGAAAATAAAGAAAACCCATTGAATGAGAAGGTGTGTCCAAACTTTTGGCCTGTACTGCATACATGCGTACACATTACATTGTTATAATAGACACATAATTAACAATTATTATGATTGGATATTAAGAATATGTGAAAGTTTGACTCCTTCCATGATTACTTCCATGACAACTTCCTTAAAGTTGTGTAATCAATCATAAATATCAAGTAGCTAAAACGCACCAAACATGGATAAGTGCGAAGAATGTTTTACATTTTTCCCATCATGCATTGCAGGGGATTTAAACGGGTGTACTTTTTAACGATGTGTTTTGCGTGGACATTTTTTATAATGTCCACAAAATTCAGTACGCAGGTTGTGTTGACTCTGTGTTGACTGTTTGTGTTAGTTTATTTGCGCCATGAGTGGGAAACTTGCACATTTGAGTCATATATAAAAATGCTGTGCTGTGTACAGTCAAATGTTAATTCATGGTCATTAACCTCAATTACTCACGTTGTCCACCAGATGGTGGCAGATTTACCGCGTTTATATTGTCATATACACTACCGTTCAAAAGTTTGGGGTCACATTAAAATGTCCTTATTTTTCAATGAAGATAACTTTAAACTAGTCTTAACTTTAAAGAAGTACACTCTATACATTGCTAATGTGGTAAATGACTATTCTAGCTGCAAATGTCTGGTTTTTGGTGTGATATCTACATAGGTGTATAGAGGCCCATTTCCAGCAACTATCACTCCAGTGTTCTAATGGTACAATGTGTTTGCTCATTGGCTCAGAAGGCTAATTGATGATTAGAAAACCCTTGTGCAATCATGTTCACACATCTGAAAACAGTTTAGCTCGTTACAGACGCTACAAAACTGACCTTCCTTTGAGCAGATTGAGTTTCTGGAGCATCACATTTGTGGGGTCAATTAAACGCTCAAAATGGCCAGAAAAAGAAAACTTTCATCTGAAACGCGACAGTCTATTCTTGTTCTTAGAAATGAAGGCTATTCCACACAATTGTTTTGGGTGACCCCAAACTTTTGAACGGTAGTGTATTTCAAATTAAGTCGGAGGCACGCGTTCCTTTTTAAACACGTCTCGCGGGCCAAACTCAAAATGCCAGCGGGCCGCACTTGGTTCGCATGCCTGGGTTTGGACACCCCTGCTCTAAATGATAAAGTGGCCTCCATAGATTGATGCCAATCGTAATAGTCAATGCGAGTAATCCAAACACACTCAAACTGCCTTTTATTTTGTTGTCAGTCCACATCCAGAGTTTTTCAAGACTGCGCTCCCCTCCCCTCGCTCAGTGGCAGGACCACAGCCTCCCGAGGTGAGGGTGGAGATAACATTTCAGTGTCTCTAAGGTGCTGTCATGTGAAGGATTATGTAGCCAGCTTGTACTGTAGTACTGATACATATCTGGCTGTGGTTTCAGCTGCCACTGCTTTTTACTTCCCGCTTTTCCCCCACTCTGCCACCCCGAGCTGCCCGTGGAGGTGCCGCTCGGAAAGATATGTAGAGTATCTCTGTGTCCTCAGTCTTGTGCTCTTATTTTGAAGTGCTATGAGGGAGGGCTTATTAATAGCAGCAGTTACCATTCAAAGTCAGTTTGTTTTTTCCCCATTGTGATATTTGAAATCAGTTGTGGTTTATGACCTAATGGTCCCTTTTTGTTCTCCTCCATCAGCTGAAAGGAGTTTATGCACTGAAACGACCTCAGGAAAACCCAAGATGGCTGCCAAAAGGAAAGGCGGCCTAAAACTCAATGCTATCTGTGCCAAGCTGAGCCGCCAGGTGGTCTTCGACAGCAGCTCCCAGAACGCAGAAGGAGACCAGAGCGTGGCTGAAAACAGCGAGCGCGGCAGTTCCCACTACGACGACAACGACACCAACTTCCCCGAGAGCCTGAGTTTGAGTCAGAGCCTGGAGGAGGACCAGAAGAGGCGCGAGGCCATCGAGAAGTGGGTGAACGGCGAGTACGGCGAGGAGCCGCTGGCGCTGGGGTGCGGCGAGGAGCAGGAGCACGAACTCAAAGACGCCAACGATGAAGACAGCCCTCCCGTGGGGGTCTACATGGTGCAGCCCAAAGGCTGCAGCGACAACGAGGACAACGGCGAGGAGGCGGAGCCCTTTGCGGGCTCTCAGGATGGCAGCTACCACGACGACAAAGATGCTGACGACGGGCCTTCAAAACCTGACGCCTACATGCCGCCGAGCGAGGCCCAGACCCGCCAAGCATCTTTCTCCTCTCCAGGTACGTTTGAACTCTTCATCCTCCAATCACGTCGCTGCTGCTTTAAACCATCTTCTCCCGCTTTGCCCTTCAGAACATTCCACTTTAGAGTATTAAGGGGCAAAGGCTCAGGCTGTGTGAATGTGTGTGTGTGTGTGTGTGTGTGTGTGTGTGTGACATTGCCACATGCACATAAGCTTAAGTGTGCCCATTATTGGAGAGAGACACTCTAGAGTTACATTATGAATAGTCAGTGACATTATTACCCTAAAGACAGATTCAACTGGCGTGCTGGAGGGCGAACATAGGAACTTGTCAGTGTGTGCTAAACTGCATGAAGAAATTCATAAATGGAATAGGCTTACAGCGAAAAGGCCGTTGCAGCAGCTGTGGGCCAAGAGCACATGGCGGGGCCGGGCTAAGCTTCATCTTACACTCAGGATTACATATTGAGTCTTTGATTGTGCCTATATAAGCTCACTAAAGCTAGCCACTGCAGCACCATCAGCGTGCTTGACAAGCACCGTTATCAAATACAAGACATCAGATAGAATGTAAGCAAAGAATAATCACGAAAGCAGATGTGATAAATGGCCCTGGAAATGGCAGATGCAGGAGACAGGAAGCGCGAATACGCTCCAAAGGTCTGACTTTCCCATTCATATTCAATACTGTAACATTGAAGCAAAGTTCATCATCATATATCCTCCTGAGTTACAGTGGAACCTCCATTTAGGAGGTTCTTGAACATGGTTCGTAAATAGAAAAGTTTGTATAATCAAGCAAATTTCTCCATAAGAAATAATGCCATCCATCCATCCATCGTCTTCCGCTTATCTGAGGTCGGGTCGCGGGGGCAGCAGCCTAAACAGGGAAGCCCAGACTTCCCTCTCCACAGCCACTTCGTCCAGCTCTTCCCGGGGGATCCCGAGGCGTTCCTAGGCCAGCCGGGAGACATAGTCTTCCCAACGTGTCCTGGGTCTTCCCCGTGGCCTCCTACCGGTCGGACGTGCCCTAAACACCTCCCTAGGGAGGCGTTCGGGTGGCATCCTGACCAGATGCCCGAACCACCTCATCTGGCTCCTCTCCATGTGGAGGAGCAGCGGCTTTACTTTGAGCTTCTCCCGGATGACAGAGCTTCTCACCCTATCTCTAAGGGAGAGCACCGCCACCCGGCGTAGGAAACTCATTTCGACCCGTGATCTTGTCCTTTCGGTCATAACCCAAAGCTCATGACCATAGGTGAGGATGGGAACGTAGATCGACCGGTAAATTGAGAGCTTTGCCTTCCGGCTTAGCTCCTTCTTCACCACAACGGATCGATACAGAACAAATGTAAACATGATAATTGTTCAAGCCTCGACAAAAGTCGATATTTTAGTAAAAGTGTGTACACTTTGAACACAGTATATATAAAGTGCTGTATATCAAACAAACATAACAAGGGGGTGATCGATCGACGTTTTTATTTAATACCAAAACCGAAACAACGACAACCAACTGAACTGTCACTAGCCCTGTGGTGCACTCACAGTTTGAAATCACAAAACTCGTTAACTTTACCAGCCGGGTCACTACAATTAGCAATTTTAAAAAAAAATCCACTTTACTTCGTTGGTAATCTTCTTGGCGGGCAGCAGAAGAGAGGGGCGGGGGGGCAGTGTCAACAACGCTGTGGATACTTCCTGAATGTTGTCCATTGCTTTCTTTGGATTCATATTGAGTTAGCAAAACTAGAAAAAATGTTAAGAGCAGACAACTAAGAGTAGCGAGGATGAAACATTAATGTACTGAGACAAGGTTTGCACATAAAAAGCATATTTTTATTGGGTCTGATGTTCGTAAATTGAAAAGTTCTTACAGAGTTGGGTTTGTAAATCAAGGTTCCTCTGTACACATTTCGTTAAAAAAAAAACCCAGCCCTTTTAGATACAACACAAATGTCCACAGCAGAAGACGCTGGCTCTCAACAAGTTAGATGAAGAAGCACAATGATTCCAGTTGTACAATTTAACATGTCCGAAAAGGAGTAGGAGGACTCTTCTTCTTACGTCTCCATGCCTTAGCAATTACTGATAGTTTTCTCGCTTCCTGAGTTGAAATGTTGCCATTTTCTAATAGGTAGAGACAGAATAGTGCATGTTTATCCCCTAAATTCCCCCCAAAAACGGATTGACTCGCTGGAATATAAAGACAATATAACATACATCCATAATTGTGGATGCATATGCAAATATATTTATCTGTACAGTAATCTATGTATTTATACTGCACCTTATTACTCTTTTATCCTGCACTACAACGAGCTAATGCAACGACGTTTAGTTCTTATCTGTTCAAATTTGAATGACAATAAAAGGAAGCCTAAGTCTAAGTAACCTGCTGGGATGAAAGAAAGGAAGAAGAAAAGCACAAAAAGTGGCTTTATACCTTTTTGTTGACTGTAAAAACTTTGTTTTAACAAAGCTGTCAGCAGTTATTACGTCAGGTTTTTTTTTTTAGTTTTTGCATTAACTCTTGTTTCAACTCTCACTCCTAATTGTATGTGCTTACACTACATGTAAGGCATAATGTTATTAAGCAGCTCAGCAAAAGCGTCTTCTCAGAAAAAAAAAAAGACCTGTGCGGTTTGTTGTACTTCTTGTATGACTGTCATTTTGCAAAGAAGACCTACACGTTTTACCTTTAAACATTGAACGCAGACACTTCATTTCGTTTCCCTGCGAGTTATTTGTTGTTGATTGTAAGTAGGGCATCTATACTTCTACCATTCTACTCAGTACACAATTAAAACATTTCTCTCTCTTCCCCGCGCTCTCTCTCCGCTGTCGTTCAAAGGCTGATGCGGAGTGCACATAATTATGCATATAAACATAGTGGCTTAATTATCTCTCACAACATCAGTGACAATGTAATTAACAAACATTGCAAGATCAATGTGAGAAAGTGCGACCTTCAAAACATTTAACTCCTCACACTGATGCGTCGTGCAGGATTTCCTATCAGTGCAAAAGCCTGGAATAGTTTTCTGAGATCATTTAGATGTTGCATTAGAGCCCTTGTATAAGCCAGTCAATGGGAAATACAGAATGATTAAAAAGACGCTTAAAGCAATGATGGAGATGCTCAAAAGGGCCAAATGAGTTTGACCATGACTTCCATTTAGAATTTTAAGCCCACTGTAAAATGTTTTTGTTCATTTAAATTTATTACACACCAACGAACTGAAGTTTTTTGTGTATCAAAGGGAAAAAAATACAAAACAGATACAAAACAATTACTAAGCACAGAGTACACAAAATGGGATTTCCTAGTCAGAAAAATCAGTTCGTTCAAGACTTGCCTAAAGAAATAATCTATTTTTTTCATCGGTCTACAGTATATTAAAATAACAGACAAGGGAGAAAAAAAACATACCGTATTTTTCGGAGTATAAGTCGCTCCGGAGTATAAGACGCACCGGCCGAAAATGCATACTAAAGAAGAAAAAAAACATATATAAGTCGCACTGGAGTATAAGTCGCATTTTTGGGGGAAATTTATTTGATAAAACCCAACACCAAGAATAGACATTTGAAAGGCAATTTAAAATAAATAAAGAATAGTGAACAACAGGCTGAGTAAGTGTACGTTATATGACGCATAAATAAC
>NC_084737.1:67915525-67920525 GCF_033978785.1 Entelurus aequoreus
GACACAACATATCGTCTTTACAATACAACCTGAAAGATTAACTGCATATTTTTCATATGTTGTTCAACCTTTACCACATTAGAATGTAATAAGAATAATAACTTAAAGTGTGAGATGCATACTTATGTTTTTGTGCAATTAGAAAAGTGCACAATTTTAAATGTAAAAAATTTACATAATTCATTAAAAAGTACATTTTTGTCAACTTTTCTATGGGGGGGGGATCCTGTCTGTTAAATATCCTGAAGCCTTGAACGTTTTATTTTTTTTAAAATATTCTATATGTTTATAGACACTCTTTTAATATGAGGTATAGAAAGCATGATTAAGAGAATATTTAAAGGTTTGTTTGATCACGTCAACCTGCACATTCTGCAGAAGCATAATGAGAAACCAAAACAGGAAAAGGGCCACCTCAGACTACCTGTTATGTGCAAACCAACTAAATACACACCGTTTTTTCAAAAGGGGCCGTGTAAGTCACTTGATCTGTTGGAAAAATAAAAACAATGTCTGAATAATACAATTTGACGTACACTTGTAACACACCGTACGAGCTGAATTGGTTCTGTGCCAGAGCTCTTAACTCAAAACACTTGTATCGCAAGTGGACGTCTCCCATTGAAATGAATTGAAATCAAATAGCACCATTTTAACATGTACCACGTTACATTAAAAAGAAAACCAAACTAGATAAGAAATATTGTATAAAAACAATACAAGAAAATGTACTACTAAAAGTAATGTAATACTAATTTACACATGCACCTTGGAGAGTGGACTTTTACAGGATCTTCTTCCATCTGCTCGTCTGTCAAACACACCGTCAGCAGCTTTTCTATATTTTCATGGATAAATGTCTGCCGTTTAGATATTACCGTATTTTTTGGAGTATAAGTCGCACCGGCCGAAAATGCATAATAAAGAAGGAAAAAAACATTGCACTGGAGTATAAATCGCATTTTTGGGGGAAATTGATTTGATAAAACCCAACACCAAGAATAGACATTTGAAAGGCAATTTAAAATAAATAAAGAATAGTGAACAACAGGCTGAATAAGTGTACATTATATGACGCATAAATAACCAACTGAGAACGTGCCTGGTATGTTAACATAATATATTATGGTAAGAGTCATTCAAATAACTATAACATATACAACATGCTATACGTTTACCAAACAATCTGTCACTCCTAGTCGCTAAATCCGATGAAATCTTATAAGTCTAGTCTCTTACGTAAATGAGCTAAATAATATTATTTGATATTTTATGGTAATGTGTTAATAATTTCACACATAAGTCGCTCCTGAGTATAAGTCGCACCCCCGGCCAAACTATGAAAAAAACTGCGACTTATAGTCCGGAAAATACGGTATTTTAACATTCTTCGCTGCAGTTATCGACTCATTCTGCTTCAGTCTGGTGCAGACTCGCAGTGATACGCTCGAATTGCTTCGCCAAGTTGGCGACGCGCACGGTCAGGTTTTTGATGATAAATTTCTTTAATTCAATGAATAGCATCCACAGCTTCTTCTCGCCGTTCAGACTCACTTTCCTCCTTCCCGAGGTTGGGAAACAATCGAAACAAAACGATCTGTAGTTACAAGTTAATGCTAGCGAGTAAGACAAGTTTTTTCCGATCTTTCGTTACGGGGTTCACTGTGACGTTTGCTACGCCAACTGATGGCGGGGATGCATAACTCAAATGTTTGCTTGCAACTTAAAGCATAACAACTGAGAGTCAGCTCTTATCTCAAAGCACCATTTTTTTAACGTAATTTTTTATATACATATTACAGGTTATATATCTTTTATTATTGAATGTATCAAATGTGATGAATATTTAATGGACCACAACAGAAACAAGCCTTTTGGCTTTTTGTGCCATCCATTTGCCTTTTTAAAGCATTACATGGATTCAATTTTTTAAGATGTCAATAAACTTCTCAATCAATCAAACTCTTAGGTTGAAGTACCACTGTAGGTCGGTACGAAATTAGTCAATATGGTTTTGATATATGACCCTTCCACTCTTTCAGGGGAAGCATCTGCCCTCCGAGACTATGCGGCCAACACGATGAACGAGTTTTTGGGAATGTTTGGCTATGACGACCATCAGATGCGGGATGAGCTGACCAAGAAGATCAGCTTTGAGAAGCTCAAAGCCGCTACCTCAGATCCCTCATCCCTCAGCAGCGAGGAGGCCTCTCGCCGAGCCCGCTTCTCCAAGTACGAAGAGTACATCCGCAAGCTTAAAAGCGGCGAGACCCTACCTTGGCCCATGCATGCTTCCCCACCCAAACCAGATGACCTCAACTCAAAACTGTCCCAAGACAAAAGTCCAACCATGCTTCAGACCTCCGGGTGCCTCCCAGGGACCGAGGCCCAGATCTATCCTACTAGTTTGGATCACAAGCAGCAAGGAGCCCCAGCGGGTGCCGCACAACCATCCAATCCCTCTCACATGCAGAACATGGCCTCCCGGGCATCCAAGTATGACTTCTTCATTCAGAAACTGAAAATGGGTGAGAGCATACAGCCCAATGGTAATGCTTTCAAACGACCCTCTAAGTATGACCTGGAGAATGTCAAGTTCCTGAACCTCTTTAAGCCAGGTGAGGGAAACCCCGACATGGGTGGCGCCATCGCCTTTAAGACTGGTAAAGTCGGCCGCCCTTCCAAGTATGACATCAGAACAATCCAGAAGCTGATG
This sequence comes from Entelurus aequoreus, assembly GCF_033978785.1. Lineage (NCBI taxonomy): Eukaryota > Metazoa > Chordata > Actinopteri > Syngnathiformes > Syngnathidae > Entelurus > Entelurus aequoreus. The sequence continues at coordinate 67,918,242 of NC_084737.1, forward strand.
CCAGGAAACCCTGAAGGTTCCCTGATGCCCAACATCCTCGCAACCGCACCGGGGAACCCTGGAGCTCCCGGTGTTCCCACCATGGGTGCCACTGGGGCCACCATTGCACCGGGTCTCACTGTGGACCAGACGGGCCATATAAGCTTCACAGCTGACTACCTGAAGTCCAGCTTTTCCAAGACTGACTCCATCACCACTGGCACTGTGTCCTCCGTTAAGTAAGTCTACTCGCACATTCCTCTCACTCTTGCATTTCAAGACAGATTAAATACAGATTGAATACATATTACATTTAGAAATCCATAGTTTGCATAGTGCTGTCAAGCGATTAATTAATTGATATGTAATTTATTAATCTATTTTTTAATCTCACCTAAAAAATGCAATGAAAAGCCCTAAACTTTTAATTTTAATTAATTACATTGTTGTAAAGATAGATATATAAATACAAAAATTGGCTTTATAAAGACATTTATTTTTTGAACAGATACTGTTTTATTTAGTAAAATAAAACCTCAGGTTCATATAAAGTGCGGAAGTTAAGACATCAACAATTAATAAGTATTGAATGTTGAACTTGTTGCTTTTCCTCCGCTTCAGATAATATTTTTAAAAAAATAGAACAAAACCCATCAATCACAGTGCTAGCATGTTACCAAAGGTGGTTTAAGAGAACATATTTAACAAATACGGCCATTAAAACAACATTCCCCCCCATGTAAGTGTGCGCTAGTTTTAAATATAATATACACACAATTTTACAAGTAATATATAATCATATATTCATGCACAGGTGTGTTGTAAGAGAATTAAGTCAGTTTCACCTGAATCAAAACACCAGGTGGTGATGCCATTTGTCCATAGCTTGTCTAATCGAGAGATGCACGTTACTGTAGAAAAAAAGAATCATTGTTTACTCTACGCTAAAAATATTCAAGCTCATACAAACCATACACACATTCATCTTTAAAATGTATTATAACACATTCTACACTATTTCTTGGATATAATTCATCCTATATCCGCTATTTAAAGCTGCTAACGTCACCATCCTAGTCTCGGGACAGAGTGAGACCTCTCTTTTGCCGTGGCTACATATCATCGTTGTGTCGCATGGCGGTAGTGGTGTTCCTCTCAGTCAAGCACCTGCAGGCCCACAGAGACAATAACGTTGGAAATTTAAATGTTACCGTTGTGGCGTGATTTGTGGCGGGGTGACCCCAAGATGCAGAGACAGTAGGCGAAGTTCAGAAAGAATGTCTTTTATTTCCAAAGAGGACACCATTACCATCAGTCGACGAGATACACCCTCCTGATTAGTGGTCAGGAACAGGTGAGCTAACGGAATCACTAATCAAGAGCAGGTGAGGAGAAGCAACGCTCAAGCCAGAGGTAAAGTGGCTGGGAAAGAGGGCAGACAGGAAATGGAATGAAAAATAAGAGCGCTATAAATATAAATACTGTACAACCTGACATCAATTTTTAGATTAACACGATCAAAACACGTAACGCACATAATTCATCACAATTTACGTGGTATTTTGACACCCCTAATATTGCAACAAGATGGCAGGCTCCAAGTTTTGATGCTTTTGGAAGTAGAGTTACAGTACATATATAGATACAGTGATGAGACAAAAGTTGCAAGCTCAGCGGTTTCTCTTCAGCATTCCTCAAAGGAAGAGGCTGTTGAGCTCTCTTGTTGAGCTCTCTTGGCTGCTACAGCGAGTCAGCCAGTCCAACGTAAAGGTAATTGCTACCTCCGCGGCAGCCAACAGCACTGCAGTGTGAAATAGCGCGTGGAGCCCAACAGGTCCGCGACATGATGAGTTGCGAAGGCACATGAAGTGTTTACCCGCTGTAGCGGCCCCGTGGAGACGGATTTAGCACAGTCATCGCAAAGTGACTGACTTGGTTGGTTTTTCGGCGACGGTGTAACCAGTCTCCCTTTAATTACTTTGGAGTCTATGGCTAACCTTCCTGCGAGTCACGGGGGCAGACGCGACGCTGCCTGACGAGCAAGGCAAGCGAACGAGGGGTTTGGGGAGCGTGTCGGCGTACCGAAACACTCTCACAGTCTGTCTGATTGGTTTTAATCTTGTTTCTGGTTAGGCGAGGCCTATCAAAGGCACCATCCTGGGGGCCCTTAGGCGCTTCTGCCTTAGGGTCTGGTATTCATTGGCTTTGGGCCGCACTGTACTGTAGTTACAAGGCCGGCTAAATGACCCGACTAGTCCGGGGGATGCTCTAACAGGACATCTCCCCCTCTGGGCTGGATTAACCT
>NC_084737.1:67925525-67933025 GCF_033978785.1 Entelurus aequoreus
GTGAGGCGAGCGTCGTGCCTTTGAGAAGTCGCTCGCCTGTTTTATTGCGCCTGCTTTCACTGTTGACAGGCTCTTTGATGGCCTTTATTGGCACACATCTGTCCCAAATAGAAGGAGCCGCCTAAACCCGCCTACGCATCACACAAGCAACAATGTCGTGTACGGGCAGTGGTCGATTTAGGGGTCTTCGGAAAACACACCTGGTTAGTCGAAGGGCGCACTCGCACGAAGGAATTTGTAACCAGGCCATCTAAAAAAAAAAAAAAGAAAGAGGCGGGTCTAAGGGGCAGCGTGGTCGCTCATGCGCAAGCCCTCGACCTGGACAAGTGCTATATTATAATCAATGATAAACAATCCATCTTGCATAAAAGGAATAAACTGACATCCATTTCCAGTGTTTGCTCATGCATGTGCTCCACGTAGACATATACCCATAATTCACCTTGTTGCCTCCCCGTTATTAATGATAACCACCACCTTGCGTGACGGAATGACTCAAAATAACACAACAAAGTATTTGAGCCACTGTACGCACACAGCTTGCATTATCTGCTTTGCTTTTTTTAACTGCTTCCACAGATGTTGCATGAAATACATTGTCCCAGGTGGGAGGGGGGGGATGTGAAAAGGTGATTTCTTCCCTCTATTCATAAGTTTTTCTGTTCTACTATTGTTTTATTTTCAGGTTTTCTGGAAGTCAACACTGTGGACACGTGCACTGTGCCTACCAGTACAGGGAGCACTACCACTGCATGGACCCTGAGTGTAACTACCAGGTGAGCGTGAGTAATTTATCACTTTTTGAACATCACTCAATGAATACTTTTCCTCTGATAAGTAAAAAGAAGCTGATATTATTAATTTTAGTTTCGTCACGGAACGGAAAGTGACACGGGGATGTCCGACAAACATTATTATGTGTCATCTTTTCTTTATTCATAACATCCTGACACATTTTAAGTCATGATGAGTTTGTTAGCCTGTGGTTTTCCAAACAGAAAGCAGTTCCGTTTGCAAGCATCCTCTGGCTACTGTTGTTCTTATGAATACAATTAGTTTTTGTATTTATCTGTTTGACTATATTTGTTATTTAAAAAAGCACAACAGGAAAATGGCTGCCATTTCGCACATCTTGTTCTTGTCTCTGAGATGTATGGAGACTAAATAAAGACAAGTAAATTATCGATGCAGTTAATAAATCAGTTAATAAATCATTCTTTTTTTTTTCCAATTCCATTTTTATTTGCATTTTATTCACTTAATATTAAATTTAAAAAAATAATTGATGCAATGCTATTTTTAGCTATTCAACTCAGAACACTATTAGGGCCATATTTCTATTTCATCATCTTATTCAAAGTCATAACTTTTCATCATCATGACTGCCGAGTTTGTTCCATAAACACGCCTGATTGAAATGCCTCTTTCTATTGCCACAGTTTTAAACCTCGATTTTTTTAAAATCTCAAATCCTTGTAGGTTATAATTACTTCCTATTTTTTTTAAATCTCATTTGAATGTTGTTTGGTAGATTATTTCAATGCTCTTTGTACATATGTTTTAGAATATTGTAATCTAATAGTTGATTAAAATGTCAGTAAGATTAAGTTTCATATCACTTGATCTTTATTAACATCAAGATTTGTTTTTAGAATGTTGTTCAACTGCCAGTTTTAGAGCATCTGTACTAAAAACTAAATAAACCAGAGAAGAGCTATTTTTGTTAATAACACACTGAGTAAATTATAAAGCAAATTCTAGATGAACATAGAAAAAAATGTTTGAAATTTTTACTCAATGTAAAAAAAATATATAAAAAATTGTTTTCATTATAATGCTATTGTATGCATGTTCGAAATAAACTGAACTGAACTGAACATATGTTAACATAATTACGACTTGCAGATGTGCATCATACTTAGTAGCAATGCAGATAGTTCCACATGTCGCCTCCAAGTATGGTCATTTTGTTTATTTCTGTGGAAAATTAAAACCTTAAATGGAGCAGGAAAATGTTGATTCTGATTGGCTGTTGTCACGGACCTTGCCGCCATGTTTGATCGGTTAGTATTCTCACTGGTGATCACCGCAATCGATCTGAAATGTTTCACAATCATCGATCAAAGGTCATAAAATCACCGAGAACCTGTCCAACACCTGTAGACGTGTCAAAGGCGATATTCTCACTGCAGGTCAATTACGATTTTTTTTGCCCACATGTGACATGTATCTGATTTCTTATGTCAGTGTGAACAGTACAATTCCGAATTTCCAAATCCGACCCAGGTCTTTTTCGTATGTGGCTATAAATCAGTTATGTAGTCAGACGGCAGTCTGAACGATCAATTCGTCATCAAAAAGCGATAATTTGTCGGCAAAATAAACGGTCACGGAAAAAAAATCGGGGACGAATGAGCAGAAAACGTGAAAAAAAAAAAGATGTTTTAGAACTCACGTCTTTGACTGCTTGCCTACTTTTCCTTCCTAATCTCCTTTGCCAGTGGTTCTCAAACTTTTTTCACCAAGTACTACCTCAGAAAAATCTTGGCTTTCAAGTAAATACAATAGCATAGTAGGCCCAAGTATTCAATCAAAACAAGGCAGAGGTTTTATTTAACAAGTACATTTTACTATTTTTGGCCACATTGATAACATTACGCACAGTTTGAACAGTAACACTGTGTTTGAATATAGGAAAATATAGTTTAAGATGTACACTGCCTTCTGCCCGAGTGCAGCTAGATTAGGCTTGAACTGCACTCGGGTCAAGCGACCCCAAGAGGGACAAGCGGTAGAACAGTGGTTCTTAACCTGGGTTCGATCGAACCCTAGGGGTTCGGTGACTCGGGCTCAGGGGTTCGGCGGAGGTCAAGACACACCCGACTCATCGTGTAAATAAAAACTTCTCCCTATCGGCATATTACGGATACGGCAACAGCAGAAGTCACACTGATTTGCAGGTGTGTCATTTGTTTTGAGTTTATGCACTGTGTTGGTTTTGTTCTTTGAACAAGATGATGTTCATGCACGGTTCATTTTGTGCACCAGTCTAAAAACATGGTAACACTTTAGTATGGGGAACGTATTCACCATTAATTAGTTGCTTATTAACAAGCAAATTAGTAACATATTGGCTCTTAACTAGTCATTATTAAGTACTTATTAATGCCTTATTCGGCATGGCCTTATTATAACCCTAACCCTCTAACCCTAACCCTAACCCTAACCAAATAACTCTAAATTAAGTCTTTGTTACTTAGAATATGTTCCCCATACTAAAGTGTTACCAAAAACATCTTGAATTTGAAAAAAAAACATTTTATTTTTCACTAAAGAAGGGTTCGGTGAATGCGCATATGAAACTGGTGGGGTTCGGTACCTACAACAAGGTTGAACCACTGCAGTAGAAAATGGATGGATGGAAAACACTGTACTTTAAACAAGTGATTCCCCGTTCTAAGCCAAATAATATGAATGACGGGTTGAACAAAATCCTTTAAAATTGCTAAAAACTAACCATGTTTGAGATTTACTAGAATTGGAGCCATGTTTACTAAACACAATTCAGAGTGTGTGAAGTCATGATGTCAGGAACCCAAATAATTCACATTAAAAATATTTTTTTGGGTAATGTTATTGCTTTAAAAATATTTGATCAGAATCAGAATTAGGCATCATCGCTAAAAAAAATGTTTTTTAAATGACAGCAATCCTTGCTTTAGTTGTGTTCCCCTTCCTTTCGCTGCAATTCTCTGAATGAAGCCACCTGAGCTGTAATCTCCCATTTGTCTGCCACCGAGCAGGAGAGATTACCTCTCAATAAATATTGGTTATGAGGTGGAAAGCATTACAGATCCAAGCTTTCAGGTTTCTGCTTCACAGTCTGATGAGAAGCACTCTGGGAGGAATAGAAAGGAAAATCATTTCATGTCATCATTTAGAGCGTTAGTTCGGGTTATCACGGCAATTTCCACGCTCCGCTCCCTGTTTCTCCACAGCTTCTGCACAAATACCCTCTGCGAGTGTGGATGTCAATTCCCTGAAAAGGAGGAAAAAAAACAAAAAAAAACCAGGCAGGCAGTGATAACTCATGAAATGTTACATGACACACACTCCTGGAATATTATCCCATTGCCAGCCTCTGGCCCACTGGCTGAGTCCGAACATTCTCCTTTCATGGGCTTGCACATGAGGGACGGTGCGTGCATCTTGCCACACTAGTGGGAATCCTAAAATAAATTGTAGCAAGTGGCTCCCAACCTTCATCACCACTCAACTGAAAATGAGATCTTTTTCCCTGTCAGCTCCCTGCATGGCCTATTTTGGACAGCCTGCTGGATCGAATGTACCAGCGTGATGCTCAGACTCCAGCAGGCTTTTTTTTTTTCCTCTAATTGAGCTGAATATTGAAATCCTAATGAAGTGTTTACTCTTAAAAGAGTCAAACATCTTAAGCGATAGGCGGCGGGAAACGGGCCAAGAGCGCCGAAGAAACACTTTTTATTTTTCCGCCAGTGGAACACGCGACACAAAGCAATTAGCCTACTTTGTAGAGCAATTAGTTGCTTTTCAAAATGCTTCTTTCTGATGTTTTCTCCCTCAACTGGAGATGAATATGGATTGAAGACAGAAGTGTCTCATTGATTTGCGCGTCTCCCGTTACAGTTTCTCTTACATCAGCTTAAGGCCAATTACAGCAGATTTGGTTGCTGCGAGTCTCTGAGGAGTCACTTTTCTGCTTTCGAACTGCTGCATGTGGGAGGGATCGTTTATTTAGTCATTTTACACGCGGGGTCTCTTAGCGTGTGCACTCATCGTAAACGACAGCAAAAGCAAGTGTTCATGAATTGCAATTCCACTCTCCACAATTGAAAGTGAAACCTTATCTCTGCAAATTGAAAGGGAAAGAAAATGTCCTTTTTGGTTGGCTTATTCATTTGTCTTCCTTGTTTTACCCTCGTGCACACCTATGATAAATTGTTTACATGCACTCACGCTTTTCTAAATATCGCACATGTCATCGTATTACTTTCGCTTACGTTATTAGCACAAGGGTTCTCAACCTTTTTGACCTCAGGGCCCAACTTTTTCACTACATAAGGCCCGGGCCCCACTCAAATATTAACACTGAACTATTCATCTTACTCTTGATTTCAATTTTATCCAATAATTAGATTTAACCTACAGGCAGTTTAACAGGATAAACCTTGTCAAATGATATGAAAGCATGTGTTAATCACAAAGATTATTGTCAAGGCTTAGGTTAGGCTGATTACCAAAATAAATACAAATCAAATATAATGCAAAAGAAGTGACTCATAAAGACGGACAAAAAATATATTTACCGTATTTTTCGGAGTATAGGTTGCTCCAGAGTATAAGTCGCACCGGCCGAAAATGCATAATAAAGAAGGAAAAAAATATATATAAGTCGCACTGGAGTATAAGTCGCTTTTTGGGGGGGAAATTTATTTGATAAAACCCAACACCAAGAATAGACATTTGAAAGGCAATTTAAAATGAATAAAGAATAGTGAACAACAGGCTGAATAAGTGTACGTTATATGACGCATAAATAACCAACTGAGAACGTGCCTGGTATGTTAACGTAACATATTATGGTAAGATTCATTCAAATATCTATAACATATAGAACATGCTATACGTTTACCAAACAATCTGTCACTCCTAATCGCTAAATCCGATGAAATCTTATACATCTAGTCTCTTACGTGAATGAGCTAAATAATATTATTGGATATTTTACGGTAATGTGTTAATAATTTCACACATAAGTTGCTCCTGAGTATAAGTCGCACCCTACTATGAAAAAAACTGCGACTTATAGTCCGAAAAATACGGGACATACATTTATGCAGTGCTAAAATAAATAAATTCTAACCAAATTAATACATAATAATAATATTAAGTGCAAATGAAAATACAGTTTTACCTCTTTAGTCATATTTCTTGTGCTTAAGACATTTTTGTATGACTTAAGCTCCAGACTTCTTCTGCCACAAGTGGTGAAAAAGTGTATTACAACTAAATACCGCTGCGGCCCATACCTACCACAGATGAAAAAAATATTTAAAAAATTTAGCATCCGAACAATGGAAACACTGCATTCGTAGATACAGTCGTCCCTCGTTTATAATAAAATGTATATATAAAATATAATACCATAATGTCTGGTCAGGACCCGAATGTGGAGACATCCTAGAAGGCAGCGTTTGTGAACATTGCGGTAAAAGTGAATGAAACGATAATGAAAAAGTCGAAAATCCGGGACAAGTTCTTGTCAAAAGATGCCACAACGCCGCAAACTGAACAGGGATCGACTTGTACTTTTTGTCCAGTATACTGTACATGTGTAATGGATCTTACATTTTTTTCATGATGGCCTTAAAAAAGTCTTAAATAGTTTGACCCAGGATAAATGAATTTCTGCGACGTAGAGTATTTAAAAATGAAGTCAATATTTTAATTAGAAAAAAATAGTTTCCAACCTTCTAAATTGTTTTTTTAAACTTTATTAGAGCCCTTTGAACATGAAATATCACCCATATAGTCACCATGTCCGATGCTACGTCTGTTTTTTTATATATATATATATATATATATATATATATATATATATACATATATATATATATATATATATATATATATATATATATATGAATTGTGTCAAAGGCTCACCAATGTGGAGATGTGGTATTGATGAAGAAAGGGTTGAAGATGAAATCCATAAAAAATGTGGTCAATTTGAGATTGTCGCGGTGAAGACATAGTAGTGCCAAGATTAGCCAGCAGTGTTGTTGTTTAGTAGTGTTCACCCTTGACCCGGAAACGGAAGTCCCATTATCTTCATTGACCGCCACAATAAAATATCACATAATACATAAAATCCATGAATGAAACATAAATAACGACTTAACTTAGGCTGAAAACATATAAAATATGCTTTAAAAAAAGAAATCTGCCATGTAGTGGACGAGAAGCAAACACAACAGCGTTGTTGAGAAAATGTTTTAGTGGAAAAGAAAACTAAACATGCGGCGGTCTGTTCTGTTTCCTGGAAAAGACACATGGAGATGAAAAAGCATATTTTCGGACACCCCCTTGTCCTTCCACAATATTAATCCCCTCAAATGTGCGTGTTGCAGCTTCCGTTTGCACGTAGACAATGTGAAAAGTTGCTGATTCTGTGACTGGTTTAAATAAGCACTAACCTGTTGCCTTGCATTCTTCCCCATGCCTCCCTCCCCCCACCCCCACCCGCTACCTCTTCACTCTCCGTTTGCAGAGGTTTACCAGTAAGCAGGATGTAATCAGGCACTACAACATGCACAAGAAGAGGGACAACTCCCTGCAGCATGGTTTCATGCGCTTCAGCCCTCTGGATGACTGCAGCGTCTACTACCACGGCTGCCACCTCAATGGCAAAAGTACACATTACCACTGCATGCAGGTATACAACGCAACAAGCAAACACAC
>NC_084737.1:67935525-67958025 GCF_033978785.1 Entelurus aequoreus
TAAGAGTCATTCAAATAACTATAACATATAGAACATGCTATGCATTTACCAAACAATCTGTCACTCTTAATCGCTAAATCCCATGAAATCTTATACGTCTAGTCTCTTACGTGAATGAGCTAAATAATATTATTTTATATTTTACGGTAATGTGTTAATAATTTCACACATAAGTCGCTCCTGAGTATAAGTCGCACCCCCGGCCAAACTATGAAAAAAACTACGACTTATAGTTCGAAAAATACGGTAAAAAAATAAAATTTAAGTGTCCTCTTTTGGGGAAACCCGTCACACTCTTTGCACAGAAAAGTGCAAACTACTGTAAGAGGTCTTTAAAAATGACTTTTTGCCGAAGCAGATAAAGGAATGAACAATAAAGATTAAAATGGATGCAGGCAGCTGCTCCCACCTCTTCACTCTCTCGCTCCTTAATTGGCATGGATGAAATTCAGTTAGGTGTTTATATAAACTTACACATTTTTCATGTTTTAGTACCAAGCAGTCAGGTAAAGATTATCCACCCTTCTGGATTTGTTTAATTTTTTAAGCACATCTGCTTAATTTCAGCGTGTCGTTTTGCTTAGCGCCAGCGTGGCAGCGGCAGCAGCGCTTGAGACCCATTCTTATTCGAACGTCCTCCAACAATGTCATTGTTATTAGGACATTTCAGTTCTTGTTTTAACTGTGCTGACACGCTGCAGATGTTGGCATCAGCGCGCCGGATTTAGCGAGTGGCATTTTTTTCATTGTTTGACTCAATATGGAGAAGTTGCCCAGTTTGTGGGGGTGAGAAACGGCAGGGATGACAAACGTGCTGATTGTCATTAAAACATCGCCTCAGCCCTGAGGGCTCAACGTGGGGCCGCCATGTTCCACTTTCCGTTACAGTAAGTTTGTCATGACCTCATCCTTCAAATGTGAGGGGAAAGTACTGTAGTTTCAGGTGCCTGTAGCTTCTTGAAAGCTGCATTGCTTTCAATAGAAAACCACAAATTAAATGTTGAACTTGAGAACCATTTCCTGGCCATTTTCTCAACCACACAAAGTAAAGTAGCTTATTTGACTATTCACATCAAATAAAAAAAAATGTGGGCCGCACTTTGTCTTTGCTCGACAGGTGGGCTGTAGCAAGGTGTACACCAGCACTTCCGATGTCATGACCCATGAAAACTTCCACAAAAAGAACGCCCAGCTGATCAATGATGGCTTCCAGAGGTTCCGTGCGACTGAGGACTGCGGCACAGTCGGGTGCCAGTTTTATGGCCAGAAGACGACACACTTCCATTGCAGGTGAAGTTCTGGGAAAAAAAATTTTAAAAAAATTCTACACATTTCCATTTTACACAGTTACATTTCAACCTCAGAAGCAGAAGGTTTTGTTATTACGTGCATCAAGCATTCTGTTTAAAGTCTCCTCCAAGCTGTGGCTTCTGTTTTATTTTTTGTTTGTTTGTTTATGGACAATGTGCCTGTTACATTATTCTCAAGAAATCCGTGGGTGAACAAGATTTAGCTAACAGCTAATTTCCACCTCAGTCCTTCATTTAAAGGCCTACTGAAAGCCACTACTACCGACCACGCAGTCTGATAGTTTATATATCAATGATGAAATCTTAACATTGCAACACATGCCAATATGGCCGGGTTAGATTAGTAAAGTGCAATTTTTAATTTCCCGCAAAATATCCTGCTGAAAACGTCTCGGTATGATGACGTTTGCGCGTGACGTCACGGATTGTAGCGGACATATTGGGACACCATTGTGGCCAGCTATTAAGTCGTCTGTTTTCATCGCAAAATTCCACAGTATTCTGGACATCTGTGTTGGTGAATCTTTTGCAATTTGTTTAATGAACAATGAAGACAGCCAAGAAGAAAGCTGTAGGTGGGAAGCGGTGTATTAGCGGCCGGCTGCAGCAACACAAATACGTAGCCGGTGTTTCATTGTTTACATTCCCGAAAGATGACAGTCAAGCTTTACCATTGGCCTGTGGAGAACTGGGACAACAGAGACTGTTACCAGGAGGTCTTTGAGTTGGATACGCGCTACCATGAGTACGCAGCTGCGGCTTCCAAACATTTGATCGCTTGCCCGTACGTGCGTGCCGCTATGTGCATGTCACGTACGTAACTTTGGGGACTTTGGGGAAATATATGTGCTGTATGAACTTTGCGGAGGTGAACGGTACTTTGGGCTGTGGGATTGAGTGTGTTGTGCGGGTGTTTGATTTGTATTGGCGGGTTATATGGACGGGAGGGGGGAGGTGTTTGTTATGCGGGATTAATTTGTGGCATATTAAATATAAGCCTGGTTGTGTTGTGGCTAATAGACTATATATATGTCTTGTGTTTATTTACTGTTTTAGTCATTCCCAGCTGAATATCAGGTCCCACCCGCCTCTCACAGCATCTTCCCTATCTGAATCGCTTCCACTGCCCTCTAATGCTTCACTCTCACTTTCCTCATCCACAAATCGTTCATCCTCGCTCAAATTAATGGGGTAATCGTCACTTTCTCGGTCCGAATCGCTCTCGCTGCTGGTGGCCTTGATTGTAAACAATGTGCAGATGTGAGGCGCTCCACAACCTGTGACGTCACGCTGCTTCCGGAAGCCTTGCCTGTACCGGTACAGGCAAGGCTTTTTTATCAGCGACCAAAAGTTGCGAACTTTATCGTCGATGTTCTCTACTAAATCCTTTCAGCAAAAATATGGCAATATCGCGAAATGATCAAGTATGACACATAGAATGGACCTGCTATCCCCGTTTAAATAAGAACATCTCATTTCAGTAGGCCTTTAACATCACCTGACATACAATATACAGAAGAGAAACCAAATGACACAACTACTAAAAGCAATACAATGACGGCTTATAAAATGGACATATATCCACTTAAAAACAATACACCACAAAACAGCAACATATACTGTGTAAAAAAACACATCACACACAAGCCCTCACACATCTGTACACCTCATCTTACAATCACCCCTCATTCAAAAATGTACCTACAGGAGACAAATGCTCATTTATAAAATGCATATGCTGGAAAGTGTAAGTCATGAAGTGCATGGGCAAATCAGCCTACAATTCCTAAAATGCCCATTGAAATTATTTCAGACCACACCACAATACACAGTTATGATGTGCAGTTTATAGAGTGCATGCTCAAAACCTATAATTTACACAGTCACTCAATGAATACATGAGTTTAAAAGCCATGCCAAACTACCTATGCTATGTACTGTTTGTACTGTATTGCTGTCAAATTATATTTTTTTATTATTCTACTTCAAAACATTTCATATTAATCACACTTTTGAATGTGGATTAATCATGATTAATCACAGGTTATTCTTACTTGCTCGTATCATTAAAATTAACTTAAAAAAACAAAACAAAATTTGGACACAAATGCAATTTTATTGTCAAAATGCCATGCAGGATTTTTTTTTAAATTGTTTTACTTCAATTCACGTAATACTCACCAACAGTTTTATCTAAAGTCCCGTCAGGGTGAAATTTGCCAGTGAGCACACCAGTCAGGGTTTCCTCACTCATACTTGCACTGACCAATGCATTGACCTGATCACTGACCCTATCCTATAACTACACGCGCCGCCTTTCAAGTAACCATCCGTGTTTATGTAAAAGCAGTCAAAATAAATCATTAATGCAATATTTTTTGTGATGAATCCCAATTTTACTTTTTTTTTTTTGTCAAGAAACCAAAAATGATTGTAATTTGTTCGATTTATCACCCCGCCATTGTCAAGTCTTTGACTTAGGTGCACCCCCAAAGCACGCTGGTGCACCGAGTCATCCGTGTAGCACAGGGGTCGGCAACCCAAAATGTTGAAAGAGCCATATTGGACCAAAAATACAAAAACAAATCTGTCTGGAGCCGCAAAAAATTAAAAGCCATATTACATACAGATAGTGTGTCAAGAGATATACATTTAAAGGACTTAAAGGAAACTAAATGACCTCAAATATAGCTACAAATGAGGCATAATGATGCAATATGTACATATAGCTAGCCTAAATAGCATGTTAGCATCGATTAGCTAGCATTAATGCAGTAACCAAATATGTCTGATTAGCACTCCACACAAGTCAATAACATCAACAAAACTCACCTTTGTGCCTTCACGCACAACGTTAACAGTTGGGTGGACAAAATGAGACAGAAAAAGAAGTGGCATAAAACACGTCCTAGAAAGCCGGAGAAAGTTATACATGGAAACAAACTAAGGTGAGTTCAAGGACCGCCAAAATTAGTAGGACAAAACGGCGCTCGCCAAATACTCGAATCAGTGAAGCATGTTTAATATAAACACTGTGTTATAACAATTAGTGTCATGTTTGTCCTCCTACAGAAACCATATTAAAACAAAAAATATATTTTCTCCCTTCATCTTTTTCCATTTTTCATACATTTTTGAAAAAGCTCCAGAGAGCCACTAGGGCGGCGCTAAAGAGCCGCATGCGGCTCTAGAGCCGCGGGTTGCCGACCCCTGGTGTAGCAGAACATCTCTTCATGCAGCCCTTTGAGACGCTCGTGATTTAGGGCTATATAAGTAAACTTTGATTGATTGATGTTCCGTTCTTTCCTCAGACGCCCCGGCTGCACGTTCACCTTCAAGAACAAGTGTGATATCGAGAAGCACAAGAGCTACCACATCAAGGATGACGCCTATGCCAAAGACGGCTTCAAGAAGTTCTACAAGTATGAGGAGTGCAAGTACGAGGGCTGCGTGTACAGCAAAGCTACCAACCACTTCCACTGCATCCGCTCGGGCTGTGGCTTCACCTTCACCTCCACCAGCCAGATGACCTCCCACAAGCGCAAACACGAGCGCCGACACATCCGCTCCTCCGGCGTCATTGGCCTCTCTTCCACCTACCTGGTGCCAAAGGACGAGCCGGAGGAATCCAGCAATGACGACCTGATGGACTTCTCGGCCATCAGCAGCAAGAACTCCAGTCTGAGTGCCTCGCCCACCACCCAGCAGTCCACCACTGTATCCCACCTCATGGCCACACCCACTACTGCTGTCTCCTCTTCCATGTCGGCGGGCCTTACCCTTAAGCCCTCGCCCTCGCTACCCAGTGCGGGTCAGCGAATGTCTAACCTGCTGTCACAGACCCTGCCCAGCAACATGTCAGTGGCCCTCGCTCTGTCCAACAGCTCCATGGCTGCTTCCAACCCCTTCTTCCCCATCATACCGAGACTGCCTCTCCAGCCTCCTTCACAGGCGGCTGGCCTGGTATCAGCTGTGTCATCTGGGGCCCACACTATGCCCACAGACTCGCTGACTCAAGGCTGCTCCATGGCGGGGACAGGAGGGTTCATGGCGTCTACTCCGACCTCTTACGCCACCTCCTCCATTATGGAGAAGATCTCAGCCAGCAAAGGTCTGATATCACCTATGATGGCCAGGCTGGCTGCCGCTGCTCTGAAGCCTTCCAATGGACAAGACACAGGTGGGTCACTCCAACATTGTTTACCCCAACTTGCTTTTATAGTAGTCACCAGTACATAAAAACTTTTGGAAGCAATAGCTGGCCATTTGTGCAGTTCTCACCGAGGCAGGGGCCTTAAACTCAATTTATCTGTGAACCTATGGACAAATCTTCACATTTAAAATGACGTGACTAACTTCTTCAACTAATTTTACCTGGAGCTATAGTAACCTAAGCTAAGCTAGACCTTGGCTACGTTCACACTGCAGGTTGGATGTCCAATTCAGATTTTTTTTTTTCAAATCCGATCTTTTTAGTGGCTGTTCAAATTCATAAAAATAAAAAAAAGTGAATGCAATGCACAATAAGTTGCAAGCAATGCGGTGTTTGCTGAAGTAAAGATGGTTTCAGCTCTAGTCGGCCTTGGTGCTGGCGCATTTCTGGCAATTTGAAGAATTTTGTGCCATCAAAGTCAGCATTTTCTAAACCGACTTACTGCACGTAGAACGTTAAGAAGGAAGAGGACAAATATTTTGGCTCTGACAGTTTTACGGGATGATTTGCTTCAATGTCTGCTTGAAGAGCGTGTCTGTGGGGGAGCAGTCGGAGACAGGAGTGGTGGAACTTTCTTGTGAGTTTCCAAAACCTTTTATTTTCACCTGTTTTGTGCTGCGCTGCCGACTATTTATTTTATAACCGTTTATTTTGGCGAATTATTACGACGTTTATCGCTTTTTGATGACGTTCTGGACAGATGAATGCGACCTGAGCGCGGGAGCGTTCTCATTGAGGACACATCGCATATATATCCGATTTATTTACACATGCAAAAGAGGCCTGGGCCGACCTATACATATGAAAAATGTGGAATTGCACTGTTCACAGTGACTTGAAAAAACCCGATACAGGTCGCATATGGGCAAACAAATTGGAATTGACTTGCAGTGTGAACAATGCCTTTAAATTTTTTGAAAAAAATATATCAATATAATTATATTATATTCTGACAATGTTCCACAGCTGATACTTCGATAAACTTTAGCTCGCTTACAAGCAGTTGCTCTTTGATTAGGGTAACAGTAACTATGAGGGAACTCATATTGAGCTTGTCAACAGATTAGAAACAAGAGGAAGTCATTGCTCAACATAACAGTCTGACTCACAGCGTCATAAAAGAAATAACGCTGTAACCATCACATGCAACAGGTAGATAACATTGTCAGGGCAACTGCTACTACTGGGGGAGGATAATAAACAACTATGTTAACTCTAAACACGGACTTTGAGAAACTATTTACAGAAAAGTGCTGAAAAGCATACTAGGAGTGCTTCCAGTTGGTTTCGCAACATTGTTTAAAGTTAAAGTTACAAGGTATTACTCCCCATAGTAGTGGTTACCCCTTGCAATTTTTGCACTCGCACCGTGATTGTAGTTATTGTTTTTTTTTGTAGTGGGATTTTAGATTACTATGACATGGAGATGATGATGGGTGAATGACGCCTCAGTGAGGCCCTCATCAGCCCTGATACTGTGTTAGTGTCTCATAATGATCACTAAGTCACTGAATACTAACTGCATTTTATTTTTACTTTTTTGGTTAGTAAGTTCCCCATCAGCTGCTGAAATAGTTGTAGCTAAAGGGACAAGCTGTAGAAAATGGATGGATGGATGGATGGATATTCTTCTTTGTGTCTTTGATACACTTTGATACATGTACAACATTAAGGCAAAAGGAAATACACAAATATTTATACATGACAATAACACCACATTCAAAATAAAACAGCTACAGACTAATTATATACAATAGTTAACAATAATGTCGGATTGCACAATAGCCGAAAAAACTTTTTATTTTTTATTTTTAAAGTCCAAACACTACTAAAAATGTACAGATTGTTTGCCTACAATAGTTTGAAAAGAAAATGATAGTTGTCTTGTGTAGGTATAAAACGTCTGAATTCAAGTACCGTAATTTCCGGACTATAAGCCGCTACTTTTTCCCCTCGTTCTGGTCCCTGCGGCTTATACAAGGGTGCGGCTTATATACGGCCTGTTCTTCTCCGACACCGACGAAGAGGATTTCGGTGGTTTTAGTACGCAGGAGGAAGACGATGACACAATGATTAAAGACTGACTTTTCATATACCGGTAGGCTGGTTATTTTGATAACGTACAGGCGAGCACTTTAAAGTTAAAGTTAAAGTTAAAGGTAAAGTTTGTATTACTTTGCACCGTTGTATTATTTGTACTCTGCACGAATGCTGTTCGCCATGTCAAAGATGTGAAAGTTTGATTGAATGATTGAAAGATTTATTGTTAATAAATGGGACACTTTGCGTTCCCAAACAGTCATCTCTGTCCCGACAATCCCCTCCGTGGTAGCAGGAACCCCTATATACTACGCTAATTACACATCAAAACCCTGCGGCTTATAGTCGGGTGCGGCTTATATATGGAGCAATCTGTATTTTCCCCTAAATTTAGCTGGTGCGGCTTATAGTCAGGTGCGGCTTATAGTCCGGAAATTACGGTAGTCACAAAATCCCAAAAATTGCAATATTAAGCAAATTATATATACATATATATATATATATATATATATATATATTTTATTTTTTATTTTTTTTAAATTTAAATTTAAATTTTTAATTTTAATTGTTTTATTTATTTATTTATGTATTTATTTTAAATTTTTAATTATTAGTTATGCAAAAAGTCATGGAAAACGTGCAACTTTGGTCAATGAGCCAAATTGTAAACAAGAAAAGAGGAACATTTATCTTATTTGGCACTATAAAATAAAAAATAACCCCACACTTCAGAATTATCCTTTTTTTTTGTTTTTGTTCCATTTAGATCAATGATGAAGACAAAAACCGATGTCAAACATCGATTAATTTAGTACAAATTGGCAGTTGTGTGCCAAAAGAAGCACTTCCTGATAATCACAGTCTGGCGCTTCACAGTCAAATGACACATCAGATGTATCAGTCCCATGTTTTTTTCTTAAAGTGACACCCATGGAGGCATCTTGGAACACGGTGTCACTCCATGGATTTCATGATGCATCAGTATCTTTTGACTCACTACATGGAGAAGGGATAGGATTAAATCAACTCTTCTTTTCGTACATTTGAATTGTGCAGCTTTTTTTATGTGATGTTGCTTAATATAAATGGTTAGGCATTTCAGAAACAATAAAACCATGAGCAAGGCAGAGAAAGTGGCACATTCAGACTCACCAGTAGCATGTTGCTCTGCCGGGCTCGATGTGTGTGTGTTGGCGATAGTAAGCGAGATAACCATAATCCATTTGGAGATAAATGCGTTGACAGAGGAGAGTAGACCCTGTAAAAGTCTTTTACGATGTTTAGTACGCAGGGAGGGCTCCTGGGGCCCGTGTGGAAGGTGGTTCCTCATCACCAGCCCTCTTATCTCCTTGTCTGTCTGCGCCCGTTCCAAGCAAATGGAGGTGGAATCTAATTAAGTCGAGAAAAACAAGAACACAAAAACATGTTATTTTTGGTAACTGATTTCTGGAGGAAAACAACAGAAATCACTCGGGCAGAAATGACAGTTCCCAGACTCGCACTTGCATGCATGAGCAAAGACACGCCTTTTGAAAATCACACAGTTTGTATTTAGCATAAACAGAATCTATGTCAATTTTTGAGGGGTAATTGCCCTGTTTGTGTTTATCTTATTGTACCTGGTGAAAATGAAGGAAGTTCAAGCATTTAATTCACGGATATTCAACTAAATTGTTTTGCTGGCCACATTCACAGAAAGCTAAGGACTTCTTTAGTCTCATTTTGTATATCCCAGAGAACCAACATCTTCTACAGTACACATTTAATTTTTGTCTATTTATTTTGTCAGAGTAACAGGAGCGCTCTGTTGTTTTAAGGACCTTCTGCAAAAAACCTACCGTATTTTCGGGGCTATGAAGCCACACCTACCGAATTTTAGAATAAATAGATATATTTACATATATTAGCTGCGCCAGACTATAAGCCACAGATATATACCAATACAAAAGATTTTGTAAATGTGTGGTTTTTTTTGTAACCTTTAATTACCCATAACGTCCCTTTGAGATTTAGAATCTCTTTTTCAAGGGAGTCCTGCACATTCATACACCAGAGTAATTGCCACTGGGAGCAAAGTGGGTAGAGTGTCTTGCCCAAGACACAACAGCCATGACTAGGATAGCAGAAGCTGGAAACAAACCTGGAACCCTCAAGTCATACCTCAATTGTTTCCAAACAGTGCCTGTAACAAGGCAGTAAAACGGTTAATCAAACAAAACAGAAGTCATCGTCGTGGACCCACTATCTGCGGTAGCTAGCTCTCCAATCAGCTAAACAGACTCAATAACGCCATAGTGACATTTTGGTGACTTTACGAAACTGAAAAAATACAAAAGAATGCCATTGTAAGTTAATAATACACTTGTTAGCATATTCGCTAATGCTAACGATGCTATCTTGCTTGCATTACAATAGCTCGTACAAATATGGATGAAAACATTCCTACAGACCTCACATATGGTACGGTTTAGTAAGTATGAGTTGTTTTAGTTATACTGTAAAACATACAAACGTTGCTTGCATTTCGAGCAGAAACGCTATTAACGAATACTTCCTGTTCAAGGAACAAAACAGGAAGTACATTTTAAACCCGCAGCACCTGTCCTGAGCGAACTCGTCCAAAAGATAGCACAAACAATAACTCACCTTTTCAGCGTCTCTGTTGGTGTTCTATGAAAACTATTTGTTACATACAAAACAATATGGCCGTTAGCAAAGAAAAATATATAAATTAGCCACACTGTTTTATAAGCTGCGGGGTTCAAAGCTTGGAAAAAAGTAGGGGCTTATAGTCCAGAAAAGACGGTAGTCAAAGATCATCTCTATGACAGCACTCTAGTGTTCTAAGAATCGGCTTCAAGAATTTGAGCAAATGGCTACTGACTGCATCTGAAGTAAACAACCTACAGGAACACCTTAATTACCTAATTCACATTACGAAAAAATGTTGTAACTGCCAAAACGGAGACGACTTAAAGCGGTGCCTTGAGGAACGCCTCAGTTATGGAAATTTACAAGTTCGGACCTCCGTTTTCTATGTCAGCTAACAATGTTAAAATGTCAATGGAAGGATATGTTAATGTGTTTACAGTGGTCCATGAACACCCTAGTGGGTTTAGGGATTTGCTTCGAAAAGGTTTTGAACAGAACTTGGGCAGGATTTAGCCCCCGGGGCCGCCAGTTGAGTAGCCCTGGTTTAATTGATAATTCCCCGCAGAGTCTAAAATGCTCCCATATGGGACCCCCTGAGATCAGCTGGAGCAGGTGGGGTGCAGATTGAACAAGGGAGAGAGCTCCTCCGGATGTTGGGACTAGGAAGGATTACAATTCCTGGTGGCGTTCCCGGAGCAAGGCGGACCCTGGGAGAGCTCTGGGGGTGGGGGAGGGTTGGAGGCTGTCAGGCTGGGCTCCACCTCTGTGCTTCCAGCAGGTAGTCACACTTGCCGGGAAGGGGCCCCCTGTCAAGGGCGGGGCCTACACAGATGGTGCCTTCACCATTGAGAGGCCGCGGCTCAGATCTTTGCTTTTTGAAAAGAACTCCCACGTGTAACGTACATTTAACATATCGTATGCTGAGTGCAGACACAGGATGAGCTGTGGTTTTTATTTCTCGTTGTTTCATCGATGTGTGCACAGGACATTTAAGGCTATAAGGTAGGAGAGGAAGTGGTTTTTGCTGCTCAGTCAAAAAAAATAAATGCTCTTTGTGGCTATTTTCATTGACACTTTTTCTATTACAGTGAGTTGTGCTCATTTTTTTATTTTTTGTATTCCACTTTCCCTGTTTTTAATTAATGTTTCTCTCTAATTTACCCCTACGTGTTTTTGCCCAGAGATTCAAGCATATGAAAGGTTTACTAATTAGACACACAGTACAAATGATCTTCCGCAAGCTCTGTATCTTATCCCCAGCAATTACATGAGGGCTACATTATTCTTGGATCATTTCCAGAAAGAAGCTGCTTTGAGTCAAACTCATTTGTACTCCCTCTTTGGGTAGGGGGAAGAAAAAAAGAAAAGAAACGTGCACATTATTCCACTCCCCACAGATTTTGAAAGCATTCTTTAATGTACCGTATTTTTCGGACTATAAGTCGCAGTTTTTTTCATAGTTTGGCTTGGGGTGCGACTTATACTCAGGAGCGACTTATGTGTGAAATTATTAACACATTACCGTAAAATATCAAATAATATTATTCAGCTCATTCACGTAAGAGACTAGACGTATAAGATTTCATGGGATTTAGCGATTAGGAGTGACAGATTGTTTGGTAAACGTATAGCATGTTCTATATGTTATAGTTATTTGAATGACTCTTACCATAATATGTTACGTTAACATACCAGGCACGTTCTCAGTTGGTTATTTATGCGTCATATAACGTACACTTATTCAGCATGTTGTTCACTATTCTTTATTTATTTTAAATTGCCTTTCAAATGTCTATTCTTGGTGTTGGGTTTTATCAAATAAAATTCCTCAAAAAATGCGACTTATACTCCAATGCGACTTATATATGTTTTTTTCCTTCTTTATTATGCATTTTCGGTCGGTGCGACTTATACTCCGGAGCGACTTATACTCCGAAAAATGCGGTATCTGCTGATCATGTGTTGTGAAGTGAATTATATTTATATAGCGCTTTTCTCTAGTGACTCAAAGCGCATTTACATTGTGAAACCCAATACCAAAGTTACATTTTTAAACCAGTGTGGGTGGGTAAAGTGTCTTGCCCAAGGACACAACAGCAGTGACTAGCGGGGATCGAACCTGGAACCCTCAAGTTGCTAACACGGCCACTCTACCAACCGTGCTATACCGTGTTGATCCTCCGTAGTTGCCTATCATTTCAGATGATTTAATTGTCACTGACATGGCTGGCTGGTTCATTTTGGCCGTGCTGGGATCAAGTTGGGGGTAGGGAAGACTAGACGGTGACCTCAAAGTAGATGTAAAATTAAGATTGTATTGGTCCGCCCCCCTCCTCCACCAACAAAGCCCTCCAACCACAGCCATGGCCGACATTGACACTTGCCCGTCTCCCAGCTTTTAGCTGACAAGGCCCAAGACTGGCCTTTCTACTTCTATTCTGCCTGATATGTCTGTGGGTCATCTTGTAAGGGGGCGGGGGGGCGGGGGGTGGATGGTGGTTGCGTTCCCCCCGCTCACGTACGTTTGTCTTGTTTTTTTCCCCAGCAGTAAAAAAAAATAAAAAAAATAAAGAAGCCCATTGGCTGCACCAGGATGAGGGTTAAGGGCACACACTTGGCTGCCCATGACCTTGCCTGTCACAATCCTTCAACACAAGCCCCCAATTCCTTAACACGTTCTACATCGTATCAAACCCTGCTGGTGCTCTTCAGTTTGTGGTGGCTGCACCAGGGGGCATAAGGGGTATGCTGGGGTCCGGGGGCCGGGGGGGGGGGGGGGGGCATGCCTGCAGAGGTCCCAGTTTTGAAGATAAAACCCCACTTATATGTCCCAAAAGACTTGGCTTCTCTACATTGCCCCGGGACAAATTAATATTTCAACCCTTTGGGGATTGAAGGAGAGAGAGTTCACCTTCCTGTCAGCAATTTTACTCCACAGTGTCCCCCTGGTCTTTGTTTGTAGGGGAAGATTTGTGCTATTTACTAGAAAGCAGGCATTTATTTTTGTTTTTCCACAGATAAAGCTCACACACACACACACACACATACACACACCCTCACACTCACCTAGACACAATCCACACAACGTAGACTACTTCTTATCTTATTTTCTCTCTATACTATGTTTAATTGTGTTTGTTAATTTACTGCCTTAGGTGAGAACCTTGCATAAGCCTTTTTGGGTTTCTTTTCTCACCTGCACTGATTTCTTATTTCTTATAACGTATTTCTCAAGACTAATTTCTTGTCTCCATGTTTTTTTTTTTACAATATTACCTCTTGTACTGTTTATATTGTGCGAATAAATACTAGGGATGTCCGATAATGGCTTTTTGCCGATATTCCGATATTGTCCAACTCTTTAATTACCGATACCGATATCAACCAATACCGATATATACAGTCGTGGAATTAACACACTATTATGCCTAATTTGGACAACCATGTATGGTGAAGATAAGGTCCTTTTTTTTAAAAATAATAAAATAAAATTAGATAAATAAATTAAAAACATTTTCTTGAATAAAAAAGAAAGTAAAACAATATAAAAACAGTTACCTAGAAACTAGTAATTAATGAAAATGAGTAAAATTAACTGTTAAAGGTTAGTACTGTTAGTGGACCAGCAACACGCACAATCATGTGTGCTTACGGACTGTATCCCTTGCAGACTGTATTGATATATAATGTAGGAACCAGAATATTAATAACAGAAAGAAAAAACCCTTTTGTGTGAATGAGTGTAAATGGGGGAGGGAGGTTTTTTGGGTTGGTGCACTAATTGTAAGTGTATCTTGTGTTTTTTATGTTGATTTAATAAAACAATTAATAAAAAAAAACGATACCAATAATTTAAAAAAACGATACCGATAATTTCAGATATTACATTTTAAAGCATTTATCGGCCGATAATATCGACAGGCTGATATTACCGGACATCTCTAATAAATACATTATAAAAAATAGTTCAACAATTAACTAAATAAGTGTGTCTCAACTGGTGGGTCTTTACCTTGTAGACATGTGAAATTGACAAACGAGTTAAGTTTTTTTGAACGACTCTTTTAGGCAAAATTGGGGCTCTAAACATAATATATTTTTAGGCCCACTCTCCTCCAATCACAAAAGTTTAAAAAATATTTGTATTTACAGTAGGAAGGGAATTTATATGGCCCATTCGTCGCGGTTTACCTGACACATGACACCTGACAAATTTGCACTTTAGCTGTTAGATGGCAGTAGAGTGTTGAATATCTTAAAATGTGCATTGTGGCAATTCCAACTTTGACCACAGCATCAGCTGCTATGTAGCGTGGCGATTTCCATTATTTTCAGCAGACTGCATTGCTAAATGATTAACCCCCACCTTCCTCTCACGCGAGATGCACCCAGGAATGGGTGCATATGAATCCCTTACCTACTTTATGTCAAACATGTTTTATGATTTTATAATCAGAAATCGTAATTTTAATGTGCTGAAAGGAATTAATGGGAAATAATAATAATTTTTGAATAATTTATGTTTTTAATGCAAAATAACAGTTTTATCACTGGAAAAAAAAAAGGTAGAAATTAAGTGTGAATACTGAAAAGCTTGAAACTGAAACACTGGCAGTTAACATGTTAGCCACATAGCGTCAAGTAAGAAAATATAAAAATCTCGGGTTCATACCTGTAAAATGAGCTAAAAGGGAAAAAAAAGCTAATAAGAATGCTAACAATTAGCATACGCGAAATAACAACATATTTAACTCTGAGGCATATACCTATAAAATTAGCTAAAAGGCTAGCATGCTAACATGCTAACAGTTAGCATACCTAAAGTAATATATGGCCGGGGGCACTTTGATACATTTTGTTCATTTAAAGATACAAAAAGCAAACCAATTGTATGCTCCAAACCAAAAACATTCACGTTAGTTTTTTCGTTAAAGGTGCCAAAGGAAATTAATACAGTATGCAGCTGGGATAGGCTCCAGCGCCCCCGCGACCCCAAGAGGGACAAGTGGTAGAAAATAGTTGAGTGTAATAACTAACGTATTATTGGTCACAGAAAATAATGCATTAATCATGTATATAAATAGATTAATCACAGAATTGTTTTGACTGCACGTGCTCCTTTACCTTCTAATCGGTTTTAACTATAAAATGGTATTTCTGTCTAAATATTGAGGTCTTTGTAAATTAATTGAAATTATGCAAGCAAGTAATACAATTAATCATGATTAATCCAAATTCAAAAGTGCGATTAATCTGATTTTTTTCGTTTTATTTGACAGCAATTCTAATTGGATATACCATTAATGATTAATTTATCTTTCATTTACAATCTGTCGAGGGACAAAAAAAACAACAACTCCAGTCACTCAAATGTTTTTAATCTGTAAGCTACGATTATCAAAATGATTAAGAAGTACATTCCTGAGATGCAGTATGTGTGTGTCTAGTGATGACCAATTTGTCTTTAAATGGTGATATTGTGTCCCGTCACAAACCAGTTGAAAACCACTGATTTAAATAATTGCAAATGCAGCATCAGAATTATTTTCCACTTAATGTTCTGCAAATTCTCAGTGGAGAAGGCGTGATTGGTAATAATGCGATCCATGCCAATGCCATTGATGGTTTCATCTGATGCAAAATGCTCTAAGTACCTATTTGGATCAGAACGCAATTGAGAGGTTGCACTATTTGAACCGATCTGATTGGCTGTCATCTCCAATCTGACCGACACAGCACCCCTGTTCCTCGTGGGTACGCTCGGCTGTATCGGCTGCAGCACGTCGCCAGGCCAACGAGAAGCACAGGGAGGGTGGGGGGTTGGGGGGTGGCGTCCAATCTGAGGCTGCCACTTTCCCTCAGCATTAGCATCTCACTTAATGACCAGTTAAGAGGCAGCCCAGCAAATGAGTTGTGACAAGTCCTGCAGAAAAAGGAGTCTTTTTCCCTCATATCTCCCGCCTCTCCATCACCATTTAAAAGGCCTGACATCATTTCACAATAATTATCACTCCAAGAACTCTTTTCGGGCCCGGGACTGAAGTCAGATTGGATCTCGTCATGAAGGATAATAGTGCTGACCAACAATCACGTTTTGTTTCTCTTCTCTGCTTCATCCTCAGGGAGCGGGCAGCCGGCCTCAGTCAACCAGTTTAATCTGGTTCAAGTGAAGCAGGAGCCATTGGAAGCCACCTCGGGGGCCTCGCAGGAGTCTACACAAGAGCAGAGTTTGGACCTGAGTCGGAAAGAGAGCAGGTAGTTGAAGATTTTTTATTTAAAAAAACACACCATTTATTAAAATCCTCCACATTTTTGTCTGGGAAAGATGTTTGTCTAAACCAGGGGTGTTCGTTACAAAATGTTTTTTTTTTGTAAAAACAGACATTACATATATTTTAAAACAAAACTTAGTGTTAGCTTTTTGTTAGAGATAAAAAAGTGTACTGTTAGTTACTACAGTGCTGTGCAAAGTGCGACCAGGGGGCCATTTGTGGCCTACAGCATGAGTTTTGTTGGATGTCGGACCAAAAACAACAGCAAAAGTGAGAAAAAAAGAGCAAAAATACATAATCTAATGGGAAAACGCTCAAACACTCAAAGTTTGATATAACGCGGATGTTGGTTCCATAAAATACCGATCGCGTTATTCCAAAGATCGCTTTACATAGAAATTCTTATTTTTTATCCTTTTTTTTTTTTTCAAAAGAATACAATAAAAATGATCCCCAAACCAAGTTTAATGACGAAAAAGACAACAGTTCACAATGCATGCATTATCCTGATACTTCGTGTTGTTTATGCATGTAGTAATATGTTATTCTTGTGAAAATAACAGACAGAATGTTTAAAGTTGTATTTTATTTTATTTTATTTTATTATATATATATATTTTTTTAAACAACATAAAAAAAGACACAAGATACACTTACCATTAGTGCATCAACCCAAGAAAACCCCCCCTCCCCCATTCACACTCATCCACACTCATTTACACAAAAGGGGCTGTCTCTTTCTGTTATTAAAAAACTTCTGGTTCCTACAATATAGAATAATACAGTCTGCAAGGGATACAGTCTTTAAAGCACACATGATTGTGTGTGTTGCTGGTCCACTAACATTTTCATTAATTACTATTTTTTATGTAATTGTTTTTACATTGCTTTACTTTCTTTTCTATCCAAGAAAAAGTAATTTTTATTTTTTTTTTACTTTTATTTTTATTTTTTTATTTTTTCATTTATTTATCTTCTTTTATTCCACAAAAAAAATATTACAAATAAATAAATAAATAAATGTTTAAAGTTTGTTTAAATAAAAAGTTCACTTATTATGTAAAGTGGGTGCATTATGAGGTAAATACAAGTTAAAAAAAACTACTTTTAAATAAAAAAACCTTTGCGGTTCACAGCATGATTACCTAATAAAGAATGTTGTTTTATATGGGATCGCACTTTATCGAATTTTGAGTGTAACACATAATAAGAATAATGCAATTTGTTACTCACGACACAATCATTTAAAGTTAAAGTCCCAACGATAGTCACACACACACACACACGAGGTGTGGTGAAATTATCCTCTGCATTTGACCCATCCCCATGTTCACTCACTGGGAGGTGAGGGGAGCAGTGAGCAGCAGCGGTGGTTGCGCTCAGTAATCCTTTTTGGTGATTTAAACCCCAATTCCAACCCTTGATGCTGAGTGCCAAGCAGGGAGGTAATGGGTCCCATTTTTATAGTCTTTGGTATGACTCGGCCGGGGTTTGAACTCATGACCTTCCAGTCTCAGGGCGGACAGGCCGCTCAGAAAGATGTCAGTCTAAACCAGGGGTGTTCTTTAAGGGCTGCATTACAAAATGTTGTTTTTTGTAAAAACAGACGTTACTTATATTTTAAGACAAAACTTAGTGTTAGCTTTTTTTTTTTTTTAGCTTTCCTCATTAATACATAATGTCTTTGTGGATTTTGTTTTACAAAATAAAACAATTTCAAAATGGCCCCTATATACTTTTCAACAAGATTTAACACACTTGAGCTTTTTTCTCATTACACTGTCATTTTGCTCTTTTATTTATTTATTTTTACATTTTACTGTTATTCTTTTCACTTTGGACACCCTGGTCTCATCCTTCAGTCTTTTTTTCTAACAAGACAGCGTTTTCATCTTCATTACAGCGGCACACCTCGCATGATAAATAGTAATATTTACTGTTCTCATGCAAATCTTTACTAAACATTGTTCATTTTCCTTGTTCCAGTAATGAATCAAATGGACACGCTGTACCAGGGAATGCATCTCTTTTATCCTCGCTTATGAATAAGGTAAGATCCATCCATCAAAGCCCTTTCATCCCAAGACAAATTAGCGGCACACGGCGGGGCTTGTTTGTTTTTTAATGTTTCACCGCTAATAAGATGAGTTTGTATCATTTAAATTTTCCTGCCATTTTTCACACGGTGTAATTTTCATCGCACCTCGCACGAATTAATATAATGAAGTATAGTAGCTGGCTGCTACGCCAGATATATGGCGCTGTTTGTTTTTTGATGAGCTGTTTTCAACTCGGGGGTCCATTTTTTTTCTTTCCCTTTATGTTTTTTCCTGCGCGCCTTGTCAGGCCCTGCATTTATCCGCAGAGTTTGTAATTCATTTGATTAAAAAGCATCTGAAGGAGGCGCTACGGTCATTTTTCCAACAAGTCCAAATGTTAGTCTATGGAAATGTAGATGTGTTTTTTTGTGAAGATTGAAAGGGACAATATCCTCCATCACATTAATGACAGGTCAGCTCCCCATTTCTTTTACACACAGGCAGTCCGTGTCATGGTTCTCAGCGTCTCCCAGGGACTTTTCCTCCCTTTTCACTGAAGCCAGAGAGCTTAGAAACAAGCTCGTCATGTCATGTCTGCTATTGGAGGTGGATACAAGCCACCACATCACATTAAAGGGTTAACAGAGGGTCCCACAGGAGGCTTGGCAAACGTTCCTGGCCTGCACTCAAGCAAAAAGCTGGATGTTTGTAAAGCCATTTTGGCTTTTATTCCCTTTGCCAAATGTGGAGGGTTTTTTTTTTTTTTGCTTGTGTGTAAAGTCTCACCCCACGCTGAACATATTGGAGAGCCCAGCATGCTCACTTTAACACCTGAGATTTTTACACTGTGTGTCTTTTTGTAGATGTCACAGGTGAACCCTGCTCTCTTCAACGCCATGCATCTGAAGACGGAGCTGGAGGCCGCTCACGGCGGGCATACCTCCGAGGCGGCCCAGCAGTACCTGAACCGAGCTCTGAAGAGACCCTTGGTTGACAAACCCAGTGAGATCTGGAGGACTTACCTCCGCAGGTAAAAAAAGCCGTGCATCGTCATTCTTTCAGTGTCTTTTTACAGATTTCTTTCGCATTCACCTACATCAGAGGTGTCCAAAGTGCGGCCCGGGGGCCATTTGCGGCCCGCAGCTAATTGTTTACAGGCCCGCCACACATTCTGGAAATACTATTGTAAAAATAAAAAAAGTACATTAAAAAAAGTGGAATGAGGTGAAATGTAACGAGAAAAAGTTGCAATGTTGACACAAAAGCTGCCATGCAGGTTGTTTTTTTTCTTTTGTCAATCAATCAATCAATCAATGTTTATTTATATAGCCCTAAATCAGTCTTTCTTTCTTTTTCTTTTTTTGCCATTGCTCAAAAAATAATAATAATGACAAAAAAATCCATGTTATAATGAATTATTTTCAGGGCTCCAATTACTTCAAATATTTCACTTTAAAATGTTTTATGTGGTAAATATTGCATATATTGTGTAGTAGCCATATAAAAACATAAAAGTTTTCTTTGACAAAAGCACATAAAACAAACAAAATAATAGTTCCAGTATGAAATCGACAGATATATCTGAAGTTGACCTCGTAACTTAAGTGTTGAAAGTCAAAGAAAAACCTAATAAAAATGTATCACTTCATGAGTGGGGCACCTTTCGGATTCCAAATATATTTAGTGATTTTTTATTTATATTTTCACTGTGATTACTCAAAAATATGAAAGAATTAAAATCAATGGTGTCCTGCAGTATTGATATTTTAGGGCTCTAATTACCAAATACTGCATAGTTCAGTTTTACTATAAAAAAAACTAAGTTGTTTTTGACAGAAAAGCCATAAAACATTTTTTTTTAATTTGTATTACTTTGTATCAACTTGAAGTTGATATAGAGAAGGGGTCACCAACGCGGTGCCCGCGGGCACCAGGTAGCCCGTAAGGACCAGATGAGTAGCCCGCTGGCCTATTCTAAAAATAGCTCAAATAGCAGCACTTACCAGTGAGCTGCCTCTATTTTTAAAATTGTATTTATTTACTAGCAAGCTGGTCTCGCTTTGCTCGAAATTTTTAATTCTAAGAGAGACAAAACTCAAATAGAATTTGAAAATCCAAGAAAATATTTTAAAGACTTGGTCTTCACTAACTGACAAAGAAACAGATAACAGATTTGGTGTCCAGTTCAAAGTGTGACATGATTTATTTAAACATTTGAGAGTTGACTTTTGTATTTTACATGAGTTATTTGTACAAACATGGTGCAAAGTAATTCATGATTTGTCAAAAAATGTTAGTGGCTAGCTAGTTAAAATGGGATATTGTGATTTCACAAGACTGTCTTAGAAGTGATCATTTGAAAATGTTCAATTTGAAAAATGTGCACTTAGAGAAAATATAAAAATAAAGTGTTGCATATTGATATTTATCTGTTTCTATATATATTTATTGTGAGAAATCATTAAGATGATCAGTGTTTCCACAAAGATAAATATCATTAATTATTAATAATAACATAGAGTTAAAGGTAAACTGAGCAAATTGGCTTTTTCTGGCAATTTATTTAAGTGTGTATCAAACTGGTAGCCCTTCGCATTAATCAGTACCCATGAAGTAGCTCTTGGTTTCAAAAAGGTTGGTGTCCCCTGATATAGAGATTTACTGTAAGCGTTAAATAATAAAAAAATAATAATAATCTGACTTATTTTTAACATTTTAATGACTGAGACCCTTTATGGTCCCCGGGACCCCTAAAGGTAAAATAAATAAAAAATCCATATATTTTGTTATGGTTTGAAAATGAAAAATATCAAAATGGCCCCCATATGCTTACATTTTTCTGTGTGGCCCTCAGTGGAAAAAGTTTGGACACCCCTGACCTACATCATAGGTGTCAAAGTCAATTATTTATGATATTTGGTTAGTATTAGAACAGGCCCGCTGTTTAGTGTTGGGGCTAGGAATTTTCAAAATGGGGTCCCAGGGACCTAACAAGTCCTAAAAATGGTGTACCACAATAAATTTTTGGGGTCCCACTTTTTTGTAACCTATTTGAAAACAAATGATAAATGTATGCATTATCCTGTTATATCTCACATTCTATGTTGTGTTTTGGAAGAAGGTTGTCGTAACCTGCTCAGTGGCCTAGTGGTTAGAGTGTCTGCTCTGAGATCGGTAGGTCGTGAGTCATACCACATCATGCCACATCAATGTGGAATGCGCTCCCAACAGGTATAAAAGAAAGGGCATCTCTATCCTCCTTCAAAACCGCTATAAAAGTTCACCTCCAGGCAGCTACAACCCTAAACTAACACCCTCCCCGGATTGCTAATAATCAAATGTAAACAATCAAATGCAGATTCTTTTTCTTATGCCTTCTGATCTCTCTCTCTCTCTCTCTCTCTCTCTCTATGTCCACTACTTGATGTCCATATCCCCACCCCCCCACCCCACCCCCCCTCCACACTCCTGATTGTAAATAATGTAAATAATTCAATGTGATTATCTTGTGTGATGACTGTATTATGATGATAGTATATATGATAGTATATATCTGTATCATGAATCAATTTAAGTGGACCCCGACTTAAACAAGTTGAAAAACTTATTCGGGTGTTACCATTTAGTGGTCAATTGTACGGAATATGTACTTCACTGTGCAACCTACTAATAAAAGTCTCAATCAATCAATCAATCAAAACCAAAGACTATACAAATGGGACCATTACCTCCCTGCTTGGCTCTCAGCATCAAGGGTTTGAATTGGGGGTTAAATCACCAAAATGATTCCCGAGCACGGCCACCGCTGCTGCTCACTGCTCCCCTCACCTCCCAGGGGGTGGAACAAGGGGATGGGTCAAATGCAGAGGTTAATTCCACCACGTCTAGTGTGTGTGTGACTATCAGTGGTACTTTAACTTTATAACTAAAAAGTAATACAAGACAAAACACATTTTTATGCATATGTAAATACA
>NC_084737.1:67963025-67993025 GCF_033978785.1 Entelurus aequoreus
TTTATGCTAGTTGTTTACGTGTGCACCTTTGCTTTCCAATCACTTGTCATGCAGCAACTGGTTTAATTATATACATTTTTTATTTTACCATAAAAGTGCCCACAATAATATTTCTAAGTATGTGGGTATCACCTTTTTTTTCATGTATTAGTTTGAAAACAGAGTTTATATCTCCACTTTGTTATCGTACATGGCTTGGAGCTTGCACAATGATTATAAATACAGTGGAACGTAGACTTATGAACTTAGTTGGTTCTTGAACAGAGTTCGTAAATAGAAAAGTTTGTATATAGAAGCAAATTTCTCCATAAAAAACGATGTAAAAATAAATAATGTGTTCCAGCCAAGTTTGAAAACAATATAAAGCGCAATACAGTACTGTACCGTATTTTTCGGAGTATAAGTCGCACCGGAGTATAAGTCGCACCTGCCAAAAATGCATAATAAAGAAGGAAAAAAACATATATAAGTCGCACAGGAGTATAAGTCGCATTTTTGGGGGAAATTTATTTGATACAACCCAACACCAAGAATAGACATTTGAAAGGCAATTTAAAATAAATAAAGAATAGTGAACAACAGGCTGAATAAGTGTTTGTTATATGACGCATAAATAACCAACTGAGAACGTGCCTGGTATGTTAACGAAACATATTATGGTAAGAGTCATTCAAAAAACTATAACATATAGAACATGCTATACGTTTACCAAACAATCTGTCACTCCTAATTGCTAAATCCCATGAAATCGTATACGTCTAGTCTCTTACGTGAATGAGCTAAATAATATTATTTGATATTTTACGGTAATGTGTTAATAATTTCACACATAAGTCGCTCCTGAGTATAAGTCGCACCCAAACTATGAAAAAAACGTTTTTAAAGTTTTTTTAATCAAACTTGAATTTTATTTGATGCACATTTTGTATCAAACAAATACATAGGAAAGAAAGTGTTCAATAATAACACATTTAACACCAAAACTGTAATTGACCTGCACAGTGAATATAAGTTTGTGCAAAATCCTACTAAATTATCATGGGATCTATTTCCCACAAATCCAAATGGATTGTTTTCCCTAACTCCTCTCTGTATGTTTCATTCATCCAGTGATCCGTGTCTGGCAACGGACTGTAAATACTCCAACAAGTTCCACTTCCACTGTTTGTTTGGAAATTGCAAGTACGTGTGCAAGACCTCTGGCAAGGCCGAGTCCCACTGCTTGGACCACATCAACCCCAACAACAACCTGGTCAACGTCCGGGACCAGTTCTCCTACTACTCCCTGCAGTGTCTATGTCCCAACCAGGTGAGTGCACCGCCATGATACCTGCTGTCACTGAGCCCCTCTCCTTCCGAGCGTGAAGTATGCTGCCTATTACAGCACCATTTGAGGTGATTTGACTCAAGGCTTTCACAAACGCTGCTCAGCGTCTTCCATCTCTGCCAAAAAAGGCAGTCTAGTCACCCCAGTAATGCCTGTTTATATGTCAATAATGTCATTTTGACTGCCGCATTCTCTTCTCAGAAAAGGCCAATTTAGCTGATATTACCCAATAAATCATTGTCACTGGCTCGGTAAACAAGGCTGTCTGCAATAGGGCAAAAATCAGGGGAATGCTCGGCAAATGAAACCTAAATGGCAGCCCCCTGCCTGCTCTCATGAGCCCATATTTGGAAAAGCGTTTAAATGAATTCATTAATGTGTCGAAAATCACCCCCATTCTCAGCGCCTCTCTGTCCTCCATCCCTCCTCCCCTTAGCCTCCATCTCCTGAACTCAGCAAATCTTATTTGGCTCAGTCCTTTGGGATGTGGAGCTCACCAACAGATGGTGGTGTGCAGACATGTTCGAGAGGGGGGCCTTGGAAATACAATGGCCTTTTCTTAGATGGTGGGCATGACCCTGGGGGTCATCATTATTAATTTTAGAGAAAGAGGACTGGTTAATACATCACAGATACCGCACAAATCGGTCCCCTAGAGGATGTGAGGAGCATATGAGATGACATCATCCTCGTTTCTTTCACCATCTCGTATTTTGTCTGTCAACAACGCCGATGGAACGTCTTGTTTGTGTCGTCCTTGCAGCACTGCGAGTTCCGAATGCGGGGCCACTATCACTGTATGCGGCCCGGCTGCTACTTCGTCACCAACATCACCACCAAGCTGCCGTGGCACGTCAAGAAGCACGAGAAGGCCGAGCGCCGCGCCGCCAACGGCTTCAAATACTTCACTAAGCGGGAGGAGTGCGGACGGCTGGGTAAGAAAGCATCTCCAACAATGACGACGGATTGGGGCGTGATGTGAAGGCGCCTTGTGTCGCAAAAGCACCTCATGTAGTATGGCTGGGCGATATGGACGAAAAAGTATATCTCGTAGGGGTGTGGAAAAAAATTGATTTGAATTCGAATCGCGATTCTCCCGTTGTGCGATTCAGAATCGATTCTCATTTTTAAAAAATCGATTTTTTTTAATTTTATTATTATTATTTTTTACTTTTTTTTTTTTTTTTTTTTAATTAATTAATCCAACAAAACAATACACAGCAATACCATAACAATGCAATTCAATTCCAAAACCAAACCCGACCCAGCAACACTCAGAACTGCAATAAACAGAGCAATTGAGAGGAGACACAAACACAACACAGAACAAACCAAAAGTAGTAAAACAAAAATGAATATTATCAACAACAGTATCAATATTAGTTACAATTTCAACATAGCAGTGATTAAAAATCCCTCATTGACATTATCATTAGACATTTATAAAAAAATAAATAAATGAACAATAGTGTCACAGTGGCTTACACTTGCATCTTATCTCATAAGCTTGACAACACACTGTGTCCAATATTTTCACAAAGATAAAATAAGTCATATTTTTGGTTCATTTAATAGTTAAAACAAATTTACATGATTGCAATCAGTTGATAAAACATTATCCTTTACAATTATAAAAGCTTTTTACAAAAATCTACTACTCTGCTTGCATGTCAGCAGACTGGGGTAGATCCTGCTGAAATCCTATGTATTGAATGAATAGAGAATCCTTTTGAATCGGGAAAAAATCATTTTTGAATCGAGAATCGTGTTGACTTGAAAAAAAAAATCTATTTTGAATCGAATCGTGACCCCAGAATCGATATTGAATCGAATCGTGGGACACCCAAAGATTCTCAGCCCTAATATCTCAATATATTTTTACTTAAACTCAATATTCAATATATATCTCGATATATTTTCCGGTGAAAGTATACATATAAAGATATTCATTTTTTAGTGAAATTGAAGTGAATGACAACTGTACTGTAAACAGTCAGTGGCACTTTTATTAACCCAGTTAGTCAAGATGGGTATTAACAGCACAGAATTACATAACATAAATAAAATAGAAAAATATTCTTTCTGTGTAAAAAATTGAAAAAGTAGCTGTGTAAATAATAAATTTTTGGCAGCATTTCTCGTGCGAAATAGGCAACTGGAGAACAGTTTGGATTTGGGCTTACATGGTAAACAAGTAGACGCATTGTGGGTTTCCTGGACGTGGTCTACGTCGCTTAAAGAAACATCGAAAGAAGAGAATCCCTCTGCCATCTTCCATTAGTTTTTTTAATATATGAATCGCTATTCTCTCCTACGACTCGTCGTCATTTGGGATGTCTGTTGTGATTTCCCTTCCTGGTTCCATGACCATATGTTGCCTCAAAATTGCCCCAATCTCAACCAATCGTGACTCATCAGAGAAAACAACCAATCAATCATGGATGTTCTTATACGTGCAAGCACATCTTGGAAGGTGGAAGGGGAAAGGGTTTAGGGGAGCGGTGGAGAACAAGGAACACAACAAATAAGCGGCGTTTGATCATTTTAACGTGAAATAAATTATATCGATATCACGATATTTTCTTAATTCATATCTTGTTTAGAAATATATCGATACATCTTACAAACTCGATATATCGCCCTGCCCTATCATGTAGCCTTTATCGTTGAGCAAGAGATTTAAAGCGTAAGAAGAAGTAAACTGGTAAAGAAAAGTAAGGCTCAATCTATCCCTTAACTTCCATTCTGCAGTTGTGTTAAATGTGAGTCGCCTTGCTTAACATCTGATGATTTTAATCTACATTTAAAACACCACCTTGTTGTCTTTTTTTCACCAAGTACCACCTCCGAAAACACTTGGCTCTCCAAGTACCACCATGATGACCAGTGTTGGGTTGGTTACTGAAAACCAGTAACTAGTTACAGTTACTAGTTACTTTATTTCAAAAGTAACTCGGTTACTAACTCAGTTACTTACACCAAAAAGTAATGCGTTACTGTGAAAAGTAACTATTTAGTTACTTTTTTTTTTCTCCCATTAATGCCCTTTTAGCCTTCATTTCAGTACAGTTATTGCACTGGAGAATAATACAATCTGTTGATCAACTTGACATGCATTTGCATCACTGAACTCAGAAAGCAATGTGGTCTACATACAACACACAAAGACAAAGATATGTTTCAAAGGGCCAATTTATTTCAGGCCAGAACAAATTGACAAAACTATTTTAAATAGCTGCAACATAATGGAACTTTAACTTTAAGTAGATAGGATCTTTGATCCAAGACACAACTTACATTTAACTAAAATGTTATTTTCTTTGTGCTCGACAAAAGAAAAGTATTGAGAATGTCTCCATGTTAAGAAACTGGACTTCTGGCTTCGCCATGATGTCTTGTTAGTTGTTATGAGAGTAGCGTGTGTGTGTGTGTGTGTGGCCCTTTAAGATATGACAGCATGTGAGGTGAGTGACGTCAGTGAGTGAGTGGGCGAGAGAGGTGAGGGAACGGCGACAGTGAGTGCGTGCAGGTGCTCTAGCTTGAAGGATGGCTGCGTCCAATAAAGTCACAAAGTTGCAACAAACCGCCGGCCTCGTCATTCACCCTCAGCTGTAAAGACCCACTTCCGGGTAAAGTGAAGGTTGTTAGCCCCAAAGTACATAGGCCCTGGAGGAACGCCTCCCCTGCGCCCCCCAACTACGCCCACACCCACACAAAGCACGCCTTTTCTTTTCCTTGTGACACAGAAGGACGACACTGCAGCACTCCAATAAAACACACTCAGATCTTCTGTTTCTAGCCGATACTACATAAAAAATTACGTAAAATAACGCAGTAACGCATCATGTAGTAGCGGTAACTGAGTTACTGAATATAAAAAATTACGCGTTAGATTACTAGTTACCACTGAAAATAACGTTACTTTGTTAGTCCCAACACTGATAATGACCAACATCGAAATACAGTAGCGTCGAAGGTCTAAGTTTTTATTAAAAACAATGCAGAGGTTTTATTTAGCAAGTATATTCAATATTTTCAGCCACTGTAATATTACACACAGTTTGAACAGTAACACTGTGTTTGAATATTTAATTAAGTGATTTTTATATTCATTTAGTGGTACACCAAAGAATCACTCGATTAAAGTACGGTGTTTTATTGTCCTATATTCAAACACAGTGTTACTGTTCAAACTGTGTGTAATGTTACAGTGGCCAAAAATATTGAATATACTTGCTAAATAAAACCTCTGCCTTTTTTTCATTGAATACTTAGGCCTACTACGCGACTGTATTTTAATGTTGGTCATTATGGTGGTGCTTGGAAAGCCAAGTTTTTTCTGAGGTGTTACTTGGTGGAAAAAGTGTTAGAATCAGTAATGTGTTGGATATGCTTTGGTGTAAGTTTTGCTCCGCGGTCGCTTTTGTAACCCATGTTTTGAGTCTGTCTGCAAGACGTTCAATTCTGGAGGCAATCCCAGATTGCAAATGAAACCCCGCCCCTCCCTCTCCAAAAGTATCATAATTTATCTTCTGAACATCTACACTGTTTAATTATATATATCTTGACGTCGGTGGAAATTAAACATGTATAGATTCACCCGGTCACAACATCAGGTACACCTGCACACTCCGATCGATTCAGAGAGAAAAGATGCATTTAGCAGCACTTATGTCACTGCCTGTCACACTGTAGTGGCAATATGTACATGCCAAAATTAGATGAAAATAATACTTTATCTTACCTTTCTTGTGTTTCCTCATAACCTGAAGCAGAGAGGGAGTAGCTTCTGGCCGAGAGCTTGGCTTAATGTCCAAATAAGTACGTAGCCAGGCTGTAAAACCCTGTGAACAGAAGCATCCAAAACTGCATGCAGGCTCACACCAAAGCTTGTGATTTGATGCTTTGGCAACGTCATCATTTCTTTTTATTCCTTTCATGAAAATGCATATATACAAGCCACGTACAGTTCACACCTTCATTGTTTTTTTTGTTTCTTATACATTTCCATGATCAGAAAGGAGCAGATGGAAGAATAATATTCTTATATTTATCTGCCCCCTTTTTTAACACAAATTATTTTAGATGACTTTATCACTGTTCCCTCCAGCAACACCCGAACTCCAACATACTTTTTAATTTTCACAATGACACGTCCAATCAAAATCCAAAAAACAGTTTGATATACCGTATTTTTCGGAGTATAAGTCGCTCCGGAGTATAAGGCGCACCGGCCGAAAATGCATAATAAAGAAGGAAAAAAACATAAATAAGTCGCACTGGAGTATAAGTCGCATTTTTGGGGGAAATTTATTTGATCAAACCCAACACTAAGAATAGACATTTGAAAGGCAATTTAAAATAAATAAAGAATAGTGAACAACAGGCTGAATACGTGTACGTTATATGACGCATAAATAACCAACTGAGAACGTGCCTGGTATGTTAACGTAACATATTATGGTAAGAGTCATTCAAATAACTATAACATATAGAACATGCTATACGTTTACCAAACAATCTGTCACTCCTAATCGCTAAATCCAATGAAATCTTATACGTCTAGTCTCTTACGTGAATGAGATAAATAATATTATTTCATATTTTACGGTAATGTGTTAATCATTTCACACATAAGTCTCTCCTGAGTATAAGTCGCACCACCGGCCAAACTACGAAAAAAACTGCGACTTATAGTCCGAAAAATACGGTAATGCCCGTTGTCTCTTTTTGTAACTCTTTTTAAATTCAAAAATATTCTCGCAACTTTTTAAGTCTTTCTTTAGAGAATTCCATGCTTTCACACCAACAGACAAGCACGTTTGTTTCAAATTTGTTCGCGCTCTTATATGTTTAAAGTCATACGGCCTTCTGTGATTCTCATCTTCAGACTTGAACACGAATAACTTTTGTAAGTCCTTCGGAAGAACTTTCTTTCTAGCTTTGAACATCACTAATAGAGTACCGTATTTTTCGGAGTATAAGTCGCTCTGGAGTATAAGTCGCACCGGCCGAAAATGTATAATAAAGAAGGAAAAAAACATATATAAGTCGCACTGTATAAGTCCATGAGTATAAGTCGCTATTTTTGGGGAAATGTATTTGACAAAACCCAACACCAAGAATAGACATTTGAAAGGCAATTTAAAATAAATAAAGAATAGTGAACAACAGGCTGAATAAGTGTACGTTATATGACGCATAAATAACCAACTGAGAACGTGCCTGGTATGTTAACGTAACATATTATGGTAAGTCATTCAAATAACTATAACATATAGAACATGCTATACGTTTACCAAACAATCTGTCACTCCTAATCACTAAATCCCATGAAATCTTAGTCTAGTCTCTTACGTGAATGAGCTAAATAATATTATTTTATATTTTACGGTAATGTGTTAATAATTTCACACATAAGTCGCTCCTGAGTATAAGTCGCACCCCCGGGAGACTCCCAGAATTCAGCGCCTCTACCGAAAACCTCCCGGAAGAAATTTTCTCCCGATAAACTCCCGGAAATCAGCCGGAGCTGGAGGCATGCGGACCTGAGTGGGGACAGCGGCGACAGTCTGTTTTCACGTCCGCTTTCCCACAATATAAACAGCGTGCCTGCCCAATCACGTTATAACTGTAGAATGATCAAGGGCGAGTTCTTGGTTTCTTATGTGGGTTTATTATCCCAGCGCGGTAACAACACACAACAACAGCAGTCACGTTTTCGTCTACTGTAAAGCAGTTCGTCTGCCGTAAACATCAATGTTGTGACACTCTTAAACAGGACAATACTGCCATCTACTGGATAGCCTCCGGAACACTGAAATTCAAGTATTTCTTTTCTTTATATGTATAATAAAATAAAAAAAAATATATATATATATATATATATATATATATATATATATATATATATATATATATATATATATATATATATATATATATATATATATATATATATATACATATATATATATATATATACATATATATATATATATATATATATATATATATATATATATATATATATATATATATATATATATATATATATATATATATACCATAATCTCCGGACTATAAGCCGCACCTGACTATAAGCCGCACCAGCTAAATTTAGGGGAAAATACAGATTGCTCCGTATATAAGCCGCACCCGACTATAAGCCGCAGGGTTTTGATGTGTAATTAGCGTAGTATATAGGGGTTCCTGCTACCATGGACGGGATTGTCGGGACAGAGATGACTGTTTGGGAACGCAAAGCGTCCCATTTATTAACAATAAATCTTTCAATCATTCAATCAAACTTTCACATCTTTGACATGGAGAACAGCATTCGTGCAGAGTACAAATAATACAACGGTGCAAAGTAATACAAAGTGCTCGCCTGTACGTTATCAAAATAACCAGCCTACCGGTATATGAAAAGTCAGTCTTTAATCATTGTGTCATCGTCTTCCTCCTGCGTACTAAAACCACCGAAATCCTCTTCGTCTGTGTCGGAGAAGAACAGGCCGTAAATAAGCCGCACCCTTGTATAAGCCGCAGGGACCAGAACGAGGGGAAAAAGTAGCGGCTTACAGTCCGGAAATTACGGTATATATATATATAGCTAGAATTCACTGAAAGTCAGGTATTTCATACATATATATATATATATATATATATATATATATATATATATATATATATATATATATATATATATATATATATATATATATATATATATATATATATATATATATATATATATATATAAACATATATATGTATATATATATATATATATATATATATATATATATATATATATATATATATATATATATATATATATATATATATATATATATATATATATGAAATATATATGAAATACTCGAGTTGGTGAATTCTAGCTGTAAATATACTCCTCCCCTCTTAACCACGCCCCCATCCACGCCCCCTGGCCCCAACCACGCCCCCGTCCCACCCCCAACCACGCCCCACCCCACCCCACCCCCCACCTCCCGGAATCGGAAGTCTCAAGGTTGGCAAGTATGACTTATAGTCAGAAAAATACGGTATGCAATACTACAATGTCTTTTAGTTTTAATAATCCTGACCTAATGAAGAGTGGATTTGTGTGGTCTCTATATTGTACTTTAAAATTAATACAAATTGCTCTTTTCTGTAAAAGAAATAAAGGCATTATGTTGTTGTGATATGTATTTCCCCATATTTTTGCACAATAATTAACACTAGTATCCAACTTTGCAGCATCTTTAAGTCAGAAAAGACAAAAAAAAGTCATCATAGGCGATCTTTAATGTAAATTCTCTTCTGACAAGCCGAAGAAAAAGCAAAAACGGGCAGATATGCATGACACAAATGTTTTTTTTCCTGAAAAAGTGAACCAAATTCTGAATGACTCGGTCTTGCTTTTCTGCTTGGCGTGTCCAATCGTCAAAGACGTCAGGGGAAGTGTTGCTACGACAAGGAGGGCGCTCTCCGCTTTATTTGTCTTCCTCACAAAGACACCTCAGGTCCCCAAGGTGGTCCGACTGTAGCAGCAATAACATCAGTGGGCATCCGACTTTGTTTTCCTCTTCCTTTTTTTTTTTTTGCCCCTGTCAGAAATGAGCAATTAGGTTTGTGTTTGTTAATTAACCGGCTTGTCTGGTTTAGCCTGTTTGCGCTGGGAAGCTGCGCCTCACAGCCGCCGCTGCCATCGCGCACAAATGAATTAAAAGTGATCTGTTTTGTCGTACTTTTTTTCTTTTTCCCCCGCAGTTACACAAGCTTTTCACTACGCCGAGACAAAGCAAACAAAAACAAGCCCTAAACAGCTGTTTTTGCTCCCCAGTCTGATCTGCCAAGTGTATTGTTTGAGCTGGGGTGTGTTGGAGGGGAACAGAGAGGATTAACATGGCTAACACTCCTGTCATAAAGAATTGATGGCTTGCCAGTATCCATGGCAGCCGCGTTAAACTGATGATGTTACCTGGCTTCTATGTCACAAAAGGCACGCCGTGTCACGGGGGTTGCTGTTATTTGCTCAACTTTAAAACGCCATGTGTGTGCGTGTGTGCGCTGTTTGATGACACGCGCGTACGCTGCCCTCAAACCCGGGTGCCATGGCGACTGACATGCTAGCACCTGCCCAGCATGTTACTCAATTATTCCTGCCTGCCTTTTATAAAAGAGTATTTGATTAAGCGGCACAAAATGGAACATTCATTTAATTTGAAATCATAAAGCAATTAGGGCCTAAAAACAGGGGGAAAGAGCAGAAGATGTCGCAGGCTGCAGTTCAGAAAAGGGAACAAAAGCGCAAACAACAATGGAGACACTTGGAAAAATGAATTTAATACGGCAATAATTGTGTATTTACTTTGGCTCGCAGGGGTGTGTGTGCATTATTGGCCCACCCAAAATGAGAATTTATTTATGTAAATTCCTAATTGAATAAAGCATGTCAGTGTAATAAAAGAGCTCCACAGGTTTAGTGCATAGAAGCCCTGACTTGCTCAGTGTGACACTCCGGTGATCTAATATTCCTCCTACGTGTCACAGCTTTATCATGGTATTAAAAAAAAAAAGTACAAATATTGCACTTTGCCTGATCTAATCAAAGGACCCCGTGTCACACTCGTAATATTTGGCCTTTTAGCACAATACTCTTTGGAACATGTTTACGACTGTTGTTGTTTTTGTGTGTGTTGCCAGGTTGTAAATATAACCAAGTCAACAGCCACTTTCACTGCATCCGCGAGGGCTGCCAGTTCTCCTTCCTGCTCAAGCACCAGATGACCTCGCACGCACGCAAACACATGAGGCGGATGCTCGGCAAGAATTTTGATCGAGTCCCGTCCCAGGTACAATGAGACACAATGTGACTTTCACGAGGTGGTAATTACGCAGAAATATGTGAAGTGCATCAGGTGCCAAGTGCCTCACAGACACTCTTTAATAAGCGTTTTTATGTGTTGAAAATAAGTGTTATAAACTCATCTTTACTCCTAATTCGCTGCTTTGTGCTAACATACACACAGGTAGACAGCCAGTTGTTAGAAGTCCTGCTTTCAGAACAGAGGTTTGCAGTAAATAATGAAAACCATCATTAAAACATGACCCATAAGTGAATACATAATTTTACAGTTTTTATTTGACATTTTAGAGGGAACAAATATACAAACATACAAACCCCGTTTCCATATGAGTTGGGAAATTGTGTTAGATGTAAATATAAACGGAATACAATGATTTGCAAATCCTTTTCAACCCATATTCAATTGAATGCACTACAAAGACAAGATATTTGATGTTCAAACTCATAAACTTTTTTTTTTTTTTTGCAAATAATAATTAACTTAGAATTTCATGGCTGCAACACGTGCCAAAGTAGTTGGGAAGGGGCATGTTCACCACTGTGTTATATGTTACATTTCCTTTTAACAATACTCAGTAAATGTTTGGGAACTGAGGAGACACATTTTTTAAACTTCTCAGGTGGAATTCTTTCCCATTCTTGCTTGATGTACAGCTTAAGTTGTTCAACAGTCCGGGGGTCTCCATTGTGGTATTTTAGGCTTCATAATGCGCCACACATTTTCAATGGGAGACAGGTCTGGACTACAGGCAGGCCAGTCTAGTACCCGCACTCTTTTACTATGAAGCCACGTTGATGTAACACGAGGCTTGGCATTGTCTTGCTGAAATAAGCAGGGGCGTCCATGATAACGTTGCTTGGATGGCAACATATGTTGCTCCAAAACCTGTATGTACCTTTCAGCATTAATTGCGCCTTCATAGATGTGTAAGTTACCCATGTCTTGGGCACTAATACACCCCCATACCATCACAGATGCTGGCTTTTCAACTTTGCGCCTATAACAATCCGGATGGTTCTTTTCCTCTTTGGTCCGGAGGACACGACGTCCACAGTTTCCAAAAACAATTTGAAATGTGGACTCGTCAGACCACAGAACACTTTTCCACTTTGTATCAGTCCATCTTCGATGAGCTCGGGCCCAGCGAAACCGACGGTGTTTCTGGGTGTTGTTGATAAAAGGTTTTCGCCTTGCATAGGAGAGTTTTAACTTGCACTTACAGATGTAGCGACCAACTGTAGTTACTGACAGTGGGTTTTTGAAGTTTTCCTGAGCCCATGTGGTGATATCCTTTACACACTGATGTCGCTTGTTGATGCAGTACAGCCTGAGGGATCGAAGGTCACGGGCTTAGCTGCTTACATGCAGTGATTTCTCCAGATTCTCTGAACCCTTTGATGATATTACGGACCGTAGATGGTGAA
The DNA here is from genome assembly GCF_033978785.1 of Entelurus aequoreus. Lineage (NCBI taxonomy): Eukaryota > Metazoa > Chordata > Actinopteri > Syngnathiformes > Syngnathidae > Entelurus > Entelurus aequoreus. The sequence continues at coordinate 67,975,655 of NC_084737.1, forward strand.
ATCCCTAAATTCCTTGCAATAGCTGGTTGAGAAAGGTTTTTCTTAAACTGTTCAACAATTTGCTCACGCATTTGTTGACAAAGTGGTGACCCTCGCCCCATCCTTGTCTGTGAATGACTGAGCATTTCATGGAATCTACTTTTATACCCAATCATGGCACCCACCTGTTCCCATTTAGCCTGTTCAACTGTGGGATGTTCCAAATAAGTGTTTGATGAGCATTCCTCAACTTTATCAGTATTTATTGCCACCTTTCCCAACTTCTTTGTCACGTGTTGCTGGTATCAAGTTCTAAAGTTAATGATTATATGCAAACAAACAAAAAGTTGATTAGTTTGAACATCAAATATGTTGTCTTTGTAGCATATTCAACTGAATATGGGTTGAAAATGATTTGCAAATCATTGTATTCTGTTTATATTTACATCTAACACAATTTACCAACTCATATGGAAACAGGGTTTGTACATAATATACAAAGACTTAATAGAAATATAATGATGTCTGTTGAAATAGATTTTAGATCAGGGGCCACATGGAGAAAAATCTACTCCCAAGTGGGCCGGACTGGTATAATCACGGCAGGATAACTTAAAAAATAAAGACGACTTCAGATTTATTATTTTTTGTTTAAAATTAGAACAAGCACATTCTGAAATTGTACAAATCATAATGTTGTTGGGGTTTTTTTACACTTACATGTTGCAGTTAATAGTATTCTATCTTTATTTGTCGTTATTTATACTTTCAGAAAAAATGATGTGATAATGTTCATCAGTCAACTCATTAGTGTTCATTTTCGATACATCAAGATAAAAAAATAATATCAAAATCAAATTACAGTATGTTATTTATGTAGTTTGTAGTAATTTTCCTCGACTGATGTACTAACATCATGTGGTTTATTTTGTACGTATGTAGCATCATCTACAAAGATACAAATAATTGCTATTGCGACATCCAGTGGACACATTTAGAACAGCTGCTTCTTTTATTAAAAAATTTCAGGTTAATTTTTATACTTAACTCATCCCGCGGGCCGGATAAAACCTGTTCACGGGCCTGATCCGGCCCTCGGGCCCTACGTTTGACACCCCTGATTTAGAGTGTGGGATAAATGTATAAATATATCTTAATTGAAATAGTGCAAAACTTAAGAGAAAGAAATAACTACAATTGTATTTTGTGAAAAAAAACAACAACGACAAATAACAATAATAAACAAACGAAGCAAAATATGCTTGTGAGAACATTCATTATTTTATTTTTTTCAGTGGTATCATCACAGGGGTGCTTCCATACTAAACATATAGTAAAAAAAAATTCTAAATAAATTGTCCACTTCAGCCATCTTTTCTTTAACCAGTCTTTCACACAAATGTAATACAGTCATGTTTTCCATTGACCATATTTCCTTTATAATGTGCCACCGATTCCAAATAGGAGGTTGGAGTTTGTATCAGTGATCTTGTGATAGCTTTTTTTCTAGGAGCCGTAAAAAGAACCTTAGCCAAAAACGATCCTCTGTCCGTATTCATTAATCTCACTTGTCATTACATGCCAGTACTTTGAACATAACTGAGTGTACTTCCTTCCAAAATGATTTCAGTGTTGCGCAACTAAAACAATATGTGCATTATGTAAATTTAAGACGTGTCTAAAGTATTCATAGTTGTTTACTTTGAATTAAAAGTTTTTCCAAATTATACAGTTTTTAAGTTCTTTTTTTTTTTTTTTTTTCAAATATCTAAATATATAATATCTAGAAAATAAGATTTAAAAAATGAAAAACATGAAAAAATACATCGAAATTATACAAATAAACATATAATATAAATACCAAGATAGAAAAAAGTAAAACTGTAAATCATGTGTTGGAAAATAGATTTTATTTATTAATAAACGTTAAAAAAAAAAAAAAAGATTAAAAAAAAAAGATTGATAGTTTACAAGTCATCCGTGTATGCAGATTAGAAATTAAAATGAGGGTATTTTTATATCATTGATTTTTTTTTTGTCTTATAAGTGACAGCTCTACACAGAACAGACCAAAAACACTTATGATATTTGAGTGTGTCTGTGGCCCACTCATTGAGGGCCACATCGCTCTTACTAACAGTGAAAAAGTATGAATATTAATGTATAATAGCCTCATAACATTATTACACAATTGCCTATGCATTCAATTATTAAACAAAATAAATATGTACAAATCGATGAATAACTTAGTTTGAAATCATATATCAGGATGACAAGCAGATATCTAAATATCACCAAGATGTTTGGAATATATGATAATGTGATGTTTTTTTGCATTTTTACATAATATTCAAGTTTTTAAGACGTGCAGTTGTATGCAGTACATGCAGTTTTTCTGTCAAAATTGAATGAAGGAATAAGTTTAGTAAGAAAGATGAAGTGCTTTATTGACACGTTATTTCCAGGCTGTTATGGGCCACATAAAACGATGACGCGGCCCCCGGCTCTTGAGTATGAGCACCTGTGATTTAATTGTGGCTTTTCTGGTTTTGTGTCTTCTTCTCCTCATCTAATGGCACAAACACCTGTGCAGCATGAAGAAATGTTTGACCGTACGGCAAAAGGCAACACCTGCATTAAGTACCGTGGTAAAAATGTCGTCTTTGCAGGTGATGCCACTCGGCCAGAGGACAGATGAGATGCACGGCATGATGTCGGGGCCCATGGGGGCCCACTCTGACATCACTTCCAGCTACTCCTCCGCCACCTTAGACGACGCAGATGATTACGTGGACTACATGGGAGGCGGGGGAAGCCCCTTGGGGATCTCATCCGAGTCCTCCAACCAGGACCGCAGCTGCACCAGCACCCCCCTGGGCAATGAGGGCTCCCCAGCAGGTGAGACGCATGGAAACATGCATTGTCATGCCACACTCCTTATCACCAGCATGATATCATAACATAGAATCAGCGCCATGGCAACAGTGTTGAGTTACGGATAAATTCTGCTTGGTCATCTTCATGAAGCATAAAAAAAAATGTTTGGCATTGTGACTTTTTGTCCACTTTTTCTACACTTTTAGTCAAAAAAGTTCACAATTCTCTGTGGGGTGCTTCCTCTATCATCATAGTTTTTCTGCCTTACTTGTCTTCAATGGGTCTCATTTTGTTTCATTCTCTTATCTTTGTCTTCCCTTTTTACCCCCCATCCCTCTATGTGTGTGTGTGTGTGTGTGTGTGTGTGTGGGTGTGTGTGTTTCCTCCCCTTCCTGCTGTCCTCCCTTCACCCTCTTTACTCACCCTGTCTTTCCAGGACAAGGCTACCCCACCACCACCTCTGCTCCCACCACCCCTGCTGACACTCCTCAAAACGCACCTCCTTCCTCACCTCCTCCAGCTCCTCCTCCTCCACCGCAGCTTCCACCTCCTCCTCTTTCCGTTACTCAGGCCGGCCTCCAGGCCCAGGCCTCATCCTTATCTCCCGCTCTCCTCCGACATCCCCTGCCCTCGCTCCCATACCTCCTCGCTCCATCCTGTCTGTCATACTCTCTGCTCAGCACCTCTCTGGGAGCCACTCGGAGTGTTGTCATGCCAACCAACACACCAGCTTTCAGCCCCATCATTGCCACTCCGTCTCCAGTTAAAAATGACGTCCCTATAGTGCAGGATGCTGCAGGTACTTACATCCCCAAACACTGCAGCTGTCAATCTCTATTGAGTCCTGTGCTGTTAACATTTCTATGTACTTTCATGCAAAGACCACATCATAAATAGGCTTTTCCAGCAAGATCAACTCACTCTTGTCTATAGTACAGCATGGATGACTTGGACTAAAGTATTGTGACATCTAGCCATAACATACAGGAAGTGAACATTAGAGCTGTGAATATTTGGGCACCGCACGATTCGATTAATTTCTTGGGGGGTAACAATTTGATTCAGAATCGATTCTCGTTTCAAAATCAATGTTTTTTTTTTATCAAAATTGAGTGCCAGTTCTATGATAAACTACATTCATCCATACAATAGATAAACAGCTTTGATACATTTACTTAAAAGAAAACTTAAAAAATAAAATAAAATAATTCTAAACATTTGATAAAGTCAAAATAAAAATAAGGCAGCAAGATAAGTATCCAACACTTCTTTTTTCTAAAGTAAATCTGTACAGCAAATATGGGCATCTACGTCAACAATATGGTTTGTGTAAGTGGCTGGACAGGACAAATTGGGGAAAAAAAAAAAAAAAAAATATATATATATATATATATATATATATATATATATATATATATATATATATATATATATATATATATATAAATAATAAATGATAAATGGGTTATACTTGTATAGCGCTTTTCTACCTTCAAGGTACTCAAAGCGCTTTGACAGTATTTCCACATTCACACACACATTCACACACTGATGGCGGGAGTTGCCATGCAAGGCGCTAACCAGCAGCCATCAGGAGCAAGGGTGAAGTGTCTTGCCCAAGGACACAACGGACGTGACTAGGATGGTAGAAGGTGGGGATTGAACCCCAGTAAGCCAACTTCGCCACGCCGTCCCTATATATATATATATATATATATATATATATATATATATATATATATATATATATATATATATATATATATATATATATATATATATATATATATATATATGTATATATATATATATATATATATATATATATGTATATATATATATATATATATATATATGTATATATGTATATATATATATATATATATATATATATATATATATATATATATATATATATATATATATATATATATATATATATATATATATATATTATTTTATTTTTTTTAATTTAATTTAATTTTTATTTTTTTATTTTTTTCCAAAAAAAAAAAAAAGATATATATATATATTATTATTTTTCCAATTTGTATATACAGTACAGGCCAAACGTTTGGACACACCTTCTCATTTCAATGTGTTTTCTTTATTTTCATGACTATTCTTGTAAATTGTCACTGATATGACTCCTGTGAAGTGGAAACCATTTCAGGTGACTACCTTTTGAAGCTCATCGAGAGAATGCCAAGAGTGTGCAAAGCCGTAATCAGAGCAAAGGGTGGCTATTTTGAAGAAACTAAAATACAAAACATGTTTTCAGTTATTTCACCTTTTTTTGTTAAGTACATAACTCCACATGTGTTCATTCATAGTTTTGATGACTTCAGTGACAACCTACAATGTAAATAGTCATGAAAATAAACAAGATGCATTGAATGAGAAAGTGTGTTTTGGCCTGTACTGTATATATGTGTACATATATTTTTGTTTTGTTTAATCGATTAAGAATCATTACAATTAAGAATTGCGATTTATTCGAAAATCTATTTTTTTGACACCCCTACTAAACATTTTTATTAGTCACACTCATTAAACGATTAATCGAAGCAACAACAACCCTACTAAACATATAAGCAACAACATATAAATAAAATCTTTTTTCTTTTTTTTAATTGTTTTAGAGTGTAGATCTGTTGCAGCCTTGCAGAAACTATGTCTGTGTATTCAAAGTTCCAACTATCATTTGTTATTAGTTATACTCATGAAACGATTAATCGAAGCAACAAAATATAAATTGAAGCATTTTGTTTTTAATCTATTAATTGGTTTAGAGTGCAGATGCTATTGCAGAGGCCTTGTGGAAACTATGTCTGTGTATTCAAAGTTCCAACTACCATATGTTATTAGTTATACTCATGAAACGATTAATCGAAGCAACAAAATATAAATTGAAGCATTTTTTTTTTTTTAATCTATTAATTGTTTTAGAGTGTAGATGCTATTGCAGAGGCCTTGCGGAAACTATGTATGTGTATTCAAAGTTCCAACTATCATTTGTTATTAGTTATACTCATGAAACGATTAATCGACGCAACAAAATATAAATTGAAGCATTTTGTTTTTAATCTATTAATTGTTTTAGTGTGCAGATGCTATTGCAGAGGCCTTGCGGAAACTATGTATGTGTATTCAAAGTTCCAACTACCATATGTTATTAGTTATACTCATGAAACGATTAATCGAAGCAGCAAAATATAAATTGAAGCATTTTTTTTTTTAATCTATTAATTGTTTTAGAGTGCAGATGCTATTGCAGAGGCCTTGCTGAAACTATGTCTGTGTATTAAAAGTTCCAACTACCATATGTTATTAGTTATACTCATGAAACGATTAATCGAAGCAGCAAAATATAAATTGAAGCTTTTTTTTTTTTTTATCTATTAATTGTTTTAGAGTGTAGATGCTATTGCAGAGGCCTTGCGGAAACTATGTCTGTGTATTCAAAGTTCCAACTATCATTTGTTATTAGTTATACTCATGAAACGATTAATCGACGCAACAAAATATAAATTGAAGCATTTTGTTTTTTTAATCTATTAATTGTTTTAGTGTGCAGATGCTATTGCAGAGGCCTTGCGGAAACTATGTCTGTGTATTCAAAGTTCCAACTACCATATGTTATTAGTTATACTCATGAAACGATTAATCGAAGCAGCAAAATATAAATTGAAGCTTTTTTTTTTTTAATCTATTAATTGTTTTAGAGTGTAGATCTAATGCAGAGCTTTGCGGAAACTGCGTCTGTGTATTCAAAGATCCAACTATCATTTGTTATTACTCATGAAAACGATTAATCGAAGCAACAAAATACAAATCGAAGCTTCTTTTTTTTTAATTGATTAATTAATTGATTAATGTCTATGCAGTCTGGATATATTTTTTTAACATTTTTATTAGTCACACTCATTAAACATATAAATCAAATCTTGTTTCTTTTTTTTAATTGTTTTAGAGTGTAGATCTGTTGCAGCTTTGCAGAAACTATGTCTGTGTATTCAAAGTTCCAACTATAAACTATCATTTCTTATTAGTTATACTCATGAAACGATTAATCGAAGCAACAAAATATAAATTGAAGCATTTTTTTTGTATCTATTAATTGTTTCAGAGTGCAGATGCTATTGCAGAGGCCTTGCGGAAACTATGTCTGTGTATTCAAAGTTCCAACTATCAGATGTTATTAGTTATACTCATGAAACGATTAATCGAAGCAACAAAATATAAATTGAAGCATTTTTTTTTAAATCTATTAATTGTTTTAGAGTGTAGATGCTATTGCAGAGGCCTTGCGGAAACTATGTCTGTGTATTCAAAGTTCCAACTATCATTTGTTATTAGTTATACTCATGAAACGATTAATCGAAGCAGCAAAATATAAATTGAAGCATTTTTTTTTTTAAATCTATTAATTGTTTTAGAGTGTAGATCTAATGCAGAGCTTTGCGGAAACTGCGTCTGTGTATTCAAAGATCCAACTATCATTTGTTATTAGTTAAACTCATGAAACGATTAATCGAAGCAACAAAATACAAATCGAAGCTTCTTTTTTTTAATTGATTAATTAATTGATTAATGTCTATGCAGTCTGGATATATTTTTTTAACATTTTTATTAGTCACACTCATTAAACATATAAATCAAATCTTGTTTCTTTTTTTTAATTGTTTTAGAGTGTAGATCTGTTGCAGCTTTGCAGAAACTATGTCTGTGTATTCAAAGTTCCAACTATAAACTATCATTTCTTATTAGTTATACTCATGAAACGATTAATCGAAGCAACAAAATATAAATTGAAGCATTTTTTTTGTATCTATTAATTGTTTCAGAGTGCAGATGCTATTGCAGAGGCCTTGCGGAAACTATGTCTGTGTATTCAAAGTTCCAACTATCAGATGTTATTAGTTATACTCATGAAACGATTAATCGAAGCAACAAAATATAAATTGAAGCATTTTTTTTAAAATCTATTAATTGTTTTAGAGTGTAGATGCTATTGCAGAGGCCTTGCGGAAACTATGTCTGTGTATTCAAAGTTCCAACTATCATTTGTTATTAGTTATACTCATGAAACGATTAATCGAAGCAGCAAAATATAAATTGAAGCATTTTTTTTTTAAATCTATTAATTGTTTTAGAGTGTAGATCTAATGCAGAGCTTTGCGGAAACTGCGTCTGTGTATTCAAAGATCCAACTATCATTTGTTATTAGTTAAACTCATGAAACGATTAATCGAAGCAACAAAATACAAATCGAAGCTTCTTTTTTTTAATTGATTAATTAATTTATTAATGTCTATGCAGTCTGGATATATTTTTTAAACATTTTTATTAGTCACACTCATTAAACATATAAATCAAATCTTGTTTCTTTTTTTAAATTGTTTTAGAGTGTAGATCTGTTGCAGCTTTGCAGAAACTATGTCTGTGTATTGAAAGTTCCAACTATAAACTATCATTTCTTATTAGTTATACTCATGAAACGATTAATCGAAGCAACAAAATATAAATTGAAGCATTTTTTTTGTATCTATTAATTGTTTCAGAGTGCAGATGCTATTGCAGAGGCCTTGCGGAAACTATGTCTGTGTATTCAAAGTTCCAACTATCAGATGTTATTAGTTATACTCATGAAACGATTAATCGAAGCAACAAAATATAAATTGAAGCATTTTTTTTTTTTAATCTATTAATTGTTTTGGAGTGTAGATGCTATTGCAGAGGCCTTGCGGAAACTATGTCTGTGTATTCAAAGTTCCAACTATCATTTGTTATTAGTTATACTCATGAAACGATTAATCGACGCAACAAAATATAAGTTGAAGCATTTTGTTTTTAATCTATTAATTGTTTTAGTGTGCAGATGCTATTGCAGAGGCCTTGCGGAAACTATGTCTGTGTATTCAAAGTTCCAACTACCATATGTTATTAGTTATACTCATGAAACGATTAATCGAAGCAGCAAAATATAAATTGAAGCATTTTTTTTTTTAAATCTATTAATTGTTTTAGAGTGTAGATCTAATGCAGAGCTTTGCGGAAACTGCGTCTGTGTATTCAAAGATCCAACTATCATTTGTTATTAGTCATGAAACGATTAATCGAAGCAACAAAATACAAATCGAAGCTTCTTTTTTTTAATTGATTAATTAATTGATTAATGTCTATGCAGTCTGGATATATTTTTTTTAAACATTTTTATTAGTCACACTCATTAAACGATTAATCGAAGCAACAACATATAAATCAAATCTTGTTTCTTTTTTTTAAATTGTTTTAGAGTGTAGATCTGTTGCAGCTTTGCAGAAACTATGTCTGTGTATTCAAAGTTCCAACTATAAACTATAATTTCTTATTAGTTATACTCATGAAACGATTAATCGAAGCAACAAAATATAAATTGAAGCATTTTTTTTTGTATCTATTAATTGTTTCAGAGTGCAGATGCTATTGCAGAGGCCTTGCGGAAACTATGTCTGTGTATTCAAAGTTCCAACTATCAGATGTTATTAGTTATACTCATGAAACGATTAATCGAAGCAACAAAATACAAATCGAAGCTTCTTTTTTTTAATTGATTAATTGATTAATGTCTATGCAGTCTGGATATATTTTTTTAACATTTTTATTAGTCACACTCATTAAATGATTAATCGAAGCAACAACATATAAATCAAATCTTGTTTCTTTTTTTTAATTGTTTTAGAGTGTAGATCTGTTGCAGCTTTGCAGAAACTATGTCTGTGTATTCAAAGTTCCAAGTATTATCATTTCTTATTAGTTATACTCATGAAACGATTAATCGAAGCAACAAAATATAAATTGAAGCATTTTTTTTGTATCTATTAATTGTTTCAGAGTGCAGATGCTATTGCAGAGGCCTTGCGGAAACTATGTCTGTGTATTCAAAGTTCCAACTATCAGATGTTATTAGTTGTACTCATGAAACGATTAATCGAAGCAACAAAATATAAATTGAAGCATTTTTTTTTTTTTAATCTATTAATTGTTTTAGAGTGTAGATGCTATTGCAGAGGCCTTGCGGAAACTATGTCTGTGTATTCAAAGTTCCAACTATCATTTGTTATTAGTTATACTCATGAAACGATTAATCGACGCAACAAAATATAAATTGAAGCATTTTGTTTTTAATCTATTCATTGTTTTAGTGTGCAGATGCTATTGCAGAGGCCTTGCGGAAACTATGTCTGTGTATTCAAAGTTCCAACTACCATATGTTATTAGTTATACTCATGAAACGATTAATCGAAGCAGCAAAATATAAATTGAAGCATTTTTTTTTTTTAAATCTATTAATTGTTTTAGAGTGTAGATCTAATGCAGAGCTTTGCGGAAACTGCGTCTGTGTATTCAAAGATCCAACTATCATTTGTTATTAGTTAAACTCATGAAACGATTAATCGAAGCAACAAAATACAAATCGAAGCTTCTTTTTTTTAATTGATTAATTCATTGATTAATGTCTTTGCAGTCTGGATATATTTTTTAAACATTTTTATTAGTCACACTCATTAAACGATTAATCGAAGCAACAACATATAAATCAAATCTTGTTTCTTTTTTTTTTACTGTTTTAGAGTGTAGATCTGTTGCAGCTTTGCAGAAACTATGTCTGTTTATTCAAAGTTCCAACTATCATTTGTTATTAGTTATACTCATGAAACGATTAATCGAAGCAACAAAATATAAATTGAAGCATTTTTTTTTGTATCTATTAATTGTTTCAGAGTGCAGATGCTATTGCAGAGGCCTTGCGGAAACTATGTCTGTGTATTCAAAGTTCCAACTATCAGATGTTATTAGTTATACTCATGAAACGATTAATCGAAGCAACAGAATACAAATCAAAGCTTTTTTTTTCTAATCGATTAATCGCTGCAACTCTAGAGTTAGACGCCTAAAAAACAGGCCATCTTCATCATCCATTAACAAGCCAGTTATTTTAATCACGCCTCAAGTTTTATGGAGGCCCACTGTTTCCCATCATGCAATAGGGGATCACATCATTAGCGGTGACCCCGAGGTGGAGGCCCCCTCGTAAAGTAGGGCGCAGATAAGAGGGTCGGTCAAGACCCGCATCTCCGTCTCTGTTTGGAGGCAGGAGACACGGCGTAAAAGTGTCATGTTCCAAAGTCAATCTTTCACTTTGCCTCCTCTTCGAGTCATTATGGGAATTAGGAGCAGGACTTTGTGGCTGTGCGTGCTTACTCAGCTGTGAAGCACTCCTGGCTGAGTAAGGTTGGACATTAGCAGGAACATCTCGCCGCGTGATTATGGACTTTGTGGCTTTCACTTTGAGAAGCAACTGATTACACTTTAATGTGCTTCCTCCAGGAAACACCATCTCCATCCCCACCGCCGCCGGAGCCAAGAAGCGCTTCTGGATCATCGAGGACATGTCTCCGTTCGGCAAGCGGCGCAAGACGGCGTCCTCGCGCAAGATGCTGGACGAGGGCATGATGCTGGAGGGCTTCCGTCGCTACGACCTGTACGAGAACTGCAAGGACTCGGGCTGCCAGTTCTCCCTAAAGGTGACGCACTACCACTGCACGCGCGAGAACTGCGGCTACAAGTTCTGCGGCCGCACGCACATGTACAAGCACGCCCAGCACCACGACCGCGTGGACAACCTGGTCCTGGACGACTTCAAGCGCTTCAAGTCCACGCTCAGCTGCAACTTCCCCGACTGCCAGTTCTCGGGCAACAGCACCCACTTCCACTGCCTGCGCTGCGGCTTCCGCTGCACCGACAGCACCAAGGTGACGGCGCACCGCAAGCATCACGGCAAGCAGGACGTGATCAGCGCCGCCGGCTTCTGCCAGTTCAGCTCCAGCGTCGACTGCGAGGTTCCCGACTGCAAGTATAAGCTCAAGTGTTCCCACTTCCACTGCACCTTCCCCGAATGTAAGCACACTGTGGTGGGAATGTCCCAGATGGACTCCCACAAGCGCAAGCACGAGAAGCAGGAGCGAGGCGAGCTGCCGCCCGCGTCGCCCAAACAGGAAGGCGTGCACCACCTGGCCTCCCCCGCCGCTTCCGTGCTCCTCACCACGTCCTCGCCCGCTCGCCTCCACGGCCTGGCCCACGCCATCAACAGCAGCGCCCCCTCCATGCTCTACTCCGCGGGCGCCGTCGGGTCCGAGTACCACCACCACCACCACCACCCGTACCCGGCCCCCATCAGCCTGGACAGCTCCCTCAACCTGGGCACGGACACCAGCGGCTCGCTCTTCTTCCTCAAGAACGCCGCCGGCCTGGGTCTCAACGACTCTCTGGACCTCAGCAAGAAGCTGCACCAGGAGGCGGCGCGGCGCGCGCCCGGCGTGCTGGCGGCTCAGGACGACACCACGGGAATGTCCTTGGAGGCCGAGGACGACATGTCGCCCGAAGAGGGGGTGCGGGCCGAGGAGGAAGAAGAAGAGGACGAGGACGACGACGAGGAGGCGGAGGAAGACCTCAACTCTGACTCCAACGACGATTCGATGGCGGAGCCCGACGGGGAGAAGGACAACGGGGAGAGTTTTCGTGCTTCCCTCAACCACGCTGACACTTCCCAACTGGAAAAACAAGACGGCGACCCGTGATGGCGAACTCGGGCGGTTGTAGAAACGAAAGTGTTCTCGTTCATCACGCTCGGAGACTTCACACGACAGCAGCCAGGACGACGGGGGGAAGAAAAAAAAAAAAGAAAAGAAGAGAAAAACACCACGGCCCAAAAATGATTTATGATGATGTTTACAAGATGACCAACATTGTTAATTCAATTATGCATTCAAAATATGAACAGAGACACACAGAATCAAACCGCCATTTACACGCGGGTTGGGGGGGGGGGTAGGGGGGGGGGGGGCGGCGGACATGTAAAGCATCAGTCGTTTTGTGAGCGTGCATGTTTGACTTTAATTTATTACTTTTTTATTTTTCATGTTTTTTGGTGTGGAGAAAAAAAAACCCAAGAAGTCTCCCGATATAAGTATCTATGTAAGTGTGTGCGCGTGCGTATGTAAGTGTGTGTGTGCGTGTGTATGCGTGTGTGAGCATAGAAAAGGAACTTTGCAACATGAACTGAAGGGCCGAGCGCACATATGAAAAAAAGAAAAAAAGGGAAGTGAATCACTAAAGAGAAACAGAATGTTCGATTTTTTTTTTGTCTTTATCATTATTATAATTATTATTATCATTATTATTATTATTATTATGAGACAGCAAGGGAGGGAGGGGTCACACGTTCCTCTCTCTAAGACATTTTGGACTGTGGATCTTTAGAGGCGTCGTCGTCGTCCTCGCTCTCTCGTGACCTTCTGCTAGTAAAGCCACCAAAAAAAAGCAGCCTGTGTGGCCCCCAAAAAAAAAAAAAAAAAAAAAAAAAACCCCTCCCCTCCCCAAGGACCGCCGCCATGTTGGCGGTGGAAACCAACTCCGTGTGTGGACAGTGCACTTTTCTACGAGCTGACCGTGACGCATATACAAAAGGCGGTGGATGACTTGTGTTTTATTTTTGTTACCATTTTGCATCATGTTGTTTTGTTGCCGTCAGCGAGACGCATATCAATCCGTAAGCTGATCCATAGAAGAAGGGGGGGGGGGGGGGGTCAGGGGGGGGCGGATGTTTTGCGTCAGGGTGTGTATTTAATTTTGAAAAAATGTACAGACCGAAAACTGCCTCAAACGGCGTTGTTTTTTTTTTGTTTTTTTTGGGAGGGGGCCACTGTCACGGCTGTCATAGTCGAGCTCCTGTTGTCACGCGTTTTATTTAATATTTATGTGACCTTACAAAAAATGAGAATTTCTAGGGTGTTATTGCACTTTTTAGTTTCATTTTTACCAGTCTGGGGATTTAACAAAAAAAATATATGATATATATATATATATATATATCTGTTAACAGGGAATTTGCTTTAAAAGATTGTTTTTAGTTCACTTTGCTTTAATGCACAAATAGATGTTAGTGTGGAAAAAAATATTGTTTTGTGATTTATTTAAAAACAAAGATAAGACTGTTTTTTTGTTTTGCTTTCTTTTTGTCGATGGGAATATTTGTTAGCAAGCAAATGGACGTGCCAGTTAAATGGCAGGCGTGCGAGGAAACACTAATAAGGACTGTGATTTTCTTTTTTTTTTAAAACTTGATGGCGATGCTCTTATTGTCGTGCTAAATTATGAATCTGTCGCTTTGGTTTGTTTTGAGAAAATATGTACGACTGAGGGGCGGACACACTGGTCATAAAGTATCTCCTGAGCTTGGCATTGGAAATAAATATTCATCATATAGGGAATAAAGATGTGTGTAGGTGATTTTGCTCCACATATTGTTTTGAGAATAAAATAAAAAAAAAGAGGTTGTACAGTATTTTCCTCTGTAAAAACAGCAACAACAAAAAAACGTAGAAAAGAAAATGAGGACATTCTAAGGGGGGAAAAAAAGACAAATAAAAAGGCAGGAATACAAATAACATCATAGTTTGCGTGTGTGCGTGACATTTTTTTTAATCATCACAAAACTCCGTTCATAAGGATGTCTATAATGTCAAAGCTCCAACACAGCGATTGGATCCATGCATTAATGTGTCTTCTTTTATTTCAATATTTCTTTCATTTGTCATTTTCCGTGTGCTTTTTACCTTCCCCTGATGAATTGACTTTGTTTGCCGTGGACGTGTCTCGTTCACCGACTGTCTCCCGGGACTCTCTCGCCAAGCAGGAGGTCTTCCTCCACCCCTTCTCTCCTTTTTTGTCCCCTTTTGCTGACACAACTGTAGGCGCTGGGAGACAATAATCACTTGAATTGACTTTCTACGTGTGTGTGTGTGTGTGTGTGTGTGTGTGTCAGTGTGTGTGTGTGTGGCTGTACAATTGCAGGACTTGTAAAAAGTTGGAAATAAAGAAAGTATAATTATAATGACCACATACTGTACATGTAGTGCTTGTCCGGGACATTTTGGGTGGCATGTCGGGGAGGGGTTAGTGTCAAAGGTCACAGGGCCCTTTTCTAACTGCCATTGACACTACTGGAGTGTGTGTGTGTGTGTGTGTGTGTGTGTGTGTGTGTGTGTGTGAGAGAGAGAGACTAAAAAAAACACACACACACCAGAGGCTCTGTCCCAGCTGTTCACGGCTTCGATTCATATTTCATGACCTTGTGCCCTGCTTTGTTCTGCTCTGAATCCATCTGGGCCGGGTTTTCTGTCTCAGACTTTGAATGTATGATAGGAGAAAAATAAAATGACGAGTCGTCATTCGAGCGGGTCGAGCAACCTGACGTTTCCTAATTTGAGTTCTACGGTTATCGTCATGTTTTGCCACCGTTAGCGCGAGTTGCAAAACCGAAAAGCAAAACACACTTAAAGAGTGAATCTGCCTTTTTGACATAAATCATGATCATTAATTAATAAAAGTTAATTCGATTTTTAATTGACTTTCCATGAATTAGAGATGTCCGATAATGGCTTTTTTGCCGATATTCCGATATTGTCCAACTCTTAATTACCGATTCCGTTATCAACCGATACGGATATATACAGTCGTGGAATTAACACATTATTATGCCTAATTTTGTTGTGATGCATTTAACAATGTCACAAGGTTTTCCAGAATAAATCAACTCAAGTTATGGAAAAAAAATGCCAACATGGCACTGCCATATTTATTATTGAAGTCACAAAGTGCATTTTTTTTTTTTTTAACATGCCTCAAAACAGCAGCTTGGAATTTGGGCCATGCTCTCCCTGAGAGAGAGCATGAGGAGGTTGAGGTGGGGGGGTAGGGGTGTATATTGTAGCGTCCCGGAAGAGTTAGTGCTGCAAGGGGTTCTGGGTATTTGTTCTGTCGTGTTCATGTTGTGTTACGGCGCGGATGTTCTCCCGAAATGTGTTTTGTCATTCTTGTTTGGTGTGGGTTCACAGTGTGGCGCATATTTGTAACAGTGTTAAAGTTGTTTATACGGCCACCCTCAGTGTGACCTGTATGGCCTTGCATTCACTTGTGTGTGCGAAAAGCCGTAGATATCATGTGACCGGGCCGGCACGCAAAGGCAGTGCCTTCAAGGTTTATTGGCGCTCTGTACTTCTCCCCACGTCATAAAGTCATAAATCTTACTTTTTGAAACCGATACTGATCATTTTGAAACCGATACCGATAATTTCCGATATTACATTTTAAAGCATTTATCGGTCGATAATATCGGCAGTCCGATATTATCGGACATCTCTACCATAAATATAGAAAAGTATTCATTATATTCTCTTCATGTCATATTAGGCTCCAGTGTGGCTGTTTTTAAGTTAGAGCTTTTATCCAATCAGAATTTAGCGAGCTTGTTGCCAGCGCTGTATGAATATTGCCGGAACCAACGTTAGCGGCGGCTGTGAGATCACGAGTTGTTGACAGTAGCCCATCTAGGCAGTCTTACGTTGAACGTGACTGTGATTGGATACTCACTGCTCACTCCCAAGTATCCAATCACAAGTTGTGATTTTTACGAAAGCAGAAAGTGGCACCGGAGCCATACCCGGCCAGCGGAGAAATCAGCGGCACTCACTTTTTTAATCAATTATGTTGACTCTGGGGCCAAATTTTGAGAAAAAAAAAATGTGTCTGGGGGGCTGATATATCTATTTTTAGGAACACTAAAACAAAACCTCACAATAATGAATGCTAAAAACGTTATGACGGACCGCCTTAAAAAACAGAATGGAATTTGAAATTGTATTACTGAGTGACACAGCCAGAATGTACATGAAAATAAAGCATGTGGGATTTACAATATTAACCATCAACGATAAAACAGTGAGTATTGACAACATATGAACGTCACACCCCCTCTCGATCGACATATTTTACAATCAAGCGAAATGCAACAAACAGTGAAATATGAACGCGAAGGGTAAAATATAAACCCACCTACAATCTGATATTTCTAATATATCACTAAGCTTTAGAACTTTGTATTAAAAATCTCCTTCCGCGTCTGTCCCTGACACCCGTCATTTCAGGCTGACTTAGATTACCATAGTAACTAATTAGATTACCATAGTAACTAGTATATCATGCAAAAGTGCAGATTCCAACAATTGAAATACTTTGCATAGTTCAACACTTACGGTCATTTGAGAACATCACTGCACATCATAATGGCAGCTACAGTTTCCATCTTAAAGATCTAAAAAAAAAAAATCGGGAATGTCCAGCGGGCCAGATTAAAAAGCTTAACGGTTCCCGGGCCTTAATTTGCCCAGGCTTGTCATAGAGCAGGGGTGTCCAAACTTTTTCCACTGAGGGCCGCACACGGAAAAATTAAAGCATGCGGGGGCCATTTTGATATTTTTAATTTTCAAACCATAACAAAAGATATGCATTTTGTTTGTTTTTTACCTTTAGGGCTCCCGGGGACCATAAAGGGTCTAAGTCATTAAAATGTTAAAAACAAGTCAAATTATAATTTTTTTATTTATATAACGCTTACAGTAAATCTGTACAG
>NC_084737.1:68005525-68245525 GCF_033978785.1 Entelurus aequoreus
TGCCCCCGAGGAAGAAAACACAGACACAACTGCTCCCAGGAAGAAAACACAGACAAAACTGCCTGTAACTTCCTGTAGGAATGTAGTAGAGACATGAAACAAAAACCTCAATGTAGGTCTCATTTAGACCTACATTTCATTTACTGACAACCCCCAGCAAAAATCAACAGGAAGTTTGCAATTTCCCCTTCAAAACAAACGTTGGTTCAAAACAGTCACCGTTTTTTAAACATTATTATTATGTCGTGTCGGCTTCAAACCAGCACAGGAGAGAGATTGAACCCTTCTGATTAAAAGTTGACGAAAGAGATTTAATTACTGCTCCGGTTTGGATTTTATGTGCCGTCAAAGTCGGTCCCGTCCATCGCTGCTTGCAGCTTTAATTTTACTTGTTTTGGAAAGTCTTGACAAGCCGAATTTTCTTGTTCTGTTGGCAGATAATTTTGCTTAGTTCAAATAAAATACCCCTAATTTTTGTTTTTGTTTTTCTTGTTTTTGACCACTGACTTTTTGCAGTGCAGGGTTAAGGTTCGGAGTTATGTCGAGGGTCTGACTCCAGCAGCTGATGTTGATGTCTGTTTGTTTACGGTGGGCAATATTGCGAAAAGTAAAATGTGTGCCGGAAGAGACAATTTGCATAAAGTGAATGGCTCCTTTCCTTCTCCCAGACAGTGTGCAGCTGTGTTATTGCACTTTATCATATACACATCACGGCTGCCTCAATCATTTCAGTGGCTCAGTTGTAGATCTCTGTCAGCAAAGACCTCCTTTTAAATCCTGCGCCCTCTGCAATGATGCCCATTTATCTATTTTTGCATGTGTATGGGGCTTATTTTGGGAAGACCTCGGTCACACACTCAGAAAAAGGGACGGCGTGAAAAAAAAAGCCGCATGGCCATTGGTAGCAGCTGTTGCCGCTGAGGCTCCTTGGAGGAAATGGCGAATTGGACACACACTCATCCAATTTAGCATTAACAAGACCTTATTGGATGCAGGGCCACGAGAGCGCATGTGGCTTTGCCTTATGTGGTCGTGTTTGGACCTGCTGCTGCTTCTCGTCAACGTGTGAGCGCGGCTTGCCGAGTTTAGAGTTTGAGGCGAGGTGCTCTGCTTTGTGGCAATAAATCACCTCACGTCTTCCTGGGAGATAAAGATTTTTTTCATGTAAACTTCAAGTGTTTGAGAGGAGTTGATATGACAAGAATGTCCTTGGCTCAGCAGCTGTCACAAATACAAGTATACTCAGAACTGGAGGAAAATCCTTTTTTTTTCTACAAAGATCTGTAAAGGTTGTTGAGTTCTTTTGTCAAGGAAGTACTTTGACTTTCATGTGATGAAAACAGGATCATCTTGTCGTTTTATACACATCAATGGAGAGAAATGTCTGTCTTTTTATTCAACCAAACAACAAATTATTTGCAACCAATCAACAGTATGCAACCCAAAAAAATGTGCAACCAAAAAACTTTTGTAATGAAAAAAATGATGTATGGCCAAAACATTTTTGCAACCAAAAAAAGGATTTGGAAACAAAAATAAATTTTTGTAATCAAAAAAAAGGATTTAAAAACAAAAGTATTCGCAACCAAAAAAATGTGCAATCAAAAATTGTTTGTAATGAAAACAGATTTGTACCCAAAAAAAATATTTGCAGCCAAAAAGGGATTTGTAACGAAAAAAAAGATTTGAAACCATAATGTATTTGTAATAAACGAAAGGGGTTTGAAGCCATAAAAATGATATTCAAAAAAATAAAATATTTGCAACCTAAAAGGTTTTTGCAACCCAAAAAATCTTTTGTACAATAAGTCGTGGTCAAAAGTTTACATACACTTGTAAAGAACATAATGACATGGCTGTCTTGAGTTTCTAAAATTGTTTATACTGTATATATATATATATATATATATATATATATATATATATATATATATATATATATATATATATATATATATATATATACACACAGTATATAGTGTGTGTGTATATATATATACAGTATATAGTGTGTGTGTATATATATATATGAATACATATATACAATATATATATATATATATATACAGTATATAAATATATATATATATATATATATATATATATATATATATATATATATATATATATATATATATATATATATATATATATATATATATATATATATATAAATACATATATACAGTATATATATATATAATAATAACAATAATAATACCTGGGATTTATATAGCGCTTTTCTAAGTACCCAAAGTCGCTTTACATGTTAAAAATAAAAGTATATATGTATACATATACACTGTACAATATATACATATATATACATATATACATTATATATGTATACATATACACTGTACAATATATACATACATATATATATATATATATACACAGTATATATATATATATATATACTGTATGTATATATGTATACATGTTGTATATACTGTATATTTATGCATATACATGTATATATATATATATGTATGTATGTATATATACATGTATATATGTATGTATATACACTATATTGGCAAAAATATTTGGCCACCAGCCTAGACTCCCATATGAACTTTAAGTGCCATCCCATTTCTAACCCATAGGGTTGAATATGATGTCGGTCCACCTTTTGCAGCTATTGCAGCTTCAACTCTTCTGGGAAGGCTGTCCACAAGGCTGCGGAGTGTGTTTATAGGAATTTTCGACCATTCTTCCAAAAGGGCTTTGTTGAGGTCACACACTGATGTTGGTCGAGAAGGCCTGGCTCTCAGTCTCCGTTCTAATTCATCCCAAAGTTGTTCTATCAGGTTCAGGTCAAGACTCTGTGCAGGCCAGTCAAGTTCATCCACACTGGACTCTGTCATCCATGTCTTTATGGACCTTGCTTTGTGCACAGTTATGTTGGAAAAGAATGGGTCCCGCTCCAAACTGTTCCCACAAGGTTGGGAGCATGGAATTGTCCAAAATGTTTTGGTATCCTGGAGCATTCAAAGTTCCTTTTACTGGAGCTAAGGGGCCAAGCCCAACTCCTGAAAAACAACCCCACACCATAATTCCTCCTCCACCAAATTTCACACTCCGAAATGTACCGTTCTCCTGGCAACTTCCAAGACTCAGACTCGTCCCAGACTCGTCCAAAGCGTGATTCATCACTCCAGAGAAGGCGTCTCCACTGCTCTAGAGTCCAGTGGCGACGTGTTTTACACCACTGCATCCCACGCTTTGCATTGGACTTATGGCATATGGCTTAGATGCAGCTGCTCGGCCATGGAAACCCATTCCATGAAGCTCTCTGCGTACTGTACGTGGGCTAATTGGAAGGTCACATGAAGTTTGGAGCTCTGTAGCAACTGACTGTGCAGAAAGTCGGCGACCTCTTTGCACTATGCACTTCAGTAACGGCTGACCCCTCTACCACTTGGGGGCTGAGTTGCTGTTGTTCCCAAACTCTTCCATTTTCTTATAATAAAGCCGACAGTTGACTTTGGAATATTTAGGAGCTAGGAAATTTCCACGACTGGATTTGTTGCACAGGTGGCATCCTATGACAGTTCCACGCTGGAAATCACTGAGAGCGGCCCATTCTTTCACAAATGTTTGTAGAAACAGTCTCTATGTCTAAGTGCTTGATTTTATACAGCAAGTGATTAAGACACCTGATTCTGATCATTTGGATGGGTGGCCAAATACATTTGGCAATATATATATATATATATATATATATATATATATATATATATATATATATATATATATATATATATATATATATATATATATATATATATATATATATATACTACCGTTCAAAAGTTTGGGGTCACATTGAAATGTCCTTGTTTTTGAAGGAAAAGCACTGTACTTTTCAATGAAGATAACTTTAAACTAGTCTTAACTTTAAAGAAATACACGCTATACATTGCTAATGTGGTAAATGACTATTCTAGCTGCAAATGTCTGGTTTGTGGTGCAATATCTACATAGGTGTATAGAGGTCCATTTCCAGCAACTATCACTCCAGTGTTCTAATGGTACAATGTGTTTGCTCATTGGCTCAGAAGGCTAATTGATGATTAGAAAACCCTTGTGCAATCATGTTCACACATCTGAAAACAGTTTAGCTCGTTACAGAAGCTACAAAACTGACCTTCCTTTGAGCAGATTGAGTTTCTGGAGCATCACATTTGTGGGGTCAATTAAACGCTCAAAATGGCCAGAAAAAGAGAACTTTCATCTGAAACTCGACAGTCTATTCTTGTTCTTAGAAATGAAGGCTATTCCACAAAATTGTTTGGGTGACCCCAAGCTTTTGAACGAAAGTGTATATATATATATATATATATACATATGTACATAAATACATACATACATATGTATATGTGTATATACAAACACATAAATGTATATATTTTGTACACATATTTTATATATATATATATAATATTTTTTTCTTACTTGTGCACTTAAAAAGACATCAATATGCTTAATCGATCATGATTATTTTAACATTTCTCCTCCTCCCTTCTCACACAAACGACTATTCCATGTTAGTGCACATGACTTGATTTAGGAAAACATAAAGTTTCTTCTGCCAAGGAAAATGTGTCTTGTCTGTGTATTAAGTGTTTTTTTGTGTGTGTGTTTTTTTTTTATTACAATGTACAACAGTGTACAAAGATTAAAATCAGGAAATAAAATATGCTAATCCAGATGCAAAAGTTTATTTTGAAATCCCTCATTATGCTAGAAATGTGCTTCTATATGCGTTCAGCTATAGAAACAAGAGTGTAATGTTATACAGGGTTATTTGGTAAACAGACACTTGTCAACTTCCAAACATGATTTCCAGTGGAAATATTGGCAGTGAAGCAGCTGTCAGATACATAAATGTTTACTGAGAAACACCAAACATTGTGCTCTATTTGTTTGACTTCTACCTCAAGGTTCCCCTTCGTCATAAATTATCCATTCCTAGAATTAAAGCTGACTGTGCCAGCATGACAAACCGCTGGTAGCAGACACACAGCAGCCACAAAACAAGTGCATCAAATAAACACCAACTGGACCTGCCCTCATTGTCACAAGTCTGACCCAAAAAGGAGTGATATCAATGTCAATATATGGAATATTCCAGTGAAAGTGCCACCGTGAACTGACTGACTGTTAAGTGAAGCCTCAATGACTGCTTTCCTGGCAAAATGAGAACTTCTTAAGTGCTAAGCTGTAAATTTGCTTAATTTGACATCAGTCTGAGGAGAATGGGATCATTTTCTTGCAGCGGAAAAAAAAAAAAATTAAATCTGGCATCGAAGCTGACAAAAAGTTGGAGTGTTACTGCTGCGGGATGATGGCTGTAACACAGCGGACAGTGTTTGACGGAGCTGTAAAAACACTCCACTCTGGCACTGTGGACTGCATGACTCACTGCAAATGTAAATGATGGAAATGAAACTTCCCACGAAAGAGGCGGGTCGAGATTTACACTTTAAACCCAAAACTCTCACCGGTGCAATTTGTTGCAGTTATTTTTGACAGGAAATGTTTTGCTGTATTGTTATTGTTACTCATTTACATAAAAACTGGTCTTCCACTAAATAACTGTATTTATTATGTATACCGTATTTCCTTGAATTGGCGCCGGGAATATAGTATTCGCCTGCCTAGAATTACAGCCGGGTCAAACTCGTTTCGCAAAATAATTAGCGCATGCTTGGCACTTCCGCCGGGTCAAATATGAGTCATTAAATGACTCCCGCCTCCAGGTGGTAGAGGGCGCTAGTGATCCTTCTTGCGACTACCAGTACTGCAGGAGACAGGTACTGCAGAAGAAGACAACAAGCAGCAAGCATGCAGCAATTGTTTGCTCGCACTTTTAACATGGAGGATTACATATCTAAAATAAAACCGTTTTCTAAACTGGACTTTCAATCGAAGCAGGAGGTAATAATTAAAGGAATATCTCCAGAGACTTTTAAAATTAAAGAAAGATGAGAAAGACTGCCTTTGATCAGAAGCAGCTGCACATGGACCCATCTACAAGTAAAGGTAAGATCATAATAACGTTTTTTTTTATTAAATGTGTTTTTTATGATAAGGTATGCGCCGGAGTGAGAAGAGGTTTTAAAATAATTAGAGCATGCTTGCTCATTCCGCATGGTTTTGGTAACCGCAGGAGTGAGAAGAGGTTTTAAATTAATTAGCGCCCCTGCGGCTATTCAAGGAAATACGGTACCATGTACAAAACCCAAAACCAGTGAAGTTGGCAGGTTGTGTAAATCGTCAATAAAAACAGAATACAATGATTTGCAAATCCTTTTCAACCTATATTCAATTGAATGGACTGCAAAGACAAGATATTTAACGTTCGAACTGAGAAATTGTGTTATTTTTTGCAAATATTAGCTCATTTGGAATTTGATGCCTGCAACATGTTTATAAAAAAGCTGGCACAAGTGGCTAAAAAGACTAAGAAAGTTGAGGATTGCTCATCAAACACTTATTTGGAACATCCCACAGGTGAACGGGCTCATTGGGAACAGGTGGGTGCCGTGATTGGGTTTAAAAGCAGCTTGCATGAAATGCTCAGTCATTCACAAACAAGGACGGGGCGAGGGTCACCACTTGGTGAACAAACACGTGAGCAAATTGTCGAACAGTTTAAGAACAACATTTCTCAACGAGCTATTGCAAGGAATTTAGGGATTTCACCATCTACGGCAGGGGTCACCAACAAGGTGCCCGCGGGCACCAGGTAGCCCGTAAGGACCAGATGAGTAGCCCGCTGGCCTGTTCTAAAAATAGTTTAAATAGCAGCACTTACCAGTGAGCTGCCTCTATTTTTTAAATTGTATTTATTTATTAGCAAGCTGGTCTCGCTTTGCTCGACATTTTTAATTCTAAAATAGACAAAACTCAAATAGAATTTGAAAATCCAAGAAAATATTTTAAAGTCTTGGTCTTCACTTGTTTAAATAAATTCATTAATTTTTTTACTTTGCTTCTTATAACTTTTAGAGAAAAAATACAACCTTAAAAATGATTTTAGGATTTTTAAACACATACCTTTTTACCTTTTAAATTCCTTCCTCTTCTTTCCTGACAATTTAAATCAATGTTCAAGTAAATGTATTGTTTTTATTGTAAAGAATAATAAATACATTTTAATTTAATTCTTCATTTTAGCTTCTATTTTTTCGACGAAGAATATTTGTGAAATATTTCTTCAAACTTATTATGATTCAAATTAAAAACAATTATTCTGGCAAATCTAGAAAATCTGTAGAATCAAATTTAAATCTTATTTCAAAGTCTTTTTAATTTCTTTTAAAAATGTTGTTCTGGAAAATCTAGAAGAAATAATGATTTGTCTTTGTTAGAAATATAGCTTAGTCCAATTTGTTATATATTCTAATAAAGTGTAGATTGGATTTTAACCTATTTAAAACATTTCATCAAAATTCTGAAGTTAATCTTAATCAGGAAAAATTACTAATGATGTTCCATAAATTATTTTTTTAATTTTTTCAAAAAGATTCGAATTAGCTAGTTTTTCTCTTCTTTTTTTCAGTTGAATTTTGAATTTTAAAGAGTCGAAATTGAAGATAAACTATGTTTCAAAATTTAATTGTCATTTTTTTCGTGTTTTCTCCTCTTTTAAACCGTTCAATTAAGTGTAAATATCATTAATTATTAATAATAACATAGAGTTAAAGGTCAATTGAGCAAATTGGCTATTTCTGGCAATTTATTTAAGTGTGTATCAAACTGGTAGCCCTTCGCATTAATCAGTACCCAAGAAGTAGCTCTTGGTTTCAAAAAGGTTGGTGACCCCTGATCTACGGTCTGTAATATCATCAAAAGGTTCAGAGAATCCGGAGAAATCACTGCACGTAACATTGAATGCCCGTGACCTGCGATCCCTCAAGCGGTACTGCATCCCAAACCGACATCAGTGTGTAAAGGATATCACCCCATGGTGACTCATCTCGAATGGAGATGAGTCCGCCTACAGGAGACAGGTGGACCGGCTGACGTCCTGGTGCAGCCTCAACAACCTGGAGCTGAACGCCCAGAAAACAGTGGAGATGATCATGGACTTCAGGAAAGTCACAGACCCACCATCCCCCCTCACCCTGATTGACTCTCCCACCCCCGTCCCCATTGTGGACTCCTTCCGTTTCTTGGGCACCACCATCACCCAGGACCTCAAGAAGGCCCAGCAGAGGATGTACTTCCTGCGGCAGCTGAGGAAACTTAAGGTGCCGACCGAGATGCTGGTGCAGTTTCACTCAGCCATCATAGAGTCCATCCTCACCTCCTCCATCACAGTGTGGTTCCCCGGCGCCACAGTCCAGGATAAGAATAGACTGCAGCGCATCGTACGTGCTGCGGAGAAGGTGATTGGCTGCAAGCTCCCATCCCTCCAGGACTTGTTCTCCTCCAGGACCAGGAGGCGTGGGGGTCGGCTCACAGCTGACTCTTCTCACCCTGGACACACACTATTCTCCCCTCTCCCCTCAGGCAGGAGACTACGCTCCATCCAGACCCACACCTCCCGCCACCTGAACAGTTTTTTCCCCTCGGCCATCAGGCAAATGAACAATAACTGCTAACAGCAGCTCCTTGAATTCCTTGAATCCCTTCTAAGTCTATCTGATAGCTCAGATACAGCTCATTTTATACCAAATATGTGTTATATGTGTTTTATGTCGCACGTTTGCACCAAGAAAAATTCCTAGTTTGTGAACCCGTTCTCAAACAATGGCAATAAAACTATTCTGATTCTGAAACAACAGCATCAATGCCTCACTGCTGAAGGTAATGTTAAAATGATTGGTATCATCCAAAAAATACCTTTATAACAGTTCCTTGGACAAATATTCATATTAAAGGCCTACTGAAACCCACTACTACCGACCACGCAGCCTGATAGTTTATATATCAATGATGAAATCTTACCATTGCAACACATGCCTATACGGTTCAAGTTAACTTATAAAGTGCAATTTTAAATTTCCCGGGAAACTTCCGGTTGAAAACGTCTATGTATGATGACATTTGCGCGTGACGTCAATGGTTTAAACCAGGGGTGTCAAACTCATTTTAGATGGGGGGCCACATGGAGAAAAATCTACTCCCAAGTGGGCCGGACTGGTGAAATCACGGCACGATAACTTAAAAATAAAGACAACTTCAGTGAACAATGGGAGACCGGGCTTTCTGCTCCGCTGCTCCCAGTCTGTGGAACGCTCTCCCTGACCACCTGAGGGCACCACAGACTGTGGATGCTTTTAAAAAAGGCTTAAAACCCTTCTTTTTAAAAAAGCCTTTTTTTTTTTTTTAGATATATGCATACTAGTTTTAGCTATTTGGCTGTTCTAGTTTTTTATTTTTTTTAATTATCTTTTTATTTTTTCTAATTTATTTATTTATTTTATTTTATTTTTTTAATACACTGTAGCACTTTGAGGTTGTTTACTCAATGTAAAGTGCTTTTTACAAATAAAATCTATTATTATTATTATTATTATTAAAAAAAATATATAAAAATCAAATTACAGGATGTTATTTATGTAGTTTGCGTACATCGTGTGGTATATTTTTTAAATTTTTTTTACATATGTAGCATAATCTAGAAAGACACAAATAATTGCTATTGTGACATCTAGTGGACACAATTAAAACAGCAGTTTCTTTCATTCAAAAATTTCGGCTCATTTTTATACTTAGTAAACTCATCCCGCGGGCCGGATAAAACCTGTTCACGGGCCTGATCCGGCCTACGGGCCTTACGTTTGACACCCCTGGTTTAAACGGAAGTATTCGTACACCATTGTATCCAATACAAAAAGCTCTGTTTTCATCGCAAAATTCCACAGTATTCTGGACATCTGTGTTGGTGAATCTTTTGCAATTTGTTTAATGAACAATGAAGACTGCAAAGAAGAAAGCTGTAGGTGGGATCGGTGTATTAGCGGCTGGCTGCAGCAACACAACCAGGAGGACTTGAGTCTGATAGCAGACGCGCTATCCGACGCTAGCCGCCGACCGCATCAATGATCGGGTGAAGTCCTTCGTCGCTCCGTCGATCGCTGGAACGCAGGTGAGCACGGGTGTTGAAGAGCAGATGAGGGCTGGCTGGCGTAGGTGGATAGCTAATGTTTTTAGCATAGCTCTGTGAGGTCCCGTAGCTAAGTTAGCTTCAATGGCGTCGTTAGCAACAGCATTGTGGGGCGGTATAGCTCGGTTGGTAGAGTGGCTGTGCCAGCAACTTGAGGGTTCCAGGGTTCCAGGTTCGATCCCCGCTTCCGCCATCCCCGTCACTGCCGTTGTGTCCTCGGGCAAGACACTTTACCCACCTGCTCCCAGTGCCACCCACACTGGTGTAAATGGAACTTAGATATTGGGTTTCACTATGTAAAAGCACTTTGAGTCACTAGAGAAAAGCGCTATATAAATATAATTCACTTCACATTGTTAAGCTTCGCCAGGCTGGAAAGCATTAACCGTGTAGTTACATGTCCATGGTTTAATAGTATTGTTGATTTTCTGTCTATCCTTCCAGTCAGGGGTTTATTTCTTTTGTTTCTATCTGCAGTTAAGCCCGATGCTCTGGTAACTTATATTTGGTTAACTTCTACACATAGCCCTGCATCCACACACATAGTAGCATACACACCCTACGTAATCATCAAGCTCAAATAAAACCCGTTGAGCTAGACCTCCTGCTGTCGTACCGTCTCCTTCCCCCTTCGTCTCACGTAACAGTACCGGTACCAAAATGTATTTTGATACTTTTCTAAAAAAAAAGGGTACCACAAAAAATTGCATTATTAGCTTTATTTGAACAAAACATCTTAGTGTACATGAAACATATGTTTATTATTGTCATTTAGTCCTCAAATAAAAAAGTGAACATACTAGACAACTTGTCTTTTAGTAATAAGTAAACAAACAAAGACTCCTAATTAGTCTGCTGACGTATGCATTAACATATTGTGTCATTTATCTACCTATTATTTTGTACACATTATGAGGGACAAACTGCAAAAATTGATTATTAATCTACTTGTTCATTTGCTGTTAAAATCTGCTTATTTTCTGTTTCAACATTTTCTATCTACACTTTTGTTCAAATGTAATAATCAGTTATTCTTCTCTTCTTTGATACTTTACATTAGTTTTGGATGATACCACACATTTAGGTATCGATCTGATACCAAGTAGTTACAGGATCATACATTAGTCATTTTCAAAGTCCTCATGTGTCCAGGGACGTATTTACTGACTTTATAAACCTAATATACATTTTAAAAAAAGGAAAAAAGATTTTGTGACGATAAAAAATATCGATGTAATCATAGTAGTATCGACTAGATACGCTCTTGTACTTGGTATCATTACAGTAGATGTCAGGTGTAGATCCACCCATGGCATTTGTTTACATTGTGATGGCGGTGAGATATTGTATCCTCCTACGGTGTGTAGTGAAGCATGTTTAGGTATTCCTCATCCTCCAGTGATAATGCTACTTGTAAAAAACTTACTTTATTTGTCGCCATGGAGGCCAGGATTAGTGATTTAGAAGTAGCTGAAACACTGTGGATGTGTGTTAGCTGCGAGCTAGTTAGCCATGTCTTAAAGCAGCTCTTCCTGAGGGTGTTTCAGTGTTATAACTTCACCTTTATCTTTACTTTTTACACCAAAATGCGTCCATTCTCCCTTTTCTGTCTACACACTGTGTCTGCTTGTAAGTACTCTGTGTGTGTGTGCTGCCCAACAGCAGTAAAACCAGCAATGTCATGATTGACTATTTGCTTGATCAGTAACTTAACAAAGCTCCAAAGTTTTGGTTCACCTCCATCGTAGTTCACTAAAACGGGTCCTCGATTATATTTGTCATTAGGGCCTGGAATCTAGCTCTGCAAGACCTGGGATAGCTGAGTGGTTAACACTGTTGGCCACCAAGCAAGGGGTACTGGGTTCAAATCCCAGTAGGGAGTTAGTGTTTTGTTTCACTATCATTGTGATTTTGTGAGACAGGTTCTCAATTAAATATGTCATTGGGGCCCGAAATCTAGCTTCAAGAAGACCAAGAATAGCTTAGTGGTCAAAGCAGCTAGTGCCCAATCAAATGGGACTGGGTTCAAATCCCAGTCAGATCGTTTGGTGACTAGGAAAAATCCAGTCAGAGAAATTACTCTTTTATATCATAGTTTACTGAGACAGGTTCTCAACTAAATATGTCATTGGGGACGGAAATCTCCTTTCAAGAAGACCACAGATAGCTCAATGGTTAAAGCAGCTAGCTCCCAATCAAAGGGTTCTGGGTTCAAATCCCAGTCAGGTCACTCTGAAGGTAGTAAAGATCTAGTCAGAGGAATAAGTCTTTTGTATGAAAATTTAAAGGTTCTCAATTGTATATGTTATTGGGGCCCAAAATCTAGTAACAAAAAGACTAAGGATAGCTGAATGGCTAAACAGCTAGCTCCCAATCATAGGGCTATGGGTTCAATCCCAGTCAGATCAATGATCTTTGATTTGTGTTTTGTAACATGTATTTTAAACAACAGAGTGCTCCTGTCTTAGAAAGGATTTTTGACCTGCATTTTTCCACAGTACAGTGCTCCCGTCAAACAAGATCTTTGATTAGTGTTCTGTGACAGGAGCACTCCACTGTATTATCCTGAATCAGATGCACCTGTGTGAGGTCGTTAGCTGCATAAAGACACCTGTCCACCCCATACAATCAGTAAGAGCCAAACATTCAGCATGGCTAAGAGCAAAGAGCTGTCCAAAGACACCAGAGACAAAATGGTACAACTCCACAAGGATGGAAAGGGCTATGGAGAAATTGCCAAGCAGCTGGTGAAAAAAGGTCCACTGTTGGAGCAATCATTAGAAAATGGAAGAAGCTAAACATGACGGTCAATCTCAATGGGAGTGGAGCCCCATGCAAGATATCACCTGGTGGGGTCTCAATGATGCTAAGAAAGGTGAGGAATCAGCCCAGGACTACACGGCAGGACTTGGTCAATGACCTGAAAAGAGCTGGGACCACTGTTTCCATGGTCACTGTTGGTAATAACGTCATGGTTTGAAATCATGCATGGCACGGAAGGTTCCCCTGCTTAAACCAGAACATGTTAAGGCCCGTTTTAAGTTTGCCAATGACCATTTGGATGATCCAGAGGAGTCATGGGAGAAAGTGTTGTGGACAGTGTTTTATCACATCTCTATCATAGTTTACAGACACAGGTTCACCATTACATCTGGTCTTAAGAAAACCCAAGGTAGCTCAGTGGGTTACATCAATACTGTTAACCAAGGGGTACTGGGTTCAAGTCCCACTTACAGTTTTATATCATAGTTTACTGAGACAGGTTCTCAATTAAATGTTTCATTGGGGCCCGAAAACTTTGTTCTAGAAGACCAAAGATAGCTGAAGGGTTAAACGGCTACCTCCCAATCAAAGGGTTCTGGGTTCAATCCCAGTCAGGTCACTCTACAACTACTAAATATCCACTCAGAGCAATTCATCCTTTAAATGAAAGTTTACTGAGACAGTTCTCAATTATATATGTCATTGGGGCCCGGAAATCTGACAACAAAAAGAGCAAGGATGGCTGAATGGTTAAACAGCTACCTCTCAATCAAAGGGTTCTGGGTTCAATCCCAGTCAGGTCACTCTACAACTACTAAATATCCGCTCGGAGCAATTAATCTTTTAAATGAAAGTTTACTGAGACAGTTCTCAAATATATATGTCATTGGGGCCCGGAAATCTGGTAATAAAAAGAACAAGAATGGCTGAATGGTTAAACAGCTAGCTTACAATCAAAGGGTTCTGGGTTCAATCCCAGTCAGGTCACTCTACAACTACTAAATATCCACTCAGAGCAATTAATCTTTTAAATGAAAGTTTACTGAGACAGTTCTCAATTATATATGTCATTGGGGCCCGGAAATCTGGCAATTGTATGGCCGAGGATAGCTGAATGGTTAAACAGCTAGCTCCCAACAAAGGGTTCATGGGTTCAATCCCAGTCCAAGGTCCAAGCAAGGGAGGGGAGTAGCGTTATGTGGGGGTGTATCACCTCCCCCACACAGAGTAAAGTCAAGTGGTAGCTGGTTAATTAACTTATAGTTAAAAAGGTAAGTATGAGTAATAATAATAACAAATAGTCTATAGTCCAAAAGTCAAGGGTATTCTCGGGGGTTAGCTCCTCCTCCTTGCCGAGGCTAAAGTTGGCTGGGATGGGCGGGAATAGAAAGATAGATAATTAATTAATTGTGAGTGTTGACCAATCAGCTCTCCTCGTCTGACTAATTGCAGTTGAGATGATAAAAAAAAAAAAAAACTGCAATTGATACAATAAAAAAACAATAATTGAATAATAAAAAAATGAGATTAATAAAAACATGTCTGTCATGCAATTGAGATAATTGCAATTGGAGATAATTGTAATTGAGATAATTAATTAATTGAGATAATTGCAATTGGAGATAATTGAGATAATTAATTATCTAAATTGAGATAATTAATTATCTTAATTAAGATAATTAATTATCTAAGATAATTGAGATAATTAATTATCTTAATTGAGATAATTAATTATCTTAATTAAGATAATTAATTATCTCAATTATCTCCAATTGCAATTATCTCAATTAATTAATTATCTCAATTACAATTATCTCCAATTGCAATTATCTCAATTGCATGACAGACATGTTTTTATTAATCTCATTTTTTTATTATTCAATTATTGTTTTTTTATTGTATCAATTGCAGTTGTTTTATTTTTTTATCATCTCAACTGCAATTAGTCAGACCAGGAGAGCTGATTGGTCAACACTCACAATTAATTAATTATCTATCTTTCTATTCCCGCCCATCCCAGCCAACTTTAGCCTCGGCAAGGAGGAGGAGCTAACCCCCGAGGTTACCTTTGACTTTTGGACTATAGACTATTTGTTATTATTATTACTCATACTTACCTTTTTAACTATAAGTTAATTAACCAGCTACCACTTGACTTTACTCTGTGTGGGGGAGGTGATACACCCCCACATAACACTACTCCCCTCCCTTGCTTGGACCTTGGACTGGGATTGAACCCATGAACCCTTTGTTGGGAGCTAGCTGTTTAACCATTCAGCTATCCTCGGCCATACAATTACCAGATTTCCGGGCCCCAATGACATATATAATTGAGAACTGTCTCAGTAAACTTTCATTTAAAAGATTAATTGCTCTGAGTGGATATTTAGTAGTTGTAGAGCGACCAGACTGGGATTGAACCCATAACCCTTTGATTGTAAGCTAGCTGTTTAACCATTCAGCCATCCTTGCTCTTTTTGTTACCAGATTTCCGGGCCCCAATGACATATATAATTGAGAACTGTCTCAGTAAACTTTAATTTAAAAGATTAATTGCTCTGACTCGATATTCACTAGTTTTAGAGTGCCCTGACTGGGATTGAACTCAGAACCCTTTGATTGGGAGGTAGCTGTTTAACCCTTCAGCTATCTTTGGTCTTCTAGAACAAAGTTTTCAGGCCCCAATGAAACATTTAATTGAGAACCTGTCTCAGTAAACTATGATATAAAACTGTAAGTGGGACTTGAACCCAGTACCCCTTGGTTAACAGTATTGATGTTACCCACTGAGCTACCTTGGGTTTTCTTAAGACCAAATTTAATGGTGAACCTGTGTCTGTAAACTATGATGGAGATGTGATAAAACACTGTCCACAACACTTTCTACTATGACTCCTCTGGATCATCCAAATGGTCATTGGCAAACTTAAGACGGGCCTTAACATGTTCTGGTTTAAGCAGGGGAACCTTCCGTGCCATGCATGATTTCAAACCATGACGTTATTACCAACAGTGACCATGGAAACAGTGGTTCCAGCTCTTTTCAGGTCATTGACCAAGTCCTGCCGTGTAGTCCTGGGCTGATTCCTCACCTTTCTTAGCATCATTGAGACCCCACCAGGTGATATCTTGCATGGGGCTCCACTCCCATTGAGATTGACCGTCATGTTTAGCTTCTTCCATTTTCTAATGATTGCTCCAACAGTGGACCTTTTTTCACCAAGCTGCTTGGCAATTTCTCCGTAGCCCTTTCCATCCTTGTGGAGTTGTACCATTTTGTCTCTGGTGTCTTTGGACAGCTCTTTGCTCATAGCCATGCTGAATGTTTGGCTCTTACTGATTGTATGGGGTGGACAGGTGTCTTTATGCAGCTAACGACCTCACACAGGTGCATCTGATTCAGGATAATACAGTGGAGTGCTCCTGTCACAGAACACAAATCAAAGATCTTGTTTGACGGGAGCACTGTACTGTGGGAAAATGCAGGTCAAAGATCATTTCTGTGACAGGAGCACTCTGCTGTTTTTAAATACATGTTACAAAACACAAAATCTAGCTTCAAGGAGACCAAGAATAGCTTAGTGGTCAAAGCAGCTAGTGCCCAATCAAATGGGACTGGGTTCGAATCCCAGTCAGATTGTTTGGTGACTAGGAAAGATCCAGTCAGAGAAATTACTCTTTTATATCATAGTTTACTGAGACAGGTTCTCAACTAAATATGTCATTGGGGACGGAAATCTCTATTCAAGAGGACCACAGATAGCTGAATGGTTAAAGCAGCTAGCTCCCAATCAAAGGGTTCTGGGTTCAAATCCCAGTCAGGTCACTCTGAAGGTAGTAAAGATCTAGTCAGAGGAATAAATCTTTTGTATGATAGTTTAAAGAATCTCAATTATATATGTCATTGGGGCCCTAAATCTAGCAACAAAAGGACTAAAGGTAGCTGAATGGTTAAACAGCTAGCTCCCAATCATAGGGTTCTGCGTTCAATCCCAGTCAGATCAATGATCTTTGATTTGTGTTTTGTAACATGTATTTAAAACAACAGAGTGCTCCTGTCACAGAAAGGATCTTTGACTTGCATTGCATTGTTGGAGCAATCATTAGAAAATGGAAGAAGCTAAGTATGACGGTCAATCTCAATGGGAGTGGAGCCCCATGCAAGATATCACCTGGTGGGGTCTCAATGATGCTAAGAAAGGTGAGGAATCAGCCCAGGACTACACGGCAGGACTTGGTCAATGACCTGAAAAGAGCTGGGACCACTGTTTCCATGGTCACTGTTGGTAATAACGTCATGGTTTGAAATCATGCATGGCACGGAAGGTTCCCCTGCTTAAACCAGAACATGTTAAGGCCCGTCTTAAGTTTGCCAATGACCATTTGGATGATCCAGAGGAGTCATGGGAGAAAGTGTTGTGGACAGTGTTTTATCACATCTCTATCATAGTTTACAGACACAGGTTCACCATTACATCTGGTCTTAAGAAAACCCAAGGTAGCTCGGTGGGTTACATCAATACTGTTAACCAAGGGGTACTGGGTTCAAGTCCCACTTACAGTTTTATATCATAGTTTACTGAGACAGGTTCTCAATTAAATGTTTCATTGGGGCCCGAAAACTTTGTTCTAGAAGACCAAAGATAGCTGAAGGGTTAAACAGCTACCTCCCAATCAAAGGGTTCTGGGTTCAATCCCAGTCAGGTCACTCTACAACTAGTAAATATCGAGTCAGAGCAATTAGTCTTTTAAATGAAAGTTTACTGAGACAGTTCTCAATTATATATGTCATTGGGGCCCGGAAATCTGGTAACAAAAAGAGCAAGGATGGCTGAATGGTTAAACAGCTAGCTTACAATCAAAGGGTTCTGGGTTCAATCCCAGTCTGGTCACTGTACAACTACTAAATACCCACTCAGAGCAATTAATCTTTTAAATGAAAGTTTACTGAGACAGTTCTCAATTATATATGTCATTGGGGCCCGGAAATCTGGTAATTGTATGGCCGAGG
This sequence comes from Entelurus aequoreus, assembly GCF_033978785.1. Taxonomy (NCBI): domain Eukaryota; kingdom Metazoa; phylum Chordata; class Actinopteri; order Syngnathiformes; family Syngnathidae; genus Entelurus; species Entelurus aequoreus. Next base: position 68,023,426 of record NC_084737.1, read on the forward strand.
ATAGCTGAATGGTTAAACAGCTAGCTCCCAACAAAGGGTTCATGGGTTCAATCCCAGTCCAAGGTCCAAGCAAGGGTGGGGAGTAGCGTTATGTGGGGGTGTATCACCTCCCCCACACAGAGTAAAGTCAAGTGGTAGCTGGTTAATTAACTTATAGTTAAAAAGGTAAGTATGAGTAATAATAATAACAAATAGTCTATAGTCCAAAAGTCAAGGGTAACCTCGGGGGTTAGCTCCTCCTCCTTGCCGAGGCTAAAGTTGGCTGGGATGGGCGGGAATAGAAAGATAGATAATTAATTAATTGTGAGTGTTGACCAATCAGCTCTCCTGGTCTGACTAATTGCAGTTGAGATAATAAAAAAATAAAAAAACTGCAATTGATACAATAAATAAAAAAATAATTGGATAATAAAAAAACAAGATTAATAAAAACATGTCTGTCATGTAATTGCAATGGAGATAATTACAATTGAGTTAATTGAGATAATTAATTGAGATAATTGGAATGGAGATAATTAATTTTAATCATCTCAATTAATGAGATATTTAATTGAGATAATTAATTATCTCAATTAATCATCTCATTAATTGAGATGATTAAAATTATAATTAATTTTTTAAAATTAATTGAGATAATTAATTATCTCAATTAATCATCTCATTAATTGAGATGATTAAAATTAATTATCTCCATTCCAATTATCTCAATTAATTATCTCAATTAACTCAATTGTAATTATCTCCATTGCAATTACATGACAGACATGTTTTTATTAATCTTGTTTTTTTATTATCCAATTATTTTTTTATTTATTGTATCAATTGCAGTTTTTTTATTTTTTTATTATCTCAACTGCAATTAGTCAGACCAGGAGAGCTGATTGGTCAACACTCACAATTAATTAATTATCTATCTTTCTATTCCCGCCCATCCCAGCCAACTTTAGCCTCGGCAAGGAGGAGGAGCTAACCCCCGAGGTTACCCTTGACTTTTGGACTATAGACTATTTGTTATTATTATTACTCATACTTACCTTTTTAACTATAAGTTAATTAACCAGCTACCACTTGACTTTACTCTGTGTGGGGGAGGTGATACACCCCCACATAACGCTACTCCCCACCCTTGCTTGGACCTTGGACTGGGATTGAACCCATGAACCCTTTGTTGGGAGCTAGCTGTTTAACCATTCAGCTATCCTCGGCCATACAATTACCAGATTTCCGGGCCCCAAAGACATATATAATTGAGAACTGTCTCAGTAAACTTTCATTTAAAAGATTAATTGCTCTGAGTTGATATTTAGTAGTTGTACAGTGACCAGACTGGGATTGAACCCAGAACCCTTTGATTGTAAGCTAGCTGTTTAACCATTCAGCCATCCTTGCTCTTTTTGTTAACCGATTTCCGGGCCCCAATGACATATATAATTGAGAAGTGTCTCAGTAAACTTTCATTTAAAAGACTAATTGCTCTGACTCGATATTTACTAGTTTTAGAGTGCCCTGACTGGGATTGAACCCAGAACCCTTTGATTGGGAGCTAGCTGTTTAACCCTTCAGCTATCTTTGGTCTTCTAGAACAAACTTTTCGGGCCCCAATGAAACATTTAATTGAGAACCTGTCTCAGTAAACTATGATATAAAACTGTAAGTGGGACTTGAACCCAGTACCCCTTGGTTAACAGTATTGATGTTACCCACTGAGCTACCTTGGGTTTTCTTAAGACCAGATTTAATGGTGAACCTGTGTCTGTAAACTATGATAGAGATGTGATAAAACACTGTCCACAACACTTTCTCCCATGACTCCTCTGGATCATCCAAATGGTCATTGGCAAACTTAAGACGGGCCTTAACATGTTCTGGTTTAAGCAGGGGAACCTTCCGTGCCATGCATGATTTCAAACCATGACGTTATTACCAACAGTGACCATGGAAACAGTGGTCCCAGCTCTTTTCAGGTCATTGACCAAGTCCTGCCGTGTAGTCCTGGGCTGATTCCTCACCTTTCTTAGCATCATTGAGACCCCGCCAGGTGATATCTTGCATGGGGCTCCACTCCCATTGAGATTGACCGTCATACTTAGCTTCTTCCATTTTCTAATGATTGCTCCAACAGTGGACCTTTTTTCACCAAGCTGCTTGGCAATTTCTCCGTAGCCCTTTCCATCCTTGTGGAGTTGTACCATTTTGTCTCTGGTGTCTTTGGACAGCTCTTTGCTCTTAGCCATGCTGAATGTTTGGCTCTTACTGATTGGACAGGTGTCTTTATGCAGCTAACGACCTCACACAGGTGCATCTGATTCAGGATAATACAGTGGAGTGCTCCTGTCACAGAACAAAGATCTTGTTTGACGGGAGCACTGTACTGTGGAAAAATGCAGGTCAAAGATCCTTTCTGTGACAGGAGCACTCTGTTGTTTTTAAATACATGTTACAAAACACAAAATCTAGCTTCAAGAAGACCAAGAATAGCTTAGTGGTCAAAGCAGCTAGTGCCCAATCAAATGGGACTGGGTTCGAATCCCAGTCAGATCGTTTGGTGACTAGGAAAGATCCAGTCAGAGAAATTACTCTTTTATATCATAGTTTACTGAGACAGGTTCTCAACTAAATATGTCATTGGGGACGGAAATCTCCTTTCAAGAAGACCACAGATAGCTGAATGGTTAAAGCAGCTAGCTCCCAATCAAAGGGTTCTGGGTTCAAATCCCAGTCAGGTCACTCTGAAGGTAGTAAAGATCTAGTCAGAGGAATAAATCTTTTGTATGATAGTTTAAAGGTTCTCAATTATATATGTTATTGGGGCCCAAAATCTAGCAACAAAAAGACTAAGGATAGCTGAATGGTTAAACAGCTAGCTCCCAATCATAGGGTTATGGGTTCAATCCCAGTCAGATCAATGATCTTTGATTTGTGTTTTGTAACATGTATTTAAAACAACAGAGTGCTCCTGTCTTAGAAAGGATCTTTGACCTGCATTTTTCCACAGTACAGTGCTCCCGTCAAACAAGATCTTTGATTAGTGTTCTGTGACAGGAGCACTCCACTGTATTATCCTGAATCAGATGCACCTGTGTGAGGTCGTTAGCTGCATAAAGACACCTGTCCACCCCATACAATCAGTAAGAGCCAAACATTCAGCAATAAAGTGCTTCGCCGATGTATTGTCGTGGAGATAAAAGTCACTGTGAATGTCCATTTCGCGTTCTCGACTCTCATTTTCAAGAGGATATAGTATCCGAGGTGGTTTAAAATACACATCCGTGATCCACAATAGAAAAAGGAGAAAGTGTGGAATCCAATGAACCCTTGTACCTAAGTTACGGTCATAGCGAAAAAAGATACGTCCTGCACTGCACTCTAGTCCTTCACTCTCACGTTCCACATCCACAAATCTTTCATTCTCGCTCAAATTAATGGGGTAATCGTCGCTTTCTCGGTCTGAATCGCTCTCGCTGCATTGTAAACAATGGGGAAATGTGAGGTGCCCTTCAACCTGTGACGTCACGCTACTTCCGGTACAGGCAAGGCTTTTTTATCAGCGACCAAAACTTTATCGTCGATGTTCTCTACTAAATCCTTTCAGCAAAAATATGGCAATATCGCGAAATGATCAAGTATGACACATAGAATGGATCTGCTATCCCCGTTTAAATTTAAAAAATTAATTTCAGTAGGCATTTAATGTTATGTTACCATTTTTTGCGATGTTCACCCTTTGAACTCACGCCACTGCAATAAATGTTTATTTTGTATTTTGTCTAGTCCCTATTAAAGTTACATTTACTGGCTCTACGTTTCTATATTTTTAGACTTTATAGCCCCATATTTGTTTGAAGAAAAGTTGTCTTCTTCCGTTGCTTCAATGTAACGTGTGTGTCTCGCTGCCCCTGCAGAGTGGAGGAAGTACTGCAAGAACAAGCACTGCTCCACTTAGACTGAATGTTTACATTATTTGGGTGATGTTTTTTGGCGCTGTAACATTTTAACCAAAAAAGGAGCAAAACAATGTAAACTTCTGTTAATATTATTGCACAAAAACAATGTAACAGTCTTGTCATTCGGGACGAAGGTTACAGTTTCTACTTAATTTGTGTCATCTCAACATCTCATTTTTAATATGTATTTTATTGTAGCAGAAGTGCCAACAGAAGTTAACCACTGTAATACTTGAAAAGAAGAAAAAACTTCCTGAGTCATTTTCAAAAGCACAATCAGCACCAAGGGTGGGAAAACATTTACAAGCAAGCCATTATTTATTTTAAAGACTGCACACGCATTGTTCTGTGGGATTTACAGCTATAGTAACAAAGCAATGCAGATAGACACTGATTATAAAGGTGTGGTTCATTAATTATTGTCCTTCACAACTCAAGCTTGGACTTCAGTGGCTTTATGATTCTCATCACAAAGACTCAGTCGGTCCCGAAATACAAACCCCGTTTTCATATGAGTTGGGAAATTGTGTTAGATGTAAATATAAACGGAATACAATGATTTGAAAATCATTTTCAACCCATATTCCGTTGAAATTGCTACAAAGACAACATATTTGAAGTTCAAACAGATAAACATGCAAATTGGGAACAGGTGGGTGCCATGATTGGGTATAAAAGTAGATTCCATGAAATGCTCAGTCATTCACAAACAAGGATGGGACGAGGGTCACCACTTTGTCAACAAATGCGTGAGCAAATTGTTGAACAGTTTAAGAAAAACCTTTCTCAAGCAGCTATTGCAAAGAATTTAGGGATTTCACCATCTACGGTCCGTAATATCATCAAAGGGTTCAGAGAATCTGGAGAAATCACTGCACGTAAGCAGCTAAGCCCGTGACCTTAGATCCCTTAGGCTGTACTGCATCAACAAGTGTGTAAAGGATATCACCACATGGGCTCAGGAACACTTCAGAAACCCACTGTCAGTAACTACAGTTGGTCGCTACATCTGTAAGTGCAAGTTAAAACTCTCCTATGCAAGGCGAAAACCGTTGATCAACAACACCCAGAAACGCCGTCGGCTTCGCTGGGCCTAAACTCATCTAAGATGGACTGATACAAAGTGGAAAAGTGTTCTGTCGTCTGACGAGTCCACGTTTCAAATAGTTTTTGGAAACTGTGGACGTCGTGTCCTCCGGACCAAAGAGGAAAAGAACCATCCGGATTGTTATAGGCGCAAAGTTGAAAAGCCAGCATCTGTGATGCTATGGGGGTGTATTAGTGCCCAAGACATGGGTAACTTACACATCTGTGAAGGCGTCGTTAATACTGAAAGGTACATACAGGTTTTGGAGCAACATATGTTGCCATCCAAGCAATGTTACCATGGACGCCCCTGCTTATTTTAGCAAGACAATGCCAAGCCACGTGTTAGATCAACGTGGCTTCATAGTAAAAGAGTGCGGGTACTAGACTGGCCTGCCTGTAGTCCAGACCTGTCTCCCATTGAAAATGTGTGGCGCATTATGAAGCCTAAAATACCACAACGGAGACCCCCGGACCTCACAGTCTTGTTCACGAGTGAGGGAAGAGTGGATCGTGAATAGTCCACAGTGATGCGGACCCTGCATCGAGTTGTAGTGGTGAAGAAGGAGCTGAGCCGGAAGGTAAAGCTATCAATTTACCTGTCGATCTACGTTCCCATCCTCACATATGGTCATGAGCTTTGGGTTATGACCGAAAGGACAAGATCACGGGTGGCGGGGCTCTCCCTTAGAGATAGGGTGAGAAGCTCTGTCATTCAGGAGGAGCTCAGACAAAGCCGAGAGGAGCCAGATGAGGTGGTTCGGGCATCTGGTCAGAATGTCCCCCGGACGCCTGAGGTGGTTAGGGCGCGTCCGACCGGTAGGAGACCACGGGGAAGACCCAGGACACGATGGAGAGATCATGTCTCCCAGCTGGCCTGGGAACGCCTCGGGATTCCCCGGGAGGAGCTGGACATCTACCTGGGGAGAGAGAAGTCTTGGCTCCCTTGCTTAGGCTACTGCCCCTACATCTTGACCTCGGATAAGCGGAAGAAGATGGATGGATTGTGTCAGAAAAATTGTATTTAAATTATCAAAAAACTTTCCGTTCTGAGTTTCCAATGAACAGACAAGAAGCTGTCTTTGTTGCACCAAGCCAAACGCTTGGAAGATTCCGCTGTGTATGGTGGAATGAGACGGGAGGGGTTATCTATTATCCTTGGAAACCTGACCAAGCTGAATCCAGGACGAGCTCAAGCCCGAGGCATCTTCTTCTTTTGACCGAAAACAAGGACTATTTACATACTCCCCATTCCTGTTGAGAAATGTGTTGTTGCGTAAACATTGAACATCTAAATAAAAGAGGAGACGGAAAACTTCTTCGTCAGAGCGTGGTGCAGGACTGTACAGAGAGTACAGTGGCCATGTCTCTCCTCAATATTGAGTCCAAATTTAATTCTGTCTCTGTTTGATTCCTTGCCTTTTGTCTTGTTTAATAGATGTCATCAGTGTTTGAACCTGACAGATTGTTTGAAAAGTGCGTAGTAAGAAGAACATTTATATTTTGAAAAACAGCCTTTTTTGTGCAACATGACTATTATGTACGGAGAAGTGCTAAGGTTGCATTCAGTACACTCTGAACGTAATATAAAGCTTAATTTCCTACTCCTGTTAACTTCCATACTTTTACAATATGTCTGAAAGAGCCCACAGAGCCTCCATTTCACCGCTCGTGTGGCAGTCTTTAAAAAGGCTGCTTTCAGAAGCACAGCTGTGGCCTTCATAAAACCGAGCAACAGGTGTGTGTCATGTGTGTGCTAATCTTCCACATTATGGTTGTTGATAACAGACACTGGCCAGGCTGCTCACTTAAAACTCTGTCATTGAATACGGAATACATCAGCAATGGGATATTCGCAACATGAAGAAGCAAAAGGTTGGGAAGATTCTGTTGGGGCTAATTTTAGTAAAAGTCCATCATTCACTGCAGGGTTTAGTTACCAGAAGAATTCTGTCTGAACCGCAGACCCTGCGAAACAAGACATTGGCTGGACCACCAAAGGATTTTGGGATTATTCCGTTTTTCTTTTTTTTTTCTTTTCTTTCTTGCCCTGGCGCGCCTCCTCTCCAAAGGCATGTAAATGTGGATTGTATTTCGCTGTGACAAGGTGCCAATTTTGGAAGAGACTAAAGTACGACCTCCCTCTTTTTTGCAGAACGCCCCAACTTCACGGGGGTTCTTGCGGTTGAAGGTAAAAATAGTGTGAGAGGGACACAAAATGTGACCTGACAGCTGCCACAAATCAGCAAATTGGAAGTCCTTGAAGATTTACAAATAAATAGAAATACCTATTTTCCATTTAAACGTTATTCAGACTGTACAGTAAGTGCTTTTTTGATTGATTGAGACTTTTATTAGTAGATTGCACAGTGAAGTACATATTCCGTACAATTGACCACTAAATGGTAACACCCGAATTAGTTTTTCACCTTGTTTAAGTCGGGGTCCACTTAAATTGATTCATGATACAGATATATACTATCATCATAATACAGTCATCACACAAGATGATCACATTGAATTATTTACATTATTTACAATTTTTGCTGTTAAAAGTGCTTGGAAAATAAATGAAAATACATGAAAACAACACAAGATATTTTTCATAAAAACAAGTTCTATATTAGACTGTGGTTTTTAGTACACCTCACTTTTCTATTAACATTTTCACCAAAATCTTGCACAATCTTTGTGCATGTTACAAACTTTACGTGCAAACAAAATAGTCAATTTTCTTGCGCATCATTCTACAGAATAAAGTACCCACATAACGCCATCCTAGTCACTTCCGTTGTGTCCTTGGGCAAGACACTTTATCCACCTGCTGCCAGTGCCACCCACACTGGTTTAAATGTAACTTAGATATTGGGTTTCACTATGTAAAGCGCTTTGAGTCACTAGAGAAAAGCGCTATATAAATATAATTCACTTCACTTCATGACAGAGGTCAAATGGTGTCTCTATAGCAGGGGTCACCAACGCGGTGCCCGCGGGCACCAGGTAGCCCGTAAGGACCAGATGAGTAGCCCGCCGGCCTGTTCTAAAAATAGCTCAAATAGCAGCACTTACCAGTGAGCTGCATCTATTTTTATAATTTTATTTATTTACTAGCAAGCTGGTCTCGCTTTGCCCGACATTTTTTAATTCTAAGAGAGACAAAACTCAAATACAATTTGAAAATCCAAGAAAATATTTTAAAGACTTGGTCTCCACAATTTTTTTACTTTGCTTCTTATAACTTTCAGAAAGACAATTTTAGAGAAAAAATACAACCTTAAAAATGATTTTAGGATTTTTAAACACATATACCTTTTTACCTTTTAAATTCCTTCCTCTTCTTTCCTGACAATTTAAATCAATGTTCAAGTAAAAAATGTTTTTATTATTGTAAAGAATAATACATAAATTTTAATTACATTTTTCATTTTAGCTTCTGTTTTTTCGACGAAGAATATTTGTGAAATATTTCTTCAAACGTATTATGATTAAAATTCAAAAAAATTATTCTGGCAAATCTAGAAAATCTGTAGAATCAAATTTAAATCTTATTTCAAAGTCTTTTGAATTTATTTTAAAATGTTTGTTCTGGAAAATCTAGAAGAAATAATGATTTGTCTTTGTTAGAAATATAGCTTGGTCCAATTTGTTATATATTCTAACGAAGTGTAGATTGGATTTTAACCTATTTAAAACATGTCATCAAAATTCTAAAATTAATCTTAATCAGGAAAAATTACTAATGATGTTCAATAAATTCTTTTTTTAAGTTTTTCTCTTCTTTTTTTCGGTTGAATTTTAAAGAGTCAAAATAGAAGATAAACTATGTTTAAAAATTTAATTGTCATTTTTTTCCGTGTTTTCTCCTATTTTAAACCGTTCAATTAAGTGTAAATATCATTAATTATTAATAATAACATAGAGTTAAAGGTAAATTGAGCAAATTGGCTATTTCTGGCAATTTATTGAAGTGTGTATCAAACTGGTAGCCCTTCGCATTAATCACTACCCAAGAAGTAGCTCTTGCTTTCAAAAAGGTTGGTGACCCCTGATCTATAGTATCATATTTAGATTTCCTTTTTTTCTCATAATATTACCCATAACAGTTTTGAAGTAATCATGTACCAGGGCGACAAAAACACACAATTAAATGATAACAATAATATTTGTACAAGTGTTTGTCCACACTGTCTGTGCCTGTGCGGGGAAATGGACTCCAGGGGCGTCATTTAACTAAAGTTGTGTGGCGTTCCTACTAAAATTAGACGTAAATTCAAATCCAGAAAACTAAAAATTCACATGTATTAACGTTTGCGCATGCACAAAGCCAAGCACCGTATCCGTGACATCCTGTTGCTGTCCGCCTGACATGGCCAAGGAGTCACAGGAACAGGTTTTGACAGCAATAGGTGGCAAAATGATTGCCAAAAAGTAAATTGTATGTCCTTGTTTCAATCTTTTTTACATTGTGGAAATCAAATGTTGGCAAAGCCCAAACAGCCACCTCTGCGTGTCGCTAAGTATCCACAGTCTGTAGAAATGTACGTACGTCGGCCATGAAGTTGGCGTGCGGCAGCGCATGTTTCCACGTCAACGTCAGCCTTGATACATCCCATCTTTGCTATGAAAAAGGTCCTACGCCAGGTTTTTGCTACAAACCCCGTTTCCATATGAGTTGGGAAATTGTGTTAGATGTAAATATAAACGGAATACAATGATTTGCAAATCATTTTCAACCCATATTCAGTTGAATATGCTATAAAGACAACATATTTGATGTTTAAACTGATAAACTTTTTTTTTTTGTTGCAAATAATCATTAACTTTAGAAATTGTTGAACAGTTAAAGAAAAACCTTTCTCAACCAGCTATTGCAATGAATTTAGGGATTTCACCATCTACGGTCCGTAATATCATCAAAGGGTTCAGAGAATCTGGAGAAATCACTGCACGTAAGCAGCTAAGCCCGTGACCTTCGATCCCTCAGGCTGTACTGCATCAACAAGCGACATCAGTGTGTAAAGGATATCACCACGTGAAACCCACTGTCAGTAACTACCGTTGGGCGCTACATCTGTAAGTGCAAGTTAAAACTCTCCTATGCAAGGCGAAAACCGTTTATCAACAACACCCAGAAACGCCGTCGGCTTCGCTGGGCCTGAGCTCATCTAAGATGGACTGATACAAAGTGGAAAAGTGTTCTGTGGTCTGACGAGTCCACATTTCAAATTGTTTTTGGAAACTGTGGACGTCGTGTCCTCCGGACCAAAGAGGAAAAGAACCATCCGGATTGTTATAGGCACAAAGTTGAAAAGCCAGCATCTGTGATGGTATGGGGGTGTATTAGTGCCCAAGACATGGGTAACTTACACATCTGTGAAGGCGCCATTAATGCTGAAAGGTACATACAGGTTTTGGAGCAACAGATGTTGCCATCCAAGCAACGTTACCATGAACGCCCCTGCTTATTTCAGCAAGACAATGCCAAGCCAGGTGTTACATCAACGTGGCTTCATAGTAAAAGAGTGCGGGTACTAGACTGGCCTGCCTGTAGTCCAGACCTGTCTCCCATTGAAAATGTGTGGCGCATTATGAAGCCTAAAATACCACAACGAAGAACCCCGGACTGTTGAACAACTTAAGCTGTACATCAAGCAAGAATGGGAAAGAATTCCACCTGAGAAGCTTAAAAAATGTGTCTCCTCAGTTCCCAAACGTTTACTGAGTGTTGTTAAAAGGAAAGGCCATGTAACACAGTGGTGAACATGCCCTTTCCCAACTACTTTGGCACGTGTTGCAGCCATTAAATTTTAAGTTAATTATTATTTGCAAAAAAAACAAAAAACTTTATGAGTTTGAACATCAAATATGTTGTCTTTGTAGTGCATTCAATTGAATATGGGTTGAAAAGGATTTGCAAATCATTGTATTCCGTTTATATTTACATCTAACACAATTTCCCAACTCATATGGAAACGGGGTTTGTACATAAGGCCCCAGTTCTGTCGATGACATCACACCAAGAGGGGGCGACATATCGAGTCTGGCGATGGAAAGGGGGCGATTCAAGTACAGTTAGTTATCTACCGATAACTCGCAGACGAATTGGGGAAATGACTGACAGATTCATTTTAAGAGAACTTGTTAGTGAAATTTTGGTCATTTGAACACTATTGGTCCTTTAACTCGGGCTCGGGTTCTTTCTGTGTGGAGTTTGCATGTTCTCCTCGTGACTGTGTGGGTTCCCTCCGGGTACTCCGGCTTCCTCCCACCTCTAAAGACATGCACTTGGGGATAGGTTGATTGGCAACACTAAATTGGCCCTAGTCTGTGAATGTTGTCTGCCTATCTGTGTTGGCCCTGCGATGAGGTGGCGACTTGTCCAGGGTGTACCCCGCCTTCCGCCCGAATGCAGCTGAGATAGGCTCCAGCACCCCCCGCGACCCCGAATGGGACAAGCGGTAGAAAAGGGATGGATGGATGGTCCTTTAACCCTTGGGAAGACCTCGAACCTTTGAGGGTCGTTTTATACTGGATTACACCATTTAAGGTCTGTAATATTATCAAAAGGTTCAGAGAATCTGAAGAAATCCCTGCACGTAACATTGAATGCCCGTGACCTTGGATCCCTCAGGTGGTACTGCATCAAAAAGTGGCATCTGTGTGTAAAGGATATCACCACATGGGCTCAGGAACATTTCAGAAAACCACTGTCAGTGACTACAGTTCGTCGCTACATCTGTAAGTACAAGTTAAAACTACTACGCAAAGTGAAAGCCATTTATCAACAACACCCAGAAACGCCGCCGGCTTCGCTGGGCCCGAGCTCATCGAAGATGGACTGATGCAAAGTGTAAAAGTGTTCTGTGGTCTGATGAGACCACATTTCAAATTGTTTCTGGAAACTGTGGACGTTGTGTTCTCCGGAACAAAGAGGAAAAGAACCATCTAAGCTTTTTTCCATGAAAACCAAATGAATCCAATAATTTGCCTTTTGAAAGACGTGCAAATTGTATTAAAAAGAAGTGTAATTTGACATCTCAACCAGTAGATACCGCCATAGTACCATAGAGTAACATATATTCATATTAGACGCATAGTTGCTTTGAATCTGCCAACAACTTATGCATAATAAAAGGCTGTTGGCAGCGAAATGAGAGTTGTGTGGATATGGTTACAAAAAATATTGCAAGCTCGAATATTGCATAGCTTGTGTTTTTGACATTAAAACAATGGGCTTTCTTTGAAAAAAAAAAAAAGAGATAAAACATAAAAAAAATAGATATGAAGTCGATCTAAAGATTTACGCGTCGAAAGTTAAAAAAACCCCAAAACATATATTACTTACTTTTAAGACTTTAATGGCAAAAGCCCTTGCGGATCCTCGGGAACTAAAAAATACACCACGTTTTGAGGAGTGGCGACTTGTCCAGGGTGTACCCCGCCTTCTGCCCGATTGTAGCTGAGATAGGCTCCAGCGCCCCCCGCGACCCCGAAGGGAATAAGCAAAACGTCTTTCCAGGGACTAGTTAAGCCATTCTCCTATTTTTGACATGTTTTTAAACAAACATTCAATATTTCAGAAGCAGGACGCGTTGGTCAAGGTTTAAATCCGTTGACCAAATTTACAAAGGAGTATTGGAGGCACAGTACAAATTTGACTTCTCATCCAGCCCACCTCCACTATTGTGCCTCAGGTGTTCATCAGTCTCCAGTCCAATATATACAAACACACCTGTTGCCTCCGTTCCGCCTGCAGCTGCAGTTTCTCTGCAGGCTGACAGGTCAAACCTCAGATAATTAAATCTCCTCACCAGCATGCACACTTTTAATGCTGCTTTTGTATCATTCATGCTTTGTTTGCTTTCACCGTCATGACAGATCATTACTGCACCATGCTCTCATTTTACCTGCTTATTAGGCAACTTAGCTTAGCGTTTCAGTCCTTGCATACATGACAGCCTTTTGGACCTAAAAGAAGTGCCTCGGTGAAAACCGAGTGATGACAAAGTGCCGACGTTGCAGTATTTACTGGACAAAAGAACGCTTGCCGACCTTTAATGGTCAAATGTCCGCGTTTTCAGGAGGAAGGTGAGGAAGAAGGCAGCATGGAACAGCTGTTCACTGAGCCACTTTTAGCGAGGCAGTCAAGGAAAGCTTTTAAACAAGTTCTTACATCACCGCGGAGGCACTTTTGAGGGAAGTCATCAGTCAAAGAAACACGAAGCATGTTTAAGGAGCCAGAATGGCACTGGTCATAGAAATGGGAGGTTTATGCTTTCAGTGGATAAATGTGAAAGGTAAAAGGGCTGTGCTGTAGAAATTCAAGCAAGAGATATTAGTTTTGCCAACACACTTAAAGACAGCGGTCATTTTTAATACAAGTTTGACATGATGTATATTTTTTAAATTCAGGAACAATGTGGTGCACCTATTTGAACATTAAAAATGGATTTTAAAAAGTACCTCAGTTTTTGTCCGTAATCTGTTTCAAAAGGTCCAACATAAACTGTATAGTACGAAAACCAAAGCAACTTTTCCCATATGATATTATCTAAACTAGAGATGTCCGATATTATCGGCCGATAAACGCTTTAAAATGTAATATCGGAAATTATCCGAATCAGTTTCAAAATTATCAGTATCGGTTTCAAAAAGTAAACTTTATGACTTTTTAAAACGCCGCTGTGTACACGGACCTAGGGAGAAGTACAGAGCGCCAATAAACCTTAAAGGCACTGCCTTTGCGTGCCGGCCCAGTCACATAATACACGGATCCTCATATGGAATAACATGATTGGGCAGGCACGCTGTTTATATCGTGGGAAAGCGGACGTGAAAAAAGGCTGTCCTCACTCAGGTCCGCATGGAGCTGGAGGGGGCGTGGCCTCCAGCTCCGGCTGAAAATCGGGAGATTTCCGGGAGAAAATTTGTCCTGGGAGGTTTTCGGGAGAGGCGCTGAATTTCGGGAGTCTCCCGGAAATTCGGGAGGGTTGGCAAGTATGGGCGGAGGTCAAGACACACCCGACTCATCGTGTAAATATCGGCGTATTACGGATACGGCAACAGCAGAAGTCACACTGATTTGCAGGTGTGTAATTTGTTGTGAGTTTATGCACTGTGTTGGTTTTGTTCTTTGAACAAGGTGATGTTCATGCACGGTTCATTTTGTGCACCAGTAAAAACACATGTTAACACTTTAGTATGGGGAACATATTCACCATTAATTAGTTGCTTATTAACATGCAAATTAGTAGCATATTGGCTCTTAACTAGTCATTATTAAGTACTTATTAATGCCTTATTCGGCATATCCTTATTATAACCTCTAACCCTAACCCTAACCAAATAACTCTAAATTAATTATTTGTTACTTAGAATATGTTCCCCATACTAAAGTGTTACCAAAAACATATAACTTTGTCTTGAATTTGAAAAAAAACATTTTATTTTTCGCTAAAGAAGGGTTCGGTGAATGCGCATATGAAACTGGTGGGGTTCGGTACCTCCAACAAAGTTAAGAACCACTGATCTAGCATGATTAAGAGGGGAGGAGTATATTTACAGCTAGAATTCACTGAAAGTCAAGTATTTCTTATATATACTGTATATATATATATATATATATATATATATATATATATATATATATATATATATACATATATATATATATATATATATATATACATATATATATATATATATATATATACATATATATATATATATATATATATACATATATATATATATATATATATATATATATATATACATATATATATATATATATATATATATATATATATATATATGTATATATATATATATATATATATATATATATATACAGTATATATATATATACAGTATATATAAGAAATACTTGACTTTCAGTGAATTCTAGCTATATATATATATATATATATATATATATATATATATATATATATATATATATATATATATATATATATATATATATATATATATATATATATATATAAATAAAAGAAATACTTGAATTTCAGTGTTCATTTATTTACACATATATACACACATAACACTCAAAAACACAGTAATGAAAACACAGTTGTTCTACTAACTGTACTGTGCTTGCTGCTTACTTACTAAAAAAACAACAACACTTACCTTTCACTATTTGAGTAGCCTTTGTTCTGCCATTTGCGTACTGGCGAGCGATCTCTGAATCCAGGAACATATCCTTCACAGATTTGTTGTAGACATCCGCAAATGAGAACGGGATTTTGCTTCCAGCTATCAGCATAGCCATCTTTGTCTCGGCATATGTTACACCATCAGGACTCCAGGCCCATAATACTGGGCTGTGACCGGTGCTGCGCTGCCGCCGCATTGTGCTTCACTGACCATTCATGACAGAGTATATCCGTTCGGCCACCGTGTTCAATGGAGAAGTCTGTTCTACAAAATTTACAGGCAGCATACCCCTTCCCCTTCGAACTGTCGTGGATGAACTGAAATTCTTGTTTCCATTCGTTCTGGAACTTACAAGCGTATTTCTTCATCTTCCTTGTTCTTCTGCTTCGTCTCCTTGTTGTGTGCGCAGTTGTGCACTCTCTAAAAGACGTAGATGTTATAACGTGATTGGGCAGGCACGCTGTTTAGACCGTGGGAAAGCGGACGTGAAAACAGGCTGTCCTCACTCAGGTCCGCATGGAGCTGGAGGGGACGTGGCCTCCAGCTCCGGCTGAAAATCGGGAGATTTTCGGGAGAATATTTGTCCCGGGAGGTTTTCGGGAGAGGCGCTGAATTTCGGGAGTCTCCCGGAAAATTCGGTAGGGTTGGCAAGTATGATGCCCAGTAGTGCGTACATGTGTTCCTGTATAGTATTTCTCCAGCAATGGTCATGTGGTGACATCAATGATGGTATTTTGAGAGGTAATTATTGAAGTCGGACATCACTGAAGGAAACGCACGGCCCGCCACTGCTATTTTGTCATGTGCAATGTTAGGCCATACGATAATCGAGATGGTTGACGAAAACTAGGATATATTTTTGGTGAAGGTTTTTCCCGAAAACCGAACCATACAAAAATTGCAATACAACAACCAATATACCACCACATGTCTCAAAAAATAGTGCAGTCAAACTGGTGTAACTATCCATCCATTTTCTACCGCTTGTCCCTTTTGGGGTCGCGCGGGGTGCTGGAGCCTATCTCAGCTGCATTCGGGCGGAAGGCGGGGTAAACCCTGGACAAGTCGCCACCTCATCGCAGGGCCAGCACAGATAGACAGACAACATTCACACTCACATTCACACACTAGGTCCAATTTAGTGATGCCAATCAACCTATCCCCAGGTGGAGGAAGCCGGAGTACCCGGAGGGAACCCACGCAGTCACGGGGAGAAAATGCAAACTCCACACAGAAAGATCCCGAGCCCGGGATTGAACTCAGGACTACTCAGGACCTTTGTATTGTGAGGCACATGCACTAACCCCTGTGCCACCGTGCTGCCCATCAAATAAATATACCCGGTAAAAACATTATGTTGTCAGTCAAAACTAAGTAAGGGACAACGGGGTTGGTTGTCACACCTTTTATACTAGTATGACTTGCTCATCACATCCACTTTAAATTGAAGCATATGCTGAAGTGTACCCTTCTCACTTTCCAACTCATTAAAGACACTATCAAAGACAATCTGACACATTGTGTAGGCATAGCAGCCCCATTAAAGGGATGGTTGTCACAATATCATGTTATTAGGGAAAAGCGTGTATCCCAAAAAGGCAAGAAGGCAGCAGTACTAAATGTGAAAGTTAAATTGTACTGACAAGTTGACAAATACATAACTTAGAGCATCTTGACACAACAGGAAACATATTGCCGGACTATTGTACGGTGTATGCGATATATTTTGTATGAATTTACAGTATGACTATCTGTGACGACCAACCCTGACTGATTCTTGCTTGGGTTTCAGGTTTTTTTTTTAGTGCCATCCAAAGTTCAAAGCCTCTTAAAGGCCTACTGAAATGCGATTTTCTTATTTAAACGGGGATAGCAGGTCCATTCTATGTGTCATACTTGATCATTTCGTGATATTGCCATACTTTTGTTGAAAGGATTTAGCAGAGAACATCGACGATAAAGTTTGCAACTTTTGGTCGCTGATAAAAAAGCCTTGCCTGTACCGGGATTAGCAGACGATATGCGCGTGACGTCACAGGTTGTGGAGCTCCTCACATCTGCACATTGTTTACAATCATGGCCACCAGCAGCGAAAGCGATTCGGACCGAGAAAGCGACGATTTCCCCATTAATTTGAGCAATGTTGAAGGATTCGTGGATGAGGAAAGTGAGAGTGAAGGACTAGAGGGCAGTGGAAGCGATTCAGATAGGGAAGATGCTGTGAGAGGCGGGTGGGACCTGATATTCAGCTGGGAATGACTAAAACAGTAAATAAACACAAGAGTATATACTTTATTAGCCACAACACAACCAGGCTTATATTTAATATGCCACAAGTTAATCCCGCATAACAAACACCTCCCCCCTCCCGTCCATATAACCCACCAATACAAATCAAACACCCACACAACAAACTCAATCCCTCAGCCCAAAGTACCGTTCACCTCCCCAAAGTTCATACAGCACATGTATTTCCCCAAAGTCCCCAAAGTTACGTACGTGACATGCACATAGCGGCAAGCGATCAAATGTTTGGAAGCTGCAGCTGCGTACTCACGGTACCGCGTCTGCGCATCCAACTCAAAGTCCTCCTGGTAAGAGTCTCTGTTGTCCCAGTTCTCCACAGGCCAATGGTAAAGCTTGACTGTCATCTTTCGGGAATGTAAACAATGAAACACCGGCTACGTGTTTGTGTTGCTGCAGCCGGCCACTAATACACCGCTTCCCACCTACAGCTTTCTTCTTTGCTGTCTCCATTGTTCATTGAACAAATTGCAAAAGATTCACCAACACAGATGTCCAGAATACTGTGGAATTTTGCGATGAAAACAGACGACTTAATAGCTGGCCACAATGCTGTCCCAAAATGTCCGCTACAATCCGTGACGTCACGCGCAGGCTTCAACATACCGAGACGTTTTCTGCAGGATATTTCGCGGGAAATTTAAAATTGCACTTTAGTAATCTAACACGGCCGTATTGGCATGTGTTGCAATGTTAAGATTTCATCATTGATATATAAACTATCAGACTGCGTGGTCGGTAGTAGTGGGTTTCAGTAGGCCTTTAAGTCATACAGAGAGATGAACCGACATTTTCTCGGAGAAAAACAATACTTCAAAGGTCACACATACAAATAAAACATGGCAATCATGTGGTTTCTGTGACGCTACCTTAGAGGAGTAAAAAGTTGCCAGAGGCAGAGTGTAATGATAACCACAGAACAGGAAATGGAATTTGTTGTGACACAGGAAAGCAGGCCACTCCGTTTTGTTCTGGTTGCTCGGTACAATATGGCTGCAATGTCACCTTTTTATAAGAAGAATTGTGAGATTGTACCGTGCTATGTGAAGAGACTCATCTCTGAGGCACACAAAGCAATGCACCATCAAAGATAACGTGAGTAGTGATTTTGTAGTTTGTTAAGCATTTGTAAAACTTTACACATGTTTGTATTTGAGTGTGTGTTTAATGTCATATTACATGAAGGCTCATAGATAGTTGTCATTATCACAAATTATATGTTATAGAAAACATTTTCTATTACTTCCAAGAGGTCAAAGTGTCTCAATTTTGAGCCACCACCTGCGTTTCATCTCCAAGATGAGGACGTGGGACAGGGAGACCAGGGCCCAAATCCGGCCTGGGAATGACACCATACCGGCCCCCCGAGTTGGATTTAAAACTTTGGAGACAAACATTTTCGCAGCAAATGCCTAAAAACACTAGAGTGTTCCTGTTGTATAGAACAAGGGTTCTTAACCTTTTTTTTCCTTGGTGCCCAACTTTTCCATGACAGAGGGGCCTGGGGCCCACTGAAATATTGACACTGAATTAGTAATCTTACTCTTGATTTTATTGATATTCAATAATTAAATCTAACTTTGTTAAATTATATGAAACCATGAGTTAATCTTAAAGATTATTATCGAGGCTTCGAGGTCAGGCTGATTACAAAAATAAGTACTAATTAAATATACTGCAAAAGAAAGAACATATGAAATTTACATTTAATTATATTGTGTTAAAATAAAAATAGTGCAAATGAAAACATAGCTTCACCACTTGAGTCATAATTTTTGCGCTTAATAAACTTCTCTGCTTCAGACTTCTTTTGTTTGTCTGATGTTGTCATCACTGCAGTGTGAATGTTGTCTATCTGTGTTCGCCCTGTTATGAGGTGGCGACTTGTCCTTCCGCCCGAATGCAGCTGAGATAGGCTCCAGCACCCGCAGAGGGACAAGCGGTAGAAAATGGATCGATGGATGGATGTTATTACCATACCATACCAACTTACTACTGTCACAAGTGGTTGAAGAGTATATTACAACCAATGTTCCCTCTAAGGTGCGCGCCTGCGCAATTTTGCACTGCTCAAGCGTCCTCTGCGCACAGCAAATATATGCCGCGCACCAAATCAAACCCATCTGAATTCTAAACAAAATAAACACATTTATTCTGTATAATTTTGCAATGCAACTCTGATTGACAGTGACAACAAGCGGCCCTAATGGTGTTCGTCAACACCGTTCAATTGAACACCGTTCAATTATTGTAACGTCTATCGAGATGCTTCGAGGACAGGAATTATATCGATCACTTTATGGAGCAAAACTGTTTATATTCGGCCATAACCACACCAAAACACGAGTAAAAAACTTCTATCTCGAAAAACTAGTCATTTTCTGCCGTACAAACCAGGCCAAAACCAACTTGTCATGTGTCACCAACACGCATACCACTAAGCCACTGGTGCGTTTATGGCCACACAAAAAGTCGGACAACTCAAACACCACACAAAGTTACACTATGACTCCTCAGTCATACGTGTGCTTATTCTACTGTCATTTATTATTAATGTTAATCTATTTATATTAATCATGGAATGCTGTTACTAGAGAAAGTTACAGGAATGCACACTTCATCCTATGCTTACATTTCATTGTGCAACATGAGGATGTTTAAGGGGAACTAAATGTGATCTCTGAAAGGGGTACAAATGATTTCCAAAGCAGGACCCCCACCCAGACATATTGTACAATACTAATCCATAGCTTATGAAAAACAATATTTCTTTTATTTTCATTACAAGTGGGCCAAATCACTAATATTACAATATAATCTCATGAAAATGACTCCTCTCATTTGAGAGTTATTATAAAAGATTGGTTTGAGACAGGTGTGCTGCTGGTATTGCCACGTGTGATGTTGCTCACATGTGCTCCACTGAATGCTCAGGGAGTTTTTGTGTTTGCTCAGACACATGAACAATTAGAGGGAACATTGATTACAACAGTGAACCGCTGTGGCCACAGCAGACTAACATATTTTTGGCGCTCACGGCCAAACAATGGGCCCTATGGTTAAGAAACTGTGGTATATAATAACTCGGACCACTGTAAACACATTGGCAGATCTTTGCATTGACGTTTTAACCTTGCTAGCAAACAGAACACTCGGTTCCAAACTTGTGATTTACATAACTGAGGCGTTCCTCAAGGCAACCCTTTAAGTCCTCTCTTTTTTTGGCAGTTGTAATTTTTCTTAGTAATGTGATTTATGTAACTAAGGTGTTGTTGCAGCTCGTTTACTTAAGCAGCAGTCAGTAGTCGTGTGTTCAACTTCTTTAGTTATACTAGTGGTGTTCCTCAAGGTTCTAGTTTAGGTCCTCTCTTTTCCATCATCTGGGCTATAAACTGGTGGCCCGGAAGTTGAACTCCAAAAAGACTTGAGAGCCTCACATTTTAGCAGAAGATTCTCAAAACACTAGAGTGCTGTCAGAGATGATACAAGAAGTGTTCCAACTCACATGCTTCTTTCCCTGCATATTCTGTGACCTTTTTGTATGCAAATCTCCATGGCGTTCCATATCTCCAATATGCTGGGCAGGACCTGATGCTTCCAGATATGCTCATATATTTTCTGACAAACATAATAAGGCAAAAAGAGTTGATGATGAGCATACAGTACGATGTCAGGCGAGCCCAGTGAGCTAACAACGCACACATTGATCCAAGGAGATATCAACCCTCTAACCTGCTGAGTGCTCAGTTCCAGTGAACAATGGAGTTCACAGCACGTCAATACACTATCCTATTGAGTGCTCTCTGTTTAGCAGCATGATTGATGAGGTTAAGACTCCCAGCCGGGGAGCCAAATGATGTCAAAACCAAGGTGCTGCTTTGAGTAAACAATCTGTCCCGAATGAGCCATGGCTGAAAAACACCATTTCAAGTGTATTTCTTTTTTTTTTTTTTTTCAGCAAAAAACATGCAAACGGTGATGTTATTAAAGGAAGTTGCTTTCTGGGCAAAAATATCCAAATCCCTGAAGACGCTAAATGATGTACATGTGGATTTATTACAGTTGCTGCCTATAAATCTAAAAAGGTAGGCTTCAACTCCAGGGAGAGGTTAATGGATTACAAAGGGATGCAGTATTGAACCGCAGAGAAGTTTATACATCTCATCAATATGTGAAACCCTATTGATCATTGAGACCTTGATAAATTAAATTCATACTCTCGGTAATCTGGAAAATGGATACTGAAAGGGAAAAAGGTGCTGAAATGTCACAGATGAGATTGACTTGACGGATGACAGGGAATGACAAAGAAGTGAGGTCCAGTGAATATACAGTATCAGTGGTGTGCCGTCAGGGCCAGCAAGGCCTTCTCTGCTGGCCTAACATAACCAGAAATCATGATCATAGTTAAAGGTAGAAACATTTTTTTGATTTACTTTCTATCTAAAAGTATTCATATTCTCTTCATGTCATATTATTCTCGTTCCAGTGCTGTTGTTTTTAGTTTTAATTTGTATCCAAATAAATGATAAATGGGTTATACTTGTATAGCGCTTTTCTACCTTCAAGGTACTCAAAGTGCTTTGACAGTATTTCCACATTCACCCATTCACACACACACTGATGGCGGGAGCTGCCATGCAAGGCGCTAACCAGCAGCCATCAGGAGCAAGGGTGAAGTGTCTTGCCCAAGGACACAACGGACGTGACTAGGATGGTAGGAGGTGGGGATTGAACCCCAGTAACCAGCAACACTCCGATTGCTGGCACGGCCACTCTATCAACTTCGCCACGCCGCCCCAATCAGAATTCGACTATCTTATGTTGCCATGCTGTACCAAATCTGCCAGAGGCCTTCAGAATCAACAATGCGGGCGTCCGTGCACTGTAAGTGAACGGGGACATACAGTTGATAGACACTTGCGATAGCCAATCAGATCACGAGCTGTTGTCAGTAAGGCCTTCTAGATTAACCTGACTCTCGCCAGATCCTTGTAGTTCGCTGAGCTCCACACAAGGTTCTGGGACTTCTCAATAGGAGATGTATTTCAGAAGGCGGGGCCTTGTAAAAAAATTATTGTATGTGATTGGATAAACCACTTGTCCTTTATCTTGAATGACGTGCTACTTCAACCACTCACATCGAAATCAACCAGTGACGTTTCTCTTTCTATGCCACATCAATGTGGAATGCGCTCCAACAGGTATAAAAGAAAGGGCATCTCTATCCTCCTTCAAAACCGCAATAAAAGTTCACCTCTAGGCAGCTACAACCCTAAACTAACACCCTCCCCGGATTGCTAATAATCAAATGTAAACAATCAAATGCAGATACTTTTTCTTATGCCTTCTGATCTCTCTCTCTCTCTCTCTATGTCCACTACTTGATGTCCATATCCTACCCCCCCCCCCCCCCAGCCCCCCTCCACACCCCTGATTGTAAATAATTCAATGTGATTATCTTGTGTGATGACTGTATTATTATGATAGTATATATGATAGTATATATCTGTATGTGGACCCCGACTTAAACAAGTTGAAAAACTTATTCGGGTGTTACCATTTAGTGGTCAATTGTAAGGAATATGTACTTCACTGTGCAACCTACTAATAAAAGTCTCAATCAATCAATCAATCAAAAACGCTAATGACAGCGACGCTGGGAAATCCAAAACAGAGCAGCCGACATATTGGATAACGACAGAGCGAAAAGTTAATAAATGCCTTCAAAACCGTTCTCTGTCCATCTTTTAAATAATTAATATTCGATAGATTCGACAAAACAGTTGCAATAGCAGAATCAATGTCAGCACACGACTCCTCGTTGAGTTGTTTGAATCAAACAGGCGCTTCGGCGCTACGTCACATATGAAATCCCGCCCGGCGATCCTGATTGGTTCATTATTTTTTTGCTATCTTGAAGGAGTTTGCATTGTCCTCGATCCCAGATCCTTGTGTGGAGCTCAGCGAACTACAAGGATCTGGCGAGAGTCAGGTTACTTCTAGATGGCCTCACGTTGAACGTGACATTTACGCGTCCTGCGACTGGATACTTGCGATGAGGTGGCGACTTGTTCAGGGTGTACCCCGCCTACCGCCCGAATGCAGCTGAGATAGACTCCGGCACCCCACCGAGATCTCGAAAGGGACAAGCGGTATAAAATGGATGGATGGATGTGATTGGATAATCATCGGGAGGATTAATTAGAGAACACATACAGTTGAGAGACAGTTGCGATAGCCAATCAGATCACAAGTTGTTGACAGTAGCCTCCCTCGGTAGCCTGATGTTAACGAGACTGTGATTGGATACTCACTTGTCATTCCAAAGTGAGTATCAATTCACAAGTTTCAATTTCGCAGGAAGCGGAAGTGTTGCGCCGTAGCCATACCGGGCTATCAGAGAAGGAGAACAAAATGTTGATTAGGTGGCAGATATACTGTATATTTGCAAGGCCATTTTCAAGAAGGATAATTAAAGAGAAACTACATCTTGTGTGGCGATGTCGTCCAACTGTTCCGGCGACGAAATGGGGAAATGCCCGCCACTTCCACTCAAATAAGCCGACGACGAGGTTTATCACTGGTTTATACGGTGTCGAATAGGTCCTACTAATTGTGAGTTCAAATATTTTAATTTTTCACTTTTAATGTTTTTGCAATTTAAATTTTGACATGTTTTAATTACTGATGCGTTTTAATTGATTTTTAAATGCGCCAGAAAATAACCCATGTTGTACACTGTTGATGTGTTTCAATACACAGTAGGGCGTAAATGTGTTCCTGTATAGTATTTCTCCAGCAATGGTCATGTGGTGACATCAATGATGGTATTTTGAGAGGTAATCTTTGAAGTCGGACATCACTGAAGGCCTAGCTGGGAAACGCACGGCCCGCCACTGGAATGTAGGGTCCCATAAAAGACAAAGTAAAATAAAACAAATGTATAAAAACATTGATGAGAATGTAATGACAAATTTCTCACATTTTTACAGTGTCGGTACTGGGCTGGTAATTTAACATATAGGTTTCGAATCCTGGTTGTCGCAGGAACATGAGTCATTTTGTTAAATTTGTTATTGACCTAAAACAAATTATTGAACATTTTCTTTGCCATTCATTTGTTTTAGTACAAAACATGCATTAAATAAAATGAAGGTTTGATTAAAAAAAAAAGTAAGAAAATCTCGTTTGACATAAATACAAAAAGTGTAAAAAATGTAATGGGGAAGGGAGCCTCGAAATTCATTGAATTCAAAAAATAAATCATGGAAAAACTTGATTAAGGTGTGTGTTGCCAACTTGCTGTGGCTCAGACGGTAGAGCGGCAGGTCAGAAACCTGAAGGTTCCTGCTAATCAAGCTTCCGCCATCCTAGTCGCTGCCATTGTGTCCTTGGGCAAGACTCTCCACACACCTTGCCTGCAGTACAGCCCACACTGGTGTATTAATGTAGCACAGGGCAGCTGTGTGCAGTTGTCCGGTGGTGTGTCCAGACTTTTTTTTTTTTTCAAGGGTGGCACCTAGTTCTGCAGGTGTGGCACCCATAAAACAGTCAATCTACCACAGAAGCAGCTGTAGCGACGATAGTAGTTCACCACGGTTAAAAACCACCAAGTATGGAGTGAATCTTCTTGTAAGACATTTGCTGACATGAAACAATATTGCAAAGTGTTAAGCTATTACAGTTCGTCAGGCAACTTGCAACAGTTGGCGCAAAATAGAGATGGGTAGGTCGTGAGTTCAAACCCCGGCTGAGTCACACCAAAGACTAAAAATGGGACCCATTACCTCCCTGCTTGGCACTCAGCATCAAGGGTTGGAATTGGGGGTTACATCACCAAAATGATTCCCGAGCGCAGCCACCGCTGCTGCTCACTGCTCCCCTCACCTCCCAGGGGGTGGAACAAGGGGATGGGTCAAATGCAGAGGTTAATTTCACCACACCTAGTGCGTGTGTGACTATCAGTGGTACTTTAACTTTAAAATACTAATACAGTATGTCAAATTTCCTCTTTAATAAAGTGATATTGTAACTTTTGTACATTTTTATTTTAATGTATACAGATTAGGTCCTCATTTAAATCCACTCTTAACATTGCTGGCAACAGAATCATTTAAAATGTTACACAGCATGCCTTTAAAAATATTTGGCCAAAACAAATACATTAACTGGACTGAGTAAACTAGAATCACAGTGGAATAACAAAAGATGGTGGGACTGAAATAACGTTCAAAACAGATGAATGCGCCCGTTCTTGTGTTGGCAGGCAAACATTTTAATAAAATCTTCAATGTTCAAGTCCTTACCTCTTTTGTACGAAAATAAGTTATGTGCGTTAGAGCTGAAAAGCTCCGTTCACATGCAGCACTGCTTGCAGGAAGGTTTACAGCTAATTCACAAAGTCCCAAGAGTTCATGGAACACTTCCTGATTAGGTTCTAAAAACACAATCTGAGCCAATATGCACTGACAGAAAATCATACACACATCGAATTCAAAGGCTGAATATCACAGTTAATGCTTATGTAGCAGCTTAAACACGCTTGTGTAAAAAAAATGTCATAACTAAATGACTTACGTTTAGTCAGTAAAGGACAACGGATGTCAGGAACCTGGCTGCTCATCAATCAAAAAAGAATGCCGCCACCCGGATATGTGCGCGTCGTTCAAGGTTGCCCGGCTATATGTGTGCCGCTTGGCGCCGAATAAAGTTGCCCGCCACCCGAAGATGGCCGCGTCAAATCCAACGATTAAGATTGCCCGTCAATATGTGCGCAACACTGCGCCTTGGATAAGATTGCCCGCCACCCGAATATGCGGCGCCGGCCGAATCCAACATTTAAGATTGCCCGCTAATTTGAGCACGCTGGATAAGATTGTCGCCACTACAATATGAAGTATACACAATAAAACATTGAATATTAGGAGTAGGTGAACCATTCCTACTTTAACTTCCCTGACAACCACCAGGCTCCTCAGTTTTGTAATCAATCAGAAATATCCAATTCCGTCCATCCATTTTCTATCGATGTCCCCACTGTACCTCAAGCAAATAAAATGGGTGAAACTCGTCCAACCAAGTATGGAGAATGTTTTGCATATATTACCCATCAGGCCTAGCAAATGGGTTAAATAGGTGTATTTCTGAATTGTTTTTGGTACTATTGGACATTTTTTATAATGTCCACATAGTTCAGTGGGTAGGTGTTTTTTTATTTTTATTTTATCACATATTTTAATGTTCTGTGTTTGTTTGTCATTAATTAGACCATGAGTTTGAAATGTTGTCCAAATTACTACCTATTTATAGAGTCTGGACACATTTAAACTGCAAAATACATGTTGTCAATAATGCATGTGTACCTTGCAACAGGTGATAAACTAATTCACTAGTCATTTTGATCATTTTTTAAAGATAAACTTGAGTCAGTACATATGCTGCAGTTTAGTGAGCCCTGATTTGATATAAGCAATTATTTGGCGTATCACTAGTTGTGCAAATTTTACCACAGTTTATAAAACAATTCTACAAATCGTTCTGCCTCTGAGGGGGGTGGCCTATCAGAATTTTGGGGTGGCACAAGCCACCCCATGCCTCCCCTAGACCCGCCACTGCAGTGGTGGTGGTCAGAAAGGCCGTAGGCACAAATTGGCAGCCACATTTGCGTTAGTCAGCTGTAGCAACCCATGTAGTTTACCACCACTAATGTGAGACAATGGAGTGAATGGCTTCTCAGTGTCACGTTCTTTGGGTCGCTAGAAAACTACATGAACCTGATCAATTATCATTAATAATACTAGCATAATGCAGTGCTATTGAAGCTTGAAGACTCTATAAAAGCTGTAACGCCAGCCAGGGGTGTTAAAATCATTTATAGATGGCGGAAATGTATCCAAGAAAATATGGAAAAGCTGCTCATGGTGTACTTGACAGAGATGCAGCTAGAAGGCGATACTGTATAAGTCCACTCTCTAAGGTAAATGCTTTACGTTATTAAAATACTTAATAAAACTACTGTAATTGTTTGTAGTACATTCTATTGTGTTGTTTTTCATACAATAATCATTGTCAAGAAGTTTGTTTTTCTTATTGAAAATCTTGTTACATGTTACATTTGGGGTGTTTTTGGCTGCCCAGAGCGGAGTAATTTAATTTAAATTCATTTGGGGAACATTGATTTCGGATGCAACAAGTATTTTGGGTTAGGAGCTTTGTCACAAAATTACTACACTCGAAAACTGAAGCAATACTGTATTTGCTCATTCTAAGCTAAAAACTCACTCCTGTTACTTTCATTTATGTTACTCAAATGAGTCATCTTTGCCCAGCAGCCTTACACACACACAAAACAATCCTGAGATCGATGATCAGTATGATCAGATTTAGAGTTGAAAAAAAGCTAAATGTAACAAACTTTAATATTTTGTTATTTTTATTTTGACAGTGACAAGCAACTTGTACCAATTTGGTGGAATGGCTCTTGAATGTTAAGAGGCTCTCGCATTTTAAATTTTTGTTTTTATAAATATATTTGAGTGAATGCTGATTTGAATTATTGCTCCAATTTTTACACTATAAAACTAGCTTTATCAAAGCTGAGGAAATGTTTTTCAGAAGTGTTGAGAATATACTAAAATAATTTAAATGTATTGGACAATTTGATCAACATAAACTTCAGCATTTATAATACTAAAATAATAAATAACTATTTTATTATTTTTGTTGATATTCAATAATATACATATTTTATTAGAAGTATGAATTTTATTTTTTAACACAGTTGTCTTAAAAGACAGCAACTACTTTGTACTTTG
The DNA here is from genome assembly GCF_033978785.1 of Entelurus aequoreus. Classification (NCBI taxonomy): domain Eukaryota; kingdom Metazoa; phylum Chordata; class Actinopteri; order Syngnathiformes; family Syngnathidae; genus Entelurus; species Entelurus aequoreus. The sequence goes on from NC_084737.1 coordinate 68,051,756, forward strand.
GCACTTATGACTGCCCACAGAGGGCAGCTTCAAACAGTGAATATTTATTATAATTTTTTTTTATGTACAAACTGATGGATAATTTGCTTTGAAATCATACATCACGCGGATAATTTATTTTTATTTTGACAAAAAATGTTAGAAATATATATTAGTATGATTTTTGCATGATCAGATCATATTAAAGTTGGTCAAATATGTAACTGTATGAAGTCAATGATACTTTTCTTTCAAAATTGAAAAAACAAATACGTTTAGTAAAAAAGATGAAGTACTTTATTGATGCACATTATTTCCAGGCGTTCATAGGCCACAAAAAATGATGTTGTGGAATAGGTCTGACCCCCGGACATTGAGTTTGACACCAAAGTTCTACATAAAATAAAGCTGATTTTCTTTAAAAATATTTTTTTAGCATAGTTATATAGCCTTCAAACATATACTAATCATTTTAACAGGTCACCAAATGGAACAAAATCCATGAACTTTATTTTTACAGTGTCTAAAAAGCATGAGTTACACATTCTGATCAAACAATCAAAGTAATTTGCTGCAGTTGTGTCCAGCGTCCTTCTAACCTGACTGCGTGTTCCTATGAAGGAGATCCATCCCGTCTTCTCACTCAGGGACTCTTCTCAAGAGCTGCAGACAAAGTGACTAATTCAATAAGTCAAGTATTCATTTATGACTTTCCTTTTCAATCATGGGATTTTTATAAGCTTCCTGCACCCACCTCCACAAGACACAAACACACAAACACACAACACACACACACACACACACACACACACACACACACACACACACACACACACACACACACACACACACACACACACACACACACACACACAGCCAGAAAACAAGTGACACAAATTCTGCAACTTCCATCTGTGGCAGCTCTCAGCGTCTTATTTTGTAATATCGGCATAGTTTTCAGTAAAGATTACTCATCGTGGGAGGCCCTACCTAATTTGGACTGGCGGGCTTGTTATGGAAAATAACACAATGCAACTTGGCTTTCTGTATTAGATTTGTGATTTTAGCCTGCTTGACATTTCAAGCTGCATGAACTAATACATCTGTTATTTGTTGATCATTTGATTATTAACATACTTCACAAACCAAATCAGCTGCTCTGCTGGAGATGCGACTACGCATTTTTTTCTCCCCACTTCTGCCCGACACACACAAACAAACACTCTCCATGATGCACATTTCAGCCCCTCGGTAAAAAAGGTGACGAAAAGCTGTGGAAAAAAAAACATTTATCTTCCCTTCTCCTTGAGCGCATGGACATCAACGTGGTACAAAGCCACTCATCACATCCTAATCTTGAATTTCAGGGGCTTTTATTTCTCTCAACTGCCACCCTGCTGGCCTTGTGAATTATTGACAGACTGACACCGATGCAAAAGGACACATAAAAGAGGCTAAAAGCTTCGGCCCTGGTAGGGATTGTCCTTTCCCATAGCCATCAAACGGGAAACTCAGCTAATGCTTCTGCGGAAGCGGATGCTAACTTTCAGAGTGAACATCTGACTCCTGACCCGCAGCTGCACCACACACAGGACCTAATCAATGCCTCTTTGCTCTGTACAAGAAGAGCATAGGCACAAAAACCGGGACAAAGGGGCAAAGCTGTGAACAAGCTCATATAATTATTACTTTTAAAGCACTGTGGGTTACATTGTGTATTTTCTCCTCAAAACATGGTACTTTTCTCCGGATGCTGCCCTTTACTTTGCAAGTTGTATTCACATAAGACACTCTGACCAAAGGCTGAGAGTAAAAAATCAAACCCTGACTGGAAAGCGTACATATTGAGTACACCTCTTACATTTCATACCTTCTAAAACTAAAACACTATAAATATGAAACTTGTATGTACTAGTCAGTGTAGGGCTAAAGATATCGGTTATTTTTTCAATTTAGGTTGTTCAATTGAGTAATCGGGAAAAAACAAACAAATTTTAGGGAAAATAGTTGAAATAAACACATAATTTTCTGCTTACCCATAACGTTCATTCAATGCACCGAATAAACATTGAAATTGCACTTTTAACATGTGTGAATCAATAAATGTTTTATTTTCATTTTTGAACTACACTGTTCACCGCCACAGATCATGGCTCCCACACACAGCGTGCGGAAATTATGTTTGCATATCTAAAGGTCCGGGCACTCCATGCAGTCGGGATTTCCTCACTTTTTTGATATAGCGTTCATTTATGATTTCTCTAAACTTTTAGAGGTCATTTTAACACTGCTACATGTCTTTGGTCCAGACCGTCTGTTCAATACTTTACTTACAAGGGGGCAGAAATCTTTCTTAAGGCGTTCTCGGGCTGCTCTTGGCGTGCAACACGTTATGAAGATTAGCGTTCATGTCTGATACAATGAACTGTATTACAGTTGAGTTTAAGTATAGCACGGTTGGAGTAAATTTGTTTCCAGCACGTAGCCTCACAACTATTGCTAGTGTTGTCCAGGATTGAGATGCGACAGAAAGAAGCTTATATGAAAGATGGCAGGAGCAGAATGTGTGTGAATGGAGGACTGACCAACAGACAAGTGAAGAAGTGATGCACTTGGAGAGTGTTCTACAGCGGTCTAATCCACCTCACTTTCATCGCCGGCACCCTCAGGTTTTCTGAGCTTGTCTTCTTGCTCGTGGATCTGTCCATCTCCGCCTCGACGATCCTTTGACTGCATGCTTAGACCGTCCTCTTCTTCCTTTTCCTGGCTGAAATCATCATTTTCTTGCTTATTCTGCTCTTCTCCCTGCACCTCCATGCGAGCCAGGTTCTTAAGATCCAAAGGCAGTGCTGTCCCGAGGCCAACATCGTCACCATTGACACCGTGCGCCACGCCCAGCTCATCTTGTGGGCAATGGCGTCCATCTTTGACCGGGGAAGAGTTGTCGGACTCGTTACTGACAGGAGAGATGTCGCTGCTGCTGTGGTTGACTGACTGGGAGCTGGACGCTGAATTGGCCTTCAAGGGAATCTGCCATGAGGGGATCTTAGGAACTGAGGGGGTGGATGGAAATTGTCTCCTGTGATGGAGAATAAAAATAAAATTATAACTACAGAAAACACGTTTCTTAAAAATGATCTTCAGCTTCTCTGTGACCCAGAAAATAAGTATAGAGTAGGAATGGAGGGAACACAAATAACATCAAAGGGCCCCTGATAACATTGGCACTTATTTCACAGTTTTAGAACAAAAAATTATATAAATCTCCCGCCCAAAATAGACACAGTAGTGATTTTAAGCTTGTTTTCCAACAAGTTTCAGCACATTTTAGAACGTCCACTTTTATCTGAAAAATGTTGGCGGGCCTGCTAACAGAAGCTTGGAGCATAGTATGTGATCTGGTAGCATTTTACTCTGATTCAAGATATTTTCACGCAGAATTATAAATTATGTCTGCTAAATGCATTGTTGTCGGTTGTAGCAATACAAATAAATAAGAAGTCAGCCTGAATACATTTCCAAATTATTGGAATATAAGGAAAGTATGGACCTCTCCAGTCAAATTGACTCACAGAAAATGGGACGGACCAAGTGAGAGGAGTGTAATTTGCAGCGATCGTTTTAATGAATCTGGCTTTGGGAAAGAAGGGATTTAGTCGGAGTTTGGATGTAACAAATTTAAGACTCATGTCAAATGTGATTCTGAAAATCAGGAGCGTCTTCGAGGGGAGAAAGACTAAAACCTTGCTGAAACACTGAGAAAGTAGAGCAGACTCAGCACACAAAAATGAGAGAAAAATAAATTAAACTGCTGGTATTCTATGTTGTGTCCTCTTCTACTGATATTTCCTCAAGATGCTTGAAAAAATGCTGAAAGAGCAGGGAAGTCCTGAAATGGGGATTATTTTATATTTCTTTGTTGTTCATAATGTTAACCATATAAGTTTCGATTTAATCATGGACCAGGGTGACAAAAACATGCAAATAAAGATTAAGACAATAGTTTTACATGTCTTTATCTACACTGTCTATGCAGGGAAATAGGCTCCAGTTCTGTAGATGACGACACTTAAATAGGGAACGGAATATAAAGTCTGGTGATGGAAAGGGGGCATTCCAAGTACAGTTAGTTATCTACCCATTACTCAAAACCTAATACATTTTAGAGGAAATGACTAGCAGATTTTTTTTCAGGAGCAAAAATACATAAAACGGGGACGGCGTGGCGCAGTTGGGAGAGTGGCTGTGCCAGCAACCTGAGGGTTCCTGGTTCAATCCCCACCTTCTACCAACCTCGTCACGTCCGTTGTGTCCTTGAGCAAGACACTTCACCCTTGCTCCTGATGGTTCGTGGTCAGGGCCTTGCATGGTAGCTCCCGCCATCGGTGTGTGAATGTGTGTGTGAACGTGGAAATAGTGTCAAAGAGCTTTGAGTACCTTGAAGGTAGAAAAGCGCTATACAAGTATAACCCATTTAGAATAGAATAGAATAGAATAGAAAGTACTTTATTGACCCCTAGGAGAAATTCAGCATTTACCATTTAAAGAAAATGTGTTAATGAAATTAAGAACAGATCCCAAACATTACTGCCTAATTCAGCATGCAGGAGATCATGTACACCAGGGGTTAGAAACTCGCGGCCCGCGGCCTAATCCCCCAAGACGACATTTGGCAGCCCCCACCTTCACATGAAATTGTAATGTTAGTGCGGCTCGCAAGTTCTACATTAACAACACTTAAAAGTGTTGTACGCGGAGCTGAATAAACCTACCAATCATGGTGGGAGATATGGCTCTCGGGGGCGGGACATTGACCGAGCTTGATGCAAGCAGAGAAACATTTCTCAATGAGTCAAAGTTAAAGCAGCGTTGCCATATAGTTTTCTTCCGTGCATGGTTGGCTGCCTCGTTGAAACTGGGCACAAGCAGACATTCGTCTGGGTGTGCTGCGTTCACAACACTTTCAAAAAATGTTGCTACCCTGCGGGACATTACATGTATATGTCATGGCTTACTGTGGTGGATGCACAAAAATAAGCGCAGAGAAAAAGAGCAGTGAGTGGGACAAGTCAAGGCACTGCAACAAAAGGGTCACACATAAAATTACAAAACACCATGAGCAGCCAAACAGGTGGGCTGCTTGGACCTGCAGCAAGGCGCAGAATGGGATTGGTCTCTACCGTGATGGATGTGAAGTGTAGCGTGTGGCATGCAGCATCACACAGTAATCAGCAATACAACAAACAACTGAAGGGAATAAATAGGAAGGGTTGATTAGAATTAGCTGTGGGTGTCCCGGAACTTGGGCAGAAATACAAAAACATAAGCGGTCACTACTACTAAGCAATTGCTCGTGTCTGAGCGATTGTAATCATTTAACAGATCATTTGAGTCTCAATTATTGCTGTTTGTGAGGTGATAATGTCTGATGTGACTGCTCAAGCCCATGGCAGAGCAGAAGAGACAGGCACACTTATTACAGGGAAGTGTGGGTGGTGAGCGGGAAAGGAGAAGCTGTTCCTTTCGTTGTTCTCTCCTGCCCTCTGCCAACATTGTTCATTTTCTATGCGGTCTGTTCCTTAAATGAAAATATGCCTCCACTCAGGGCGGTCTTTGGCAAGGGTCTCCCAGGTGGCAGGGACAATGTTGCAGAGGAGGAGAGTGGCCTTCAGTTGGTCACGGAATTGTCTTTTGGGGGCTCCTCGGGGTCTTTTGCAGAATACAAGTTGCGAGAACAGGATCTGACGACGGAATTGGGTTGTGGGCATTCTTCTGACATGTCCTGTCCAGGGGAAGCGGTGTCGTGCCATCTTTGCCTCGATGCTACGGAGGTTGGCTTGGAGAAGGACATACTCATTTGTTAAAAAGTCTTGCCATTTTATATTCAGGATTGCACAAAGTTTATGCTGTTGGAAACACTCCAGCTTTTTCACATTCTGCCTCGACAAAACCCACACCTTGGAGCTGTACAGAAGGGTAGAAAGAACGACAGCTCGGAACACCGTGATTTTGGTATGGAAACTATGGTTATGGTTTAGGAAGGCACGTTTGGAGAGCCTCTCTAATGCCGCATGTGCAGCACAAGTCCTGTTGTCGATGTCCTTCTGCACAGTGCAACCACTGGAGAGATAACTTTCTAGGTAGGGGAAAGCTTTCACAGTCTCAAGGACATTTCTACAAACATTACACTGCGGACGTCTGGAGCAGAATAGCCTGCACAAGGATCTTAGTCTTTGTAATGTTGGCAGTGATACCAAAGCAGGATTAGGCGTTATCAAAGAGATCAAAAGTAGTCTGGAGATTGGAAATCGTGTCCACAGAGGTTGCGTTGTCATTCGCATACTGCAGCTCCCGCACTGTGACCAAGGTTGTAAGTCGGCGCATGCGCAGACGCCCAGTGTTGAAATGTCCTTCATCCATTTGGTAGAAAAGTTGGATGCCACAAGCCATGTCAGGAAGCTCACGGATCATAGCTCCAAGGTAGAGGGAAAAGAGGGACGGGGTCAGAACACAGCCCTGCTTCAGTCCAGCGGTAATGGTAAAGAAGTGAGAGATAGCGTTCTTGACCACGATGCGGCCAGTCATCCCCTTCGTTGAGAGCCTGTACAAGATCTGTGAAATGATCAGAGCAGCCGAAACGTCTCAAGATGGCCCACATGGCTGGTCTTGGTACGCTATCAAAAGCCATTTCTAGGTTCTAAAAGATGAAACAGAGCGGTCGCTGTTGCTCACAAGACTTTTCCTGAAGTAGGCAAGCACAGAAGATCATGTCAGTAGTGCCACGAGATGGCCAGAAGCCGCACTGTGAATCCAGAAGGACTTTTTTGGCAATAATGAGGAGCCTCTCAAGCAGTACCCGTGCAAAAATATTTCCGGTGATGCCGAGGAGGGAAATGCTGTGGTAGTTTCCGCGAATGGAGCGGTAATGATTGCGGCATCCTTCAAGCCAGCAGGTACAGCCATTTTCTCTCATATGCGCACAATTGTCATAAATAGCCTGATCTTCAAGGCCATGCCCCCATTAGAGATGAGTTCTAAGAGGATGTTGTCTGGACCGGGGATCTTTCTTGCTTTCATGCGGCGTAACACCTTCTGAAACTCGATGTAGGAGGGAGGGAGTGACATCCAATGCCTCACAGGGTGTTGGGGAACCTTACAAAGCAAGTCATCAGCCACTGTAGATGGGCGATTCAAGAGCGTATGAAAGTGTTCTTTCCACCGTTCGAGGATGGCTAGATATTCCGTAAGGGTGGTTTCCCCGTTGGCAGACTGGAGGGTGTTGATACCTCCACGACAAGGGCCAGAGATACCTTTGTTGCAGCATAGAAGCGTTAAAGGGCTCCGCTGTTTCCATAGGACTGGATTTTATTTGTTCCAACTATCGTGGAATCACACTCCTCAGCCTTCCCGGTAAGGTCTATTCAGGTGTACTGGAGAGGAGGCTACGCCGGATAGTCAAACCTCGGATTCAGGAGGAACAGTGTGGTTTTCGTCCTGGTCGTGGAACTGTGGACCAGCTCTATACTCTCGGCAGGGTCCTTGAGGGTGCATGGGAGTTTTCCCAACCAGTCTACATGTGCTTTGTGGACTCTGAGAAGGCATTCGACCGTGTCCCTCGGGAAGTCCTGTGGGGAGTGCTCAGAGAGTATGGGGTAACGGACGGTCTGATTGTGGCGGTCCGCTCCCTGTATGATCAGTGTCAGAGCTTGGTCCGCATTGCCGGCAGTAAGTCGGACACGTTTCCAGTGAGGGTTGGACTCCGCCAAGGCTGCCCTTTGTCACCGATTCTGTTCATAACTTTTATGGACAGAATTTCTAGGCGCAGTCAGGGCGTTGAGGGGATCTGGTTTGGTGGCTGCAGGATTAGGTCTCTGCTTTTTGCAGATGATGTGGTCCTGATGGCTTCATCTGGCCAGGATCTTCAGCTCTCACTGGATCGGTTCGCAGCTGAGTGTGAAGCGACTGGGATGAGAATCGGCACCTCCAAGTCCGAGTCCATGGTTCTCGCCCGGAAAAGAGTGGAGTGCCATCTCCGGGTTGCAGAGGAGACCCTGCTCCAAGTGGAGGAGTTCAAGTACCTCGGAGTCTTGTTCACGAGTGAGGGAAGAGCGGATCGTGAGATCGACAGGCGGATCGGTGCAACGTCTTCAGTAATGCGGACGCTGTATCGATCCGTTGTGGTGAAGAAGGAGCTGAGCCGGAAGGCAAAGCTCTCAATTTACCGGTCGATCTACGTTCCCATCCTAACCTATGGTCATAAGCTTTGGGTTATGACCGAAAGGACAAGATCACGGGTACAAGCGGCCGAAATGATGAGTTTCCTCCGCTGGGTGGCGGGGCTCTCCCTTAGAGATAGGGTGAGAAGCTCTGCCATCCGGGGGGGGGGTCACAGTAAAGCCGCTGCTCCTTCACATCGAGAGGAGCCAGATGAGGTGGTTCGGGCATCTGGTCAGGATGACACCCGAGCGCCTCCCTAAGGAGGTGTTTCGGGCACGTCCGACCGGTAGGAGGCCACGGGGAAGACCCAGGACACGTTGGGAAGACTATTTCTCCCGGCTGGCCTGGGAACGCCTCGAGATCCCCCGGGAAGAGCTGGACGAAGTGGCTGGGGAGAGGGAAGTCTGGGCTTCCCTGCTTAGGCTGCTGCCCCCGCGACCCAACCTCGGATAAGCGGAAGAAGATGGATGGATGGATGGATGGATCTTATTTGCTTTGTCTTGCTACCAGAGGTTTTGCATTTCTCGGAGCCTTCGCTGGCACTTCTGCTTTGCGACCTGGGAGTGTCGCAAGCAAGCGCGGGCAGTGTGGTTCTCCCTTGTAAGGCGGGCAGCTTTCTTCTGATTAAACAGTTGCTGGATATCAGCGTCGTTTGCTCAAACCAGTCTGGATGGGAGCGTCTGGAATAGCCGATTATTTCCTTTGCAGCCTTGGTAATGGGGCTGCGAAACACGGACCTGTCCGCTTCTGCGGAATCCGGTTGTGGTGCCGGTATTGGAGCCTCAGTCAGAAGCTCCGTGAGACGGTTCAAGTAGCCTTCCTGGACAACCTTGCGACATTGAAGTGCTGTGCCTTCTTTGCTTGTCTGTTATGGTGGGGGAGGTTTCGCAGTCGGAGTCTGAGGTGAGATACGAGGAGCCGATGGTCTGTCAAGCAGTCGTCTGCACCGGGCATGCTGCGGGTCACAAGGACATCACTTCGGTCACGTGATTGGGTAAGGATGTAGTCACGATAGCAGTCTGTCGTGCTCTTTCTCTGTCTGTGTTGTCGTTGTTTATGAGGGTCCTTACATTCCATGCGTTCAGTTTTGGTTTTCTTCTTGTGTTTTGACCGCATGAGTAGGTCCCCACTGGCCGCTGTATGACAGTCAGGGGGGGTTTTGTGGTGACCAATGTTTGCCTCACCTTTTCTACGGGGTCTCTCCATTCGGAGTGGGCTGCGGTACCTCTAAATAGGTTAGCCCAGACACGCCTATCGCTGCCGAACTACCACGTCACCACAATTTTGTGGATAGAACGACCTTCACGCAAGCGCCGCCCATGTGTAGTTCCAGACTAGGGACTTCAAGCTGACCATGCCTGTCCCTGTCATCCAAAATACTATCACCAAGGGGTTTTATGGGGCGGTAGGGGTACGGAAGTTGAGGCTCCTTTTCCTGCTACAGAAAGCCTTCGTTTTAATTTGTTTAGGGTGGATCATAGGTTGCTAGCCTGAGACCCACGCACTGTGGGCACCCGCCCTCTTCAACGGCACCACTAGGAGTAGAGACGTGTTGCCAGATGACTCAATTACAGTCGAAGTCCGCTTTAAATTACGCCTGCTGAACTGGCGCTGCTCTCATCCGCCAGTTGTAAGACAACCGCCGTTGGAGACTTGAAGGTTCCAAAAACCCTAGATCGCACTCGGCAGTCGTAGAGTGGATGATAACGGACACCTGTGCGCTTTTTATAGTTATCAGGTTGGAGTGCCCCTGTTCCCACGCACAACTTCCCCACTCCACCTGGATACAGTAGTGTCTTACCCAGGACACTAGGACACTATAAGCGGTCACTACATCAGGGACAACAGGAAAACATTCAAAACAATGAAACTGACCCAACCTGTGTCACAACGGGTGTGACACGGATATATGTCTCTTTCTGACAAAATAAATCAAGGTGATGCATATGCGGCGGGATAAAAGAAAAGTAAGGAACTTGATGTAACCTAATGTAGTCTGCAGTCACATAGCGACAACTGTCCATCTGCAATAACAGTCCCCAATAACCCAGTCCAATAATAGGGTCACACAGTTATTTGAGGGTCATTATTTTATTTTTACATTGTGCTTTATGCATGTTATTTGCACTGCCTCACACATATTATCTAATTTCATTTGTTCGACCGCAGTTCTGCTGAACAAGAAAAAGAAGCGGAAATGACGTACTTTGTGCATCAAGACGTTCTCCCTGCGTTGGCTAAACACGACAGAATTAAAATATACTCCACATACCCAAACATGTATTAACTTATATTCATTTTAATTCCTAATTTGTTTATTTATTTCTTCAACTTTATTTGTGTAAAAAAATAAAATAAAAAGACGTTTGAAAAAAATCTGATTTTTTTTTGGACAACCTGATGCGGCTCAGCCTCACTCAGACTCTATCTCCAGCAGCCCCCAAGAAAATTGAGTGTGAGACCCCTGATGTAAACATTCCATGTATTTTTTCAATTTCTATGTCAATTTAAATAAATAATAATAATGATAATGATGGATTAGATTTTATATCGCGCTTTTCTATTATTAGATACTCAAAGCGCTCACAGAGAAGTGGGAACCCATCATTCATTCACGCCTGGTGGTGGTAAGCTACAAAATGTTTTTCCACCTGCAACATTCAACCTTTTAAGCCCTAAAAGCAAGTACGGTACTTTGTAGTAGTATAGAGAGTTAGATTATATTTTGTAATTGAAACTTTGCCCCCAAACTCAAAACCCAATGACAGGATGACAAATGACAAAGAGCTTAGCACTGATTAAAATGTAAAAATGAAAAGTTTAGGGCAATTTTCATCATCATCAGAATCCTCAGGCTTCTTCTGGCTTCATTTTAGAGACACGTATGTAATCCTGCTAAGTAATTGGACTAAATGAGCTTGGCTGGAATGTTATTATTATTATTTTAATGTGATTCTGTGTGGCAGCTACTCGACCATGGAGAAAACTCCTTATTTCCTTGCTAAATTATGTTTATTGCTTTATTCTCACTCATTGAATATGATCACGGGAGCAAAAGGTATGTTGTTTACCCATTAAAGTATGAAAATACAAAATACTGTGCTGAAATGCTGATGTCTGCAGTATGCTAATAGGCTAAAGCAAGTTGTGAAATAAAAGAAATGGTGCAATTAGTAACCTCTAGTGCCTGTGAGATTATAACCAAAAAACACATTTGACATTTATGGTTGTCTAAGTGTGCAAGTAATTTGGAAGACCATATAGTGTTTTATTAATTCATATCCAAACTTTTGCAGTGCATGCAGACGCAGTGCTTCAACCTCAACCCGGGCCAAGCTAAGAGAACAACATGATGTGTGTTTTCAAGATACCATGAATTGATTAACGTGGACCCCGACTTAAACAAGTTGAAAAACTTATTCGGGTGTCACCATTTAGTGGTCAATTATACGGAATATGTACTGTACTGTGCAATCTACTAATAAAAGTCTCAATCAATCAATCAATCAAAGATGAACTTGTCTAAAAGGTAAAATGTTAAACTTCTATTTGTCAATCTGTTCTTTTAAACTACTAATGGTAACATATTGTTGCTGGTGGTGGCTACTTTTATTAATTAATTTATTTTTAAATTTTGAGCCAGCAACACAGATTAGCTTGAAAAAAATTCAACTGTTGATGGAGCGTTTAGTCTCAAGTATTGTTAAAAAAAAACATTTGAACATGAGCTAAAACTATAACCTGCATATAAACGGCGAAGAATCCGATTGAACTTCTTTGTAATTAATTTGAAAGTAACATAACAAGGGTGCAGCTGGCAGGAAATGTACAAATATCAAATGTGATTACTATGATGAAGTATTTAAGTGATACTAGCGAGACGTTCTGTTCGTGGGTCACATCCATAAAAATCAACCACGTCAGAAAAACAACAGCATACTGTCTGCCCTTCAATAAATACACACACCCGAGACGCGTACGCGTGTGTGTGTTTGTGTGTGTGTATGTGTGTGCGCGTTTGTGCATGGGGGACGGGATAACTGTGTTACCTGCTGAGCAGTAAACCTTTCAAAGAGACTATCTCGGCTTTCAGCTCTCCAACTGTTTGGTTGTCCACGATGCGACTGGTTGCAGATGACACCTACAGAACATATGACACACACACACACACACACACCCAAAGTCAACATACATTTTTCAACAACTCCTCCATTGTTAGTAAGCATACGGTAATACACACTCATTGGTTAAAATGTATGATTGTCAGGTAAACAATACATCAATTTCTACATTTTTTTGTGCAGTAGTCATGACAGTCTCCTTAGCAACCGCTCCACTGCTTGTGACTGGGGAGGACACACAATTCCATTATAGTCATATTTACGGCCTCCAAAGCATGAATCACAATGTTTTAACATAAATTTCCCTACTATCCAAAAAAAGCGAGGCCAATGTTTTGGATAATTACTTTATCGTGAACAATGGGCTCATTCATGAGCACAAACTGAAGCTTTGGACCTTGTTTTGTTCTTTTGGCCTTTTAACTAAAGGTGTTATCTCTTTCTAATGAACGCGCACACACACACGAGTGGAGGACAGATAATACCAAAAAATACTGTAGTAATATAAACTTTGACCTATCATAAGCTTCTTAGAACACATACCATTCCAAATATCTTGCTTTGAAACAATGACATAATCCCTGAAGGTCTGAAGAAAACCAGATGAAAATGGTGTCTGGTAGAGCATGAAAAAGGAACATGTACTGATTTGATCTTTGACCTCTGTTACCTCAGGGATCTTGTGTTACATAATCCAAATCAGTAAGGCTTCTGCTTTGAACGACATACATGATTCCCCAAAGTCTGCGAGGAAGAAACCTCAACAGACAGGTTGAAGAGTCAATCAAGCATATACTATGTACTGTACTTCACAGGGAGGACTTTAAGGCTTCACATATGTAGTAACACAGTTTTAACTTAATTACAAACAATACCGCTCTATGAACTGTATTTTTTCCCACATCTTCACATTATACAGCATATTCACAAGAAGATATTGGAGGAATTAGACCAAAATCTAGGCATTTTAGGTACAAAGGGGAATATTTTGCAGTTAGGTGACTGCCATCAGCAATTTGCATGTGAATAACTGTAGGTAATTCAAGCATTCACAAACATGGCATTGACATTTTCCCATTATATTAAAGTACTATATTTACTAAATTTGACCAACAATAAAAACTTTGTCTGTTTCAAAAAAAAATTCAAACAAAATCTACAACATTTTTGTAACGACTGATAGAAGTCTTTCTACGTTATAGTTACAGATGCAACAATTAATCGATTAGAGAAAAGCTTCGATTGCTATTGTGTTGCTTCGATTAATCATTTAATGAATCTTACTAATACAAATGTATCAAATCCAGATCGCATGGAATGCCCTGAACTTTAAATAAAATTATAATACGCGGACGTAGTTTCTGTACGGTCGCTCATTTTCATTATTTTTGTCACAGTTGCCTTAATCTGTATGGCTGCGGACAGCGGAGAGTTTAATTTTTTTTATTGAAGCACACATGTTAAAAGTGACATTTCAGCATGAATTAGAAAAAAAATGAAGGTAAGAAAGAATTTTTTTAAATTTAAAAACAATTCCCTAAACTGATGCATTCAGTCTATAAAGTGTGCTTTACCGGATTACTCCATTAATCAAACAAACTAATCGATAAAATTCCTCGATTACTTAATTAATTAATAGTTGAAGCCCTAGTTATATAGCCCACTATATGTGCAAGAAATGTCAACTAACAATGAACGTTCATGTTATCAATACTTTTAACTCACCAGAGAACGCTTGCTAGAAAGTGCGGACCCCCCTATTGAGGAAAGTGGGATACCATGGACTTTATCACTTGTAATTAAATCTAGTAGGAATTAATTGAATCACATCTGAAAGAAATCCCACTCATTTAAAGAGGAGGGAAGCAGCCAAGGAGGAAAAGTGAAGGGATAAAGAAACTAAGGAGATGAAGAAGGAAGCCTTTTTTCTGTTACGGCGGCTATCAGCTCCAGAACCTTGCTGATAATGAGCCATGTTCTAGAGGTGTGGCATTAGAGGCTTGCTGAAGACCCTCTTATTAGAGCTGTCACCTCATTAGAACTATCTTAATACCTTGCTTCCCTAAGGCACAGATATAATAAAACTTGATTTGCCTTTTTTTTTTAAAAAGTTCAAGATATCAGAGTTGACTGTAAGTGCAATGTTTGTATCAATTCCTAATAAAATACAAGTTTACAGTGAAACTGTTAGAACTCTCGCTTCACATACATAATAACATAGTGTATATTAGCTTACGTTTATACCTGCAAGCAACACTCAGACACACGTCTTATTCAATTCAAAGAAAGCTAATCAAATGTTGAACCGGCGCTGAATTTCAGCTTAGAGATACATTACGTTAGCGTGTATACACACAAATTGTGTGGCATCACACTGTTAAGTGCTCGGCTGCACGCTGAGTGTTGGAGTATCAATGTCCACAGAGACCGAAAGTGCGCTCAACCTCAAGTGCTGACATATCTCACACACCGCAGGAGTTTGTACGATCTGATGTTTTAACAAACTGCTGATCAAAATATTTAACCAAAACAGTGATTCAGCAACATTACATTCTTGGCACCTTTACTGTAATTTACTCAGATCTTAAGATAAACAGCAAGTTCAGTATCACTTTGAACAAACTAAAGATTCAAACTTTAAAGGGGACCTATGATGATTTTAATCCACATTTAAAACACTTTCGTGGGTTCTAGACACAAAACCCAAAACCAGTGAAGTTGGCACGTTTTGTAAATCGTAAATAAAAACAGAATACAATGATATGCAAATTAATTTCAACCAATATTTAATTGAATACTCTGCAAAGACAAGATACTTGCTCATTTGAAATTTGATGCCTGCAACATGTTTCATAACTGCTCACCCCCAAATCCTCCACACGACACCTGCGCTCCAAACAGGCTAACCTCCTCCAACCTCCAAGGACAAAGCTAAGAACTATGGGAGACCGGGCTTTCTGCTCCGCTGCCCCCAGTCTATGGAACGCTCTCCCTGACCACCTGAGGGCACCTCAGACTGTGGATGCTTTTAAAAAAGGCTTAAAAACCCATCTTTTAAAAAAGCCTTTTTATAGATTTTTATAGATATGCATACTGGTTCTAGCTGTTGGGCTGTTTCTGGTTTTATATTTTATTTGTTTTTATTATTATTATTATTACAATTTTTTTTAGACTGTGGCACTTTGAGGTTGTTTGCTCAACGTAAAGTGCTTTTTACAAATAAAATCTATTATTATTATTATTATTATTATTATTATTATAAAAGCAGCTTCCACAAAATGCTCAGTCATTCACAAACAAGGATGGGGCGAGGGTCACCACTTTGTGAACAAATGTGTGAGCAAATTGTCGAACAGTTTAAGAACAACATTTCTCAACGAGCTATTGAAAGGAATTTAGGGATTTCACCATCTACGGTCTGTAATATCATCAAAAGATTCAGAGAATCTGGAGAAATCACTGCACGTAAGCGGTAAGGCTGAAAACCAACAGTGAATGCCCTTGACCTTCGATCCCTCAGGCGGTACTGCATCAAAAACCGACATCAGTGTGTAAAGGATATCACCACATGGGTTCAGGAACAGTTCAGAAGACCACTGAAAACCAGAAAACCACAGTTTGTCGCTACATCTGTAAGTGCAAGTTAAAACTCTACTATGCAAAGCAAAAGCCATTTATCAAAAACACCCAGAAACGCCGCCGGCTTTAAGATGGACTGATGCAAAGTGGAAAAGTGTTCTGTGGAAAATAACCAAAGTTCAAAAGCCAGCATCTGTGATGTTATGGGGGTGTATTAGTGCCCAAGGCATGGGTAACTTACACAACTGTGAAGGCGCCATTAATGCTGGAAGGTACATACAAGTTTTGGAGCAACATAAGTTGCCATCCAAGCAACGTCTTTTTCATGGACGCCCCTGCTTATTTCAGCAAGACAATGCCAAGCCACATTCTGCATGTGTTACAACAGCATGGCTTCGTAGTAAAAGAGTGCGGGTACAAGACTAGCCTGCCTGTAGTCCAGACCTGTCTCCCATCGAAAATGTGTGGCGCATTATGAAGCGTAAAATAGGACAACGGAAACCCCCGGACTGTTGAACAACTTAAGCTGTACATCAAGCAAGAATGGGAAAGAATTCCACCTGAGAAACTTCCAAAAATTGGTCTCCTCAGTTCCCAAACATTTACTAAATGTTGTCAACTTTTGTGCAATGTGGTGCTGCCATTAAATTCTATGTTAATGAAAATTTGAAAAAAAAAATTGTTTAACAGTTCGAACATAAAATATATTGTCTTTGCAGTCTATTCAATTGAATATAAGTTGAAAAGGATTTGCAAATCATTGTATTCTGTTTTTATTTATGATTTACACAATGTTCCAACCTCACTGGTTTTGGGTTTTGTAATATGTTGTTGGATATTCTTGGGCGTAAATGCTGCATAAATTTTGCTCCACAGTCACTTTTAGAACTGTTTTTTTTAATCTGTCTGCAAGATTTTCATTTCTGGATGCGTTCCCAGATTGCAAATGAAACCACAACCAACCCTCTCCAAAAGTATTGTAATTCATCTTTGGATACTGTTCAACTATATATATTCATCACTGCTTCTTTTTTCCCCCAGACATAGTAAAAAATAAACTTGATTAACATTATAGAGGTCCACCCGGTCACAACATTAGGTAGACTTGTACACTCTACGATCAATTAATTCAGTACCTGCAAAAAAAATGCGCCTCCCCCTCTGGCTGAGAGCTTGACCAAATGTCCAAATAAGTATGTCCACTTCGCTGTGACGTCACAAAGTAGCCTGATAAAACCCCGCAATCGAGGCATCTAAAGCTCACGCCAAAATGCATGAACCTTATGATTTAACGCTTTGGCAATGTTTAACACAAGTATTCAACACTGTAACAACTTTTATAATTCAGAAAAGACACAATTCATCATAGGTCCCCTTAAAGTTCCTCAAAAAATATTCTAATTCAGTCTGTTAAAACTATTACTGTTGCACTTGTTGTTCTAAAATAGGGCTGCAATAATTATTTGTCACAATAAATCGACAATGTTGACAATAAAAAAATTGTCGACAAATATGTGCTATTGAGGTGTCACTTATTTTGTTGTTCCGCTAACCCACACGGAAACCTCCGGCGGAAGTATAAGGAAGCCTCGGCTGCAGAAGACGACGTGCAGGCTAACCCAAAATAGCAAATGCGGTACCCAGGGAACAATCGACCACTGGCCCCACGCAGGCAGGCCGGCCAGCAACAGGACCATCAGAATCGGGCCCACCGTGCCGCCAGCAAGGCCAGTTGCAGGCCGTAGACAGACGCGCCCGGCAGAGGACAAGGCACGGGAGAAGCAGTAGACAGCCTGTCCCCAAGCCAGCGAGAGACCATACCCCATGCGCGCAGAAAGACGGGACGCCCAGAGGGGACCGGAGACTCCCCGCAGCTGGGCGGTAAGACCGCCCCGCCCCGCAAGCGACCGGGCCCCCACAAGCCCAGGCCCCCGCAGGACAGCACGGCGGGGCCCACCGCAGACCGCCATGCTAATGTCGGCCGCAGCAGGACCACCAAGCACGGGGCCACGGGAACCACTCCCCCAACCTGCAGGGACCCCAACGATGCTGACCCATCTCTGCTCGAGATGGTCTCCTGCTGGCCCCACTATGGAATGGACTCTCACTATTATGTTAGATCTACTATGGACTGGACTTTCCCAATATTATGTCAGACCCACTCGACGTCCATTGCATCCGGTCTCCCCTAGAAGGGGGGTCACCCACATATGCGGTCCTCTCCAAGGTTTCTCATAGTCATTCACATCGACGTCCCATTGGGGTTGTGAGTTTTCCTTGCCCTTATGTGGGCTCTGTACCGCGGATGTCGTTGTGGCTTGTGCAGCACTTTGAGACACTTGGGATTTAGGGCTATATAAATAAACATTGATTGATTGATTGAGATGGAACATACAGCAACTGGCCAGCAGACCCTCTCCCGGAGAAAAGAGGGGACAAAAAAAGAGGAAAGAAAAGGAGGATATCTCAGACACGCCGACACACAAGGCCACTACCCCAGTAGTTGGCTGCCATGCAACACCGCAGAACACCATGTGATGCCCGGATACACCACGATAGACGCGGGGGCTAAACCCAGCAGGCCCCAACCAAGGGGTGGGCGGCGGGACCCAGGGCCCCCAGACACGCAGCCCGAGATGCCAAACCCCGTGGAGCAAGCAGACCCTGAGAGCGCCCCCCAAAAAATATATATACACTACATATTAGGGGTGTGGGAAAAAATTGATTCGAATTCGAATCGCGATTCTCACGTTGTGCGATTCAGAATTGATTCTCATTTTTAAAACATCGATTTTTTTAATTTAAATTAATCAATCCAACAAAACAATACACAGCAACACCATAACAATGCAATCCAATTCCAAAACCAAACCCGACCCAGCAACACTGCAATAAACAGAGTAATTGAGAGGAGACACAAACACGACACAGAACAAACCAAAAGTAGTGAAACAAATAAATATTATCAACAACAGCATCAATATTAGTTACAATTTCAACATAGCAGTGATTAAAAATCCCTCATTGACATTATCATTAGACATTTATAAAAAGAACAATAGTGTCACGGTGGCTTACACTTGCATCGCATTTCATAAGCTTGACAACACACTGTGTCCAATATTTTTACAAAGATAAAATAAGTCATATTTTTGGTTAATTTAATAGTTAAAACACATTTACAATATTGCAATCAGTTGATAAAACATTGTCCTTTACAATTATAAAAGCTTTTTACAAAAATCTACTACTCTGCTTGCATGTCAGCAGACTGGGGTAGATCCTGCTGAAATCCTATGTATTGAATGAATAGAGAATCGTTTTGAATCAGGAAAAAAAATCGTTTTTGAATTGAGAATCGTGTTGAATTGAAAAAAAATCGATTTTGAATGGAACTGTGACCCCAAGAATCGATATTGAATCGAATCGTGGGACACCCAAAGATTCACAGTCCTAATATATATACGCCAAGTAGATTAATCATTAATTTTCTACCACTTGTCCCTCATAATTTTGACAAAATAATAGAATGATAAATGACACAATATGTTACTGCATATATCAGCAGACAAATTAGGAGCGTTTGTTTGCTTACTTACTACTAAAAGACAAGTTGTCTTGTATGTTCACTATTTTATTTAAGGACAAACTTGCAATAAGAAACATGTGTTTAATGTACCGTAAGATTTTTTGTTAATATGAAGCCAATAATGCAATTTTTTGTGGTCCCCTTTATTTATAAAAAAGTATTGAAAAGCACCGAAAAGTATCGAAATACACTAGTCCCTACCATGCAGAGCCACCCAAACCCTAAGTGTCCAACAAACAGTTAAAATTAAGGGATGGACGAGCAGGGGACAAGTCAGGAGGACTGGAGCCCATAAAGGCATCCTCATTTCCCCGCCACGCCTCCCTGAAGGCCATTCCCTGTGCGCTGTAAGTAGGAGGAGAGGAGGGCCCAGGCACAGCCCCCAAAGCTCCTCTAGTCCATGCAGGAAGCAACCGAGATATACGGCCAGGAGGTCGACCCCCACAACCCAAGACTTCGCAGGTGCCCAGAGGCAAGCAGAATCCCTTATCCAAACAAAAATCGCAACCAACAACAACAAAACAAGCCAAGTCCCCTGGCGGGGGAACCCCAAATAAACACGATCAAAACAAAAAGCAAAACCGCCAAACAAAGTCATCGCGACCGAACAGTCACGGCAATCAACGCGGCATCGCTAAATGCACTCAAAAAGTACCTACTAGGGTTGGGTATCGAGTATCGATTGGAACCGGGACTAACTTTCCGATTCTCCCGGAATCGTTCAAAAGTTTAAATTTCGATTCCTATTTTCGATACCAGTCCGCCGACCGGAAAAAAATATGTCCGCCGAACCGGAAGAAGAAGCCCCGGACACCAACGAAGAAGCGCCCACCGCCAGAAGTGTTAGCATAGCCGAGCGAGTCAGTCAAGCTCAAGCATGGATAGCGGGCGTCGGCGGTCGAAAGTGTGGCTTTACTTTACAAAAAAAAATTAAATAACCGCGAAATAACAGAGCTCCATGTCCATCAAGAAACGAGTGGAGAGAGAGCTGCAGATGTACCAGGACGTTCCACCGATACTTATGTCTGACGACCCTGCTGCATGGTGGTGGTCCGGTGGAACCAACAAAAGACTTATCCTTTGCTGTCATATCTCGCTTTCTCCTATTTATGCGTTCAAGCTTCTTCCACACCCAGCGAACGTGTATTTTCCATAGCAGGAGACACTATCTGTCCAGAACGCTCACGCATCCTGCCTGAGAAGGCGGATATGGTCATTTTCCTAAACAAAAACTGTCTCTGATTTTATACTGTACCTGCTGCTAATCTGGACTGGGTTTTGCAAGTTGTTTCTTATTGTTTATTTGCTTTTTTGCACCAGGTTAGCCCATCAGTGGGAGCACGGTAACATTTTTAAGTGGGACGGCGTGGTGAAGTTGGTAGAGTGGCTGTGCCAGCAATCGGAGTGTTGCTGGTTACTGGGGTTCAATTCCCACCTTCTACCTTCCTAGTCACGTCCGTTGTGTCCTTGGGCAAGACACTTCACCCTTTGCCTCCGATGGCTGCTGGTTAGCGCCTTGCATGGCAGCTCCCGCCATCAGTGTGTGAATGTGTGTGTGAATGGGTAAAATGTGGAAATACTGTCAAAAGCGCTTTGAGTACCTTGAAGGTAGAAAAGCGCTATACAAGTATAACCCATTTATCATTTATCATTTAAGTACCTGCAGCATCATACACTTGTGTGTGTAAATGTGTTTTCATGAGGTTTCCTGCAGCATCATACACTAGTGCAGGGGTCACCAACCTTTTTGAAACCAAGAGCTACTTCTTGGGTTCTGATTAATGCGAAGGGCTACCAGTTTGTTACACACTTAAATAAATTGCCAGAAATAGCAATTTTGCTCAATTTACCTTTAACTCTATGTTATTATTAATAATTAATGATATTTACACTTAATTGAACGGTTTAAAAGAGGAGAAAACACAAAAAAAATTATAATTAAATTTTGAAACAGTTTATCTTCAATTTCGACTCTTTAAAATTCAAAATTCAACCGAAAAAAAGAAGAGAAAACTTAAAAAAAGAATTTATGGAACATCATTAGTAATTTTTCCTCATTAAGATTAATTTTAGAATTTTGATGACATGTTTTAAATAGGTTAAAATCCAATCTACACTTTGTTAGAATATATAACAAATTGGACCAAGCTATATTTCTAACAAAGACAAATCATTATTTCTTCTAGATTTTCCAGAACAAAATTTTTAAAAGAAATTCAAAAGACTTTGAAATAAGATTTAAATTTGATTCTACAGATTTTCTAGATTTGCCAGAATAATTTTTTTGAAGAAATATTTTACAAATATTCTTTGTCGAAAAAACAGAAGCTAAAATGAAGAATTAAATTCAAATTTATTTATTATTCTTTACAATAAAAAAAATAAATGTACTTGAACATTGATTTAAATTTTCAGGAAACAAGAGGAAGGAATTTAAAAGGTAAAAAGGTACATGAGTTTAAAAATCCTAAAATAATTTTTAAGGTTGTATTTTTTCTCTAAAATTGTCTTTCTGAAAGTTATAAGAAGCAAAGTAAAAAAAATAATGAATTTATTTAAACAAGTGAAGACCACGTCTTTAAAATATTTTCTTGGATTTTCAAATTCTATTTGAGTTTTGTCTTTATTAGAATTAAAAATTTCGGGCAAAGCGAGACCAGCTTGCTAGTAAATAAATACAATTTAAAAAATAGAGGCAGCTCACTGGTAAGTGCTGCTATTTGAGCTATTTTTAGAACAGGCCGGCGGGCTACTCATCTGGTCCTTACGGGCTACCTGGTGCCCGCGGGCACCGCGTTGGTGACCCCTGCACTAGTGTGTAAATGTGTTTTCATGAGGTTTTCAAAAATAAAGCTCTCTTGAGGAAAGTGTACCCCTGGGAAAATGTATTCATAATTTATAATATTTATATTCAAGTTCAAATATTTGATATTTATATTCTAGTTCAAAACAGCCCTGTGAGGAATTTATAGTAAAGTTCATAAAAAGTTAATAGAATTAAAATTGATGGAGAATGTCAGACTATTTCATTCAGAAAGACTGTAGGTTAGCTAGCTCATTTAAAATATCCTAAACTTTTTTTTGACTCTGCCTCTTAAAAGAATCGGAATCGAGGATAGTCAGGAATCGGAATCGAAACAAAGAATCAGAATCGGAATCGTTCGAATTCAAACGATACCCAACCCTAGTACCTACACATACCAAAATCCCCTAATCCACCTGAACCTCTCCCAACAACCAAAACAAACAGCCACACAACACACCGTCCAGGCTTAACAAGAGCCAAACCATCCCCATCCGTGTGTCCGAACATGTCTATCCTTCCCCACCTAAATCTGCTAACGCTCACAAACAAATGCAAACAGGGCGAACAGCCGCTCAGTATTATTTTTTTTAGCTGACTGATGGTAGCTAATTACTATAATCCTAGTACAGGAAAATATATTTATATTTTATTTTTTTGCACTGAAATTTAAGTTTAATTGAGTCTATTTTTCACTATAGTTATCTACTTTTTTCACTATGGTTATCTACTTTATATAATAAAGTATAACCCTTAATTTCTAAGTAATTTATGTTTCTTTTGTTACAATTTACTATTAAGGCTTTTGGAAACAAGTTAAAATTAAGTTGTGGACTCAAAGTGTAAAGCAGATCATATAAGTAATAATCGTTTGACAAGTGGACTGATAAAAAAAAAATTGCTGACGAGTTGACTATTAAAATGATTGTTAGTTGCAGCCGTATTAAAAATAAACACTGTAAAATGTAATTTTCCCTCATTTGTATTTTTTTGTTGAGAATATTATTTATTGGTAACCTAGTAGCAATCATATTTTTTATATGTTTTATATTCAAATAAATGTAGTAAAGCTAAGCAGTTTAATATTTTGCATTTTGATCCCTGATTGTACTGAAAATGAACCAAACCGTGGTTATGACATACTGTGACACCACTATGGTGAAGTCTTTATCTGGGACGTTTTCACAAAAAGCTTTATTTCTTCCTTGTTCATATGACTCATACTATTTAGTCGCTGATACTTGTCCGACAAGCTACATATGAGCCAATTTGGGATGTCATGCAGGAGACGGCATTATGCAAAAAAGATATTTGAGGTTTAGCAGACTTCCTGGAGAGCAGGTGCAGGACTGTTTGGCGTCTGTGTGGCCTCACCACTGTAGAACTTAATTCTTAACTGGGCTTTCCCAGCACATTGTATAAGGCTTAATGCACATGCAAACATCCAATAAAAAGAGAAAAGCAACCATTATTAAATCACAGCAAAAAAAAATCTACCTGTGAGGTGGCCATTTAATAATTAGACACCACTTTGCAGAGCATAGGTTTTTTCCTATTCAAATATACAACAAAGATTCCTGTAAAAAAACACTTAAAAGGAGAACAAACCTGAGAGTACGGCATATAACGTGGTTAGAAAAAGAGACATTCACTGTAGCAGCACCCAAGGACGGCAACCCATCTAGCTAAATGAAGATAAACGCCTCTGGTCCATTAGCAACAAGATAAGATGTTTAACAAGCCTTGTTTAAGAGTGTCTAAAGGCAAATTAATTCACAGTTACTCTGCCGGCAGACCCTATGTTTTCAAGTAACGCATGTATATTTATGATGGAATTAGTTTCAAAAGGGAGTCCCTAAGGAGAGTTTTTGAGTAGAAACGCTGGTAGTGCAATTGATTTCACTCTATTTATGCTCCTTCCCACTGGCAGTTGCTCTTGCACAAGCTAGGAGGCGGTTTCTAATCTTCGACGTTGTACCCACTAATAAAGAGAACGATCAGTGAGTTGAGACAGCAGTGCAAACACATTTAACAGGCAGATTTGTAATGATAATGGGGGAGAAATAGAGCAGTCTGTTCAACGTCAGGGATGGATCATCCAGAGGCAAATCTATGCTTGAATTAGGCTGCTGCAACACAGCAAATGGAGCCAAGATATGGGAAAATACAAAGCCTTTTTGACTTGCTATGAAGCATAAATGTACAGTATCAAAGTAGGTTTTGTGCATGAATGCCATTCTTCCAGTCCCTAGTTTAGGGTCACTACATGTCCTCTACAAATGAGTGGTTTCCAAACTACAAGACTTGTTTACTTAGCAGCTGAGAAAACATAATAGCTCCATGTGTTTTGGCTTAGGGGCACATTTCCGTGTTGAGAGGTATAATTGCTAAGCGTGGCTCACTTTGAGCGGCGTGGTGAGGCAAACCCTCTAAGCCACAAACGGTGAATAAAAAGTAGTCAGACATGTGTTTCTCATCAGACAACCCGGACCTGAAAACAATTTGCCAATTTCTTCCATGGTCAGAGACAACAAGACTGCCTTCGCCGACTTGCGGGGAAAATTTAAGATCTCCACTGTAACTATAAAGCAGAGTTTACGATTTGTTTAATGGCCATTTTGATGTGAAATATAGTTTTTATACACTGCCGCTCTCCAACAGGGTACTCACAGCAAATGAAGTCGACATTTCTTTAATGCAATGTGTGATTTGAAAATGACAAATGAAAACCTGTGAGGATCCCAAAGACACTACAGGGGCGCTTGCCATTAGAGAAAAGAAGCACAATTATGTCTTCTTATACAGGCATTTTATAATTTTTTGGTGGTAAAATTATTTAAAAACTCCATCTAAAACCAACTGCTGTTTTTTTTTTAACCCCGAAGAAAGAGTAAGCAGCTGAAAACTTAAAACGGCACAAAGTGAGCTATGAGTCTTTATATCAATCTTCTCCCGGGGAGGCACTTATACTTTTCCCTTTATTTGAGCTGAAGCAGATGTGTCCACATATGTTTCCCAGCGATATCCAGATGCTAGCCATGTGCTTAACAAGCTGTGGACATAAAACATTGTCTAAGATTGTCTCTTCCAAGACACTTTCTAGAGCACTGAGATCATAAAGTAAATTACGACCTGTGTTATAAAAAAAATTCAATAAAATAAAAAAATCTAGCAACATTTCATGCCTGCACATTAGTTTTTAAAACACAGTCACTTCATCTAAACACTTAAAATTCCGAAACGATTACCAACACTGTCTATAAAAATCAAGGCAAAGACAAACGAGAGTATAGCTTTACATTATGGCCCCATAATGAGATGAACCATACTTATGCTGAATGGCTTTAGTTGTGATGATAAACTGTATAATAAGACTGTCTATCTGCGGCAGTTAAGACCAAGGGCAGTGCAGGAAGTTTTAGTGCACACGGAGCCTCCTCGCTCTTCTCCTAATCAATCTGAGGATTTCAACTTGGCACCTTTACTGGGCTCCTTTGCAATTTCAAGTTATGGCATGTCCAACAATCGTCAAAAATAACATGATGGCGCTTAACGGCACAGTTGGTCATGTCATGATTACAGGAAAACAATTTGTAAAGTTCTCTAATTCTTGCAAGGCTTTAATTTATAAGAAGATATGATACAGGATTATGTAACAGGAAAGTTAAATCATACTCTATAGCAACGTTTCTCAAATAGTGAGTCGCGAGCAGCAGGGGAGATTTTAATTAATTTTATCTATACTCTAATATTCAAGTCAGATCAATACACAAGCCTGCAGTTAAATGCAGCAGTGCTCAATCTAATCAACAGGCTCCCGGTTTTACCCAGTAGTAGTAGTAAGAACACATGTGTACAGAGCTCACACAGAACAGGAATATAAAGAAAACAAGGTGTCGTCATAAGCGGCATATGTAAAGAATGTAACCCACACACTGTGTTGTACAGATAAATAAATATCATCAAGATCTCAATAGTAATTTAATACAAGGGGGACACGGAAAATATGTTATGTCCCCCAGACGGTTCATTACAGAAAGTAATTGAGAAACACTGGACTATAGGGGTTTTGAAGTAGATAAGTAGCAGTACAGAATTCCTAATCATATGTTATTTTATAGGGATTGGCTACACTTGTGCATTAGGGGTGTCCAAAGTGCCGACATTTGCGGATCACAACTTAAAAAAAATATATATATATTGGCCCGCGACACATTCTACAGACAAAATAAACACGACTGGAACATTGCGAATAAAATTGCAAAAAATAAAAAAATGCAACCAGCCCAAATATCCCCAAAAATGGGACCTGAAAGAAAAACTGTTCGACAGCCTGTCAATCTTTATGTATATGGTCTTTTCCATGCATGAATATGTGCATTCATTTCTTGCAAGATATGACAAGTTTTTGCACATTTTGATTGACCTACATTGTATTGGTTTTAGTATCTTTAAGTACAACAGTTTTTCTCAAACTGAGGTACACAAGCTCCATCTAGTGCTATGCCAAAGAATCAATTAATTAAATATTCAAACAGAGTTTTACTGCTCAAACTGTGTGTAATGTTACAGTGGCCAAAAACATTAAATATACTTGCTAAATAAAACATTTACCTTGTTTTTAATGAATACTTAGGCCTACTACACTACTGTATTTTATTGTTGGTCATTATGGGGGTACTCGGACAGCCAAGTGTTTTGCGAGGTGGTACTGGGTGAAAAAAAGTTCGAGAGCCACTGTTGTACAAAATCTATCAAAGTTGTCCCCCCATCCTTTATACGGCCCCCTTGCTATGTATTTGGGATCTGCATAAGTCCCGAAAATTTGAAATCAAACTGTGGAGCCATGGCGGAATTACTTAAATAAAAATTATTGATTTCCATACTTCCTCCAAACGACTTGTTCGGAATTTTCCCATTGGTGACGTCAGCGGATATCTCCATATATGGCAAACTTTTACCCAAAGAGCTTTGCACGAGACCGCCACTGTAGTCCTACATTTTAGTCAATAAGTTCCTTTTATTTCTCTACCCTTGTTTTGTGGGGCAGACTGGCTAAAAACAACAACAAAGATGACGTGAGTGAAAACACAGTCGAAGTGGAGGCACGTAACTAAGACCACCCACAAAACTATAGTCTATAAAACAAAATCTATGCAAATAACCACCGTTACATGTTATGTAGACCACAAGGAAGTCTTTTTAAATGTAGAAAAAGAAACTCACAGTATGACCCGTTTAAATGCACTACAGAGAGCTTTATCCCAAAAAGTCAGTGGAAGGATGAGGTAAGGCAAATACACTAAAACAGAATATTTGTGATGATGAATAGAGGAAAACTGAAGTTATTACATGGCTTGCTGTTGGCAATAGCAAATGAAGGGTGCTATGATGATGTAAAAAAATTACCTCTGCTGTGGCCAGTTCTTGAGAGAGCTCTTGGATCTTCTGCTGCTGTTGAATCAGAAGCTCCTGGAGGGAAGTCAGGGTCTGCTGCAGCTGTCCAACTGGGAAAAACAGTGCAAAAATAGATATTACTGTACATACAGAGAAAAGTAAACATTGTTTTGGATACAAACATTCTTAGTGTTACAAAATAAAAAAGACAACTCAACTTATGTACATAATCAAAGGCGTCCTCCCAAAATTGTAATTAAAGGAAATAGTTGATGATGGGGGTGGCGGGTGGAAAGGGGCTACACATAAAATGGAGATATTAACCTCTAGCGTCTGAACCTAAATCAAATAACAGTCTCTAACCTTCCATTATCCATCCAGACACAGCCTTTTAATGCATCCTAAATCCTCAAACGATCAACAAAGGGAAAAAAACAAGGCTCTCATTTAGGAGGAGGCTGCAAGACAAAATGTCCCTCCTAATCTAAAAAAATATTGTTCTTTTTCCATTGACTTTGAAGATTGAATTAGTTCAAGTGTTGGTGTTGGATGCGGGTGTATGATTTCAAATAACACCGGGCACAGTTAGTTGCCCCCTGCTTCCAGTCACGCATGTATTACCAAACAATGCATTAAGTTTCCTCGAGCTGATTATATTACAGAAAACCAATAAACATTCATATAAATCATGGGTGTGTAAAGTGTTAAATCAAGCCTAATGGGATTAACATCAACAGCTATTGTGGCGGTCCACTGCTAGGTTGTCAGGCCAATGGATAAAAAGCCGAAATTGCAGCCGGCTAGACGGGATGTAAAGAACCACGTAAACCAAGGTCCATACAAAAAACAGAGTGGGTTTAGTGAAGTGGAAAACCAACACAGACTACATTTTTGATATTTCAAAAAGCACCACCTGTATTTAAATGGGAGGGGTAGTATTATTGTAGGTAGGGCTCTAACATGTTTGATCTTTCCATGCGTTGCAGAAACCCTTTAAAATACAAGTTTGAACAGGATGGCTGGTGGCAAAAACCCCGGCCATTAAAGTCGTTTTTTTAGTTTTTGATCTTGAATGTGACCAAACTCTCCAAGTGTGGCAATA
The DNA here is from genome assembly GCF_033978785.1 of Entelurus aequoreus. Lineage (NCBI taxonomy): Eukaryota > Metazoa > Chordata > Actinopteri > Syngnathiformes > Syngnathidae > Entelurus > Entelurus aequoreus. The sequence continues at coordinate 68,080,543 of NC_084737.1, forward strand.
AAACTAAAACTTAAGAGGACTCTTAAAACAGTGTTACTGGGGCACCAAGAGCTGCCTTATTGGTATCTAAATGCACCTCAACACGGAATGACTTCTCCAGATGAGTGGGTCAGTTCACCAGCCTCTGATGCCGCAAATCCTGAACGCATTGGCGCTATATGTTTTCTGTACAACTGCAGCCAAATATTTTATAATCAACCCCTTGACTCCTTTGTACTGACAAAAATGCATAACTTCTTATTCCCAGTCATCACAGATATGAAGCCAAGAATAATGAAGTCAATGACTTTGGCAAAGCATGAATCAGAGGGCAGCTGTAGCTTTGACATGTGTGTGTCTGCGTGTGTGTGTGTGTATGTGTGTGTGCGACAGACTGATGAGACAAGGATATGTGAGGCTTGCAGCTGCTGTGCGGAGGCTGTTGATTGTCCATTTGGTAAATTATTCAGTAAATACCTCGATATAATGTACACTACATATGTCCACGCCTGTATGTCCTTAATGGCCAGCTGGTTACCAATATGGCGCCGAAACGACACAGAGTACCCAAACAGTTTCACAATTCTATTACCTTCCCCGGTGCACTGAAATAGTTTCAAGATCCATTCATTAATTGACCATGTGAAGTTGTAGGCAAATCATAATAGGAGTCAAGGCCCCTACTCTCGGGCTGCTACTGGCAGGAAAGACTAATGTAGTCCCCCGTCCAACAGGATACATCACCTTGTTGCACTTAGCACTTCAAAGACACAAGAGCTTTAACAAAAGGGGGTTCAAACAATTGGCAGCAGTAAAGCGTGATCATTGAGTGCAGCTTGCAGGGTTGAAGGGAAAGGGAGTTATTCGGCTTAATATAGACAGGGCCTAAGACAAAACGAAAGCAGTGGGAGTTGTGTAATTGCAACACCTCTCCCCAATTGTTGACTACAACAGTCATTTAGTACAACAGCTGCTTGGCTATACTGCAGTCGTACGAAATCAGTCAATTGCGGATGTGGACATGACTTCAGTGGTTGTTATTTTTACGCAAATGAAAAAGTAGGGTTGTCAAATGGTAACAATTTTAATGAGATTATTAAGTTTTCAAAACATTTAAAAGGAGCCATATGTAACAATTTTTATGTCAAAAGGCATTAATTAATCGTGTTCTTTTGGAATATCTCTATAACTGTAGTTCAGTCGGGATATGCTAATTTCAAAATTAGATTTACAGCCCCGAAATCTTGCTATTGTTTTCATTTCGATGCCCCGTCCTCCACCGTTTGACCAATTAGAAAGTTTGTGAGTGTGTTACATCCAGGTTGCCAGTTACGCACCGCCATCTTCTTCTAGCTACTGCCACTGGTAAATGTACTAAACATGTGGTCAGGTGCAAGCCTGGCTCAGGGAGGAGGACGCCCCTGCCATGCAGAGTCCCCAGGGATTGTACCAACTAGTCCTTTCAACAAATAATCAGACCTTAATAAATCCAAAAGGCTTTGTTACGATTCTCAACTTATTCATGACAAAGCCAGGAAAAAAAATTAAGATTTGTATCGGGAATGCCTTTGAAAGATGGAGACGATTGAAGGCGGAGAAGATTTTTTTATCGGACACCAAACTTGCTAATTTCCTCCTTGATAGGTAAGTAAGGCATTTACGTTTTCTTATTACTTGTAATACATGGAAATGGACATTTCGTATGTAAACTATATTGTCCAATACAGTCTATGATCTTGTCTAACAAAGCTAGTATGTTCGTGCAACGAATGCTGAGCATGCTAGCCCGGTCAATGGGAGCATACACATCAACATTTAGGCTAACAGGGGAAATATATGCCCGTTAGCCTGAAAGTTGATGTGTAATCGAACTGACAGGCCAAAATATATTTTTGACAAATAAAACCTATGTGGATATGGGTATTGTCAGTGCCTATTTCGTTCTCAATATGCTGATACGCTGAGGAATTGGGTTCCAACATTAGCACGGCTGTCATGGCAATGTGAAACGTATGGAGACAGCCAAATCACATGATAAAATAATTTGTATATTGTGGACTACATGTACCAAGTTATATGGCAATCTGAAATGTTTGAAACAGTAGCCTATAGGCATACCTTGGTAAAATATCTCCTCTTTAGTTTTGGGCGTACATTAGGCTGCTAAGCATGCTCTACTTATTTTCACCAGTATAACAATTGCTCGCGTTGGTTGTAATTCGTTTTAGTCTTTGTTTTCTGATAGTACTGACAATAATCATATGATTGCCATTTGTTGTGATATTGTACGCAGGCATGACATATTTCTTCTTGAAAATATCCTAATTTCTGTGTAAAATGTGGTGGTTAGAGATTCGTTATTGACAAAATGCTTGTTGTCTATTCAGCTATTATGGTCCCAGCACCTCAATGCGTTCCAGTAATGTTGCTGCATGACGATTTGGGCTTTAGGTTGGTTTATTCTCTGTTCCTGCCATTATTTCCTGTTGTGTGCTTTTATTTTGTTACATGTTTCCTGTTTTGGTTCTTAATGATGCCCTTTAACTATGTGTACAGAACAGGGCACAGCTGTCTTTCATTTTGTAATTAGTCCTTTTAAGTAGGAGCTCCGAAGACAGCGCCAGTTCATTGTGTTTGTCATGGGTGTGATTTGTTCATGTTATTTCTTGATTGCTTGGAATAATACTCAATGCCACTGAAAGCCAGATTGCTTTGTTTCGTTTTGTCTGCTTCTTGCTATTTTTACTTGGTACCTTATTTGGTTGAATTCTCTGCATGGCACACTTTCTTTTTTTGGTACCTTAAATGTAAGTTTATTATTTATTTTTAAAGACATTATCTATCGCAGTGTGCATCCTGGAATAAACTAATCTAAGGATGCTTCCCATGATGCTCGTGTGACATCAACAAATTTAACGTATTTAAATAAATTAGTTACTGTCGGGGAAGCACGGTGGACAGGTGTTAGTACGTGTGCCTCACAATACGAAGGACCTGGGTTCGATCCTGGGCTCAGGATCTTTCTGTGTGGAGTTTGCATGTTCTCCCCGTGACTGCGTGGGTTCCCTCCGGGTACTCCGGCTTCCTCCCACCTCCAAAGACATGAACCTGGGGATAGGTTAATTGGCAACACTAAATTGCCCCTAGTGAATGAATGTGAGTGTGAATGTTGTCTGTCTATCTGTGTTGGCCCTGTGATGAGCTGGCGACTTGTCCAGGGTGTACACCGCCTTCCGCTCATGTGCAGCTGGGATAGGCTCCAGCATCCCCCGCCACCCCGCATGGGGACAAGCGGTAGAAAATGGATGGATGGATAGTTGCTGTTAAAATGTTTTTTGGACAACACTAGAAAACATTACCAGTGTAACCTCAAATTTAATTTAGATTTTAATAGGTATGTTTGATAATATTGAATGATATTGGATATCACATCATATAGTTTTTTTTTCTGCGCATAATAATATCGGATAATGTATTTCCTGAATTGTGCCCAAATGATGGGTAATGCTTAGTATGTGTGGTCATGTGACCTTTAACTGACACGCAAGTGATGACTTGTGCTGATCTCCATAAAATAACAAGCTTGCCAATTCAATTGGTCCACCGTCTGAAATTAATCTCAAATTTTGCTTTCGGATTGTACATATGCAATTTGCAATGACAAAGCGCTGGTTATGCAAGGAGCGAGTAAGTTGTATTTCTTCAATACTTCTGAGATCTGACTGGACATTAGTTTGAAGGAAGAAGTGGTGCATGCAGTGGAACCTTGATTTACGTACCCCTCTTTGTATGAACCTTTTGTATGAATCACAGACTGAATGAAAATATGCTTTGGTGTACGAACATTGTTAGTGTACGAACGGTTCATCCAACCATTGTGTGCCTCGCAGCGCAGCCATTTTGTCACCGGCAGCACAGCAATTGTGAGCTGATCGATCCCCTGTGCTTATTTAGTCAGCACAGCAATGCTGTCCTTAGCTTCTGTGCTAGTGTGCAATTTGTGTTTTTTGTTACTTTTTTTGCCTTTTCACAGCATTTTTTAGTTTTGCTTGCTCAATATGAGTCCAAAAAAGCAATGTACAAGCAATGTGTGGTTTGAAACATTCAGGAAATGTCAACTGCCTTGTCGACACTGCCCCAAACCCCCTACTCGTCTCTTTCGCTGCACGCCTAGAAGATTAAACTAAATGGTAAAGTAGATTATTTTTTCATTATTCCTAATCATTGTAGTGACTTGGCTGTTAAAGTTCAGGGAGGTTTGTGATTTCCAACTGTGAGTGCACCACAGGGTTAGTGACAGAAAATGTGTGTGTCTGCAGCATGGCTGCGTATGAGACAGTTTAGCTAGTTGTTGTTTTGACCTTGTTATTAAATAGAAAGTTGATCCATCAACACATTGTTATGTTTGTTTGATATACCGTGCTGTATAGTTCGTCATATTGTGTATAAAGTGTTCATAATTTTACTATAATATGGACTTTTGTCGAGGCTGGAAACCTTTGTTCAGGTTTACATTGTTTCTTATGGAGAAATGTGCTTCAATGTACAAACATTTTTATTTACAAGCCCTGCTTAAGAACCAATGCATATTGGTGTTGACAATAGGTACTGAAGGAGGTGATGAAAGCTTATCAAGCATCTCTAATGTCTTAGGTCCAAGATCTAAAGCTATGTTGTAGTTCATCCCCAGCTATTCTGATGGGGTTGAGTTCAGGGCTCATCCAAACCAAACTCATCCAAGCATGACACTATGGATCTGTCTTTCTGACCTGTGGCAAAGTCATGCTGTAACAAAAAATAGCGATCCCCAAACTGTTCCCACAAAGTTGAATGTATATTTTCCATATATTTCAGACCATCTAAAATTATAAAAATATAGTCTAACCTGATGATGAGTTGTATCCAAACCCGTTTACGTACACTATATTGCCAAAAGTATTTGGCCACCCATCCAAATGATCAGAATCAGGTGTCCTAATCACTTGGCCCAGTCACAGGCGTAAAAAATCAAGCACTTAGGCATGGAGGCTGTTTCTACAAACATTTGTGAAAGAATGGGCCGCTCTCAGGAGCTCAGTGATTTCCAGCGTGGAACTGTCATAGGATGCCACCTGTGCAACAAATCCAGTCGTGAAATTTCCTTACTCCTAAATATTTCAAAGTCAACTGTCGGCTTTATTATAAGAAAATGGAAGAGTTTGGGAACAACAGCAACTCAGCCACGAAGTGGTAGGCCACGTAAACTGACAGAGAGGGTGGAGGAGGAATTATGGTGTGGCGTTTTTTTTCCAGGAGTTGAGCTTGGTCCCTTAGTTCGAATGAAAGGAACTTTGAATGCTCCAGAATACCAAAATCTTTTGGACAATTCCATGCTCCCAACCTTGTGGGGACAGTTTGTCTTCCAACATGACTGTGCACAAAGCAAGGTCCATAACGACATGGATGACAGAGTCTGGTGTGGATGAACTTGACTGGCCTGCACAGAGTCCTGACCTGAACCGGACAGAACAACTTTTGGATGAATTAGAATGGAGACTGAGAGCCAGGCCTTCTCGACCAACATCAGTGTGTGACCTCACCAATGCGCTTTTGGAAGAATGGTCGAAAATTCCTATAAACACACTCCGCAATCTTGTGGACAGCCTTCCCAGAAGAGTTGAAGCAGTAATAGCTGCAAAAGGTGCACCGACATCATATTGAACCCAATGGGTTAGGAATGGGATGGCACTTCAAGTTCATATGCGAGTCAAGGCAGGTGGCCAAATACTTTTGGCAATATAGTGTATATATCATTGAGTAGGTGTCAGAGAAGGCACCCAATGCAATTTGTTAGCATACTGATAAACATGTATTAGTTCAGCACCATTGCTAACAGGTCCAAGCTTTGTCAAAGGGCCTCTCTTATTTACGCCATCCTGGATTTTTAATTATGCTGACGAAGAGCAAAGGAAGCATCCCTCTCTCTCCTTGCGTCTGACAGTAAGGTTGAGATTCCTCACCTGTCCAACATGGGAGCTGCACCTGTCACTGTGCACTTAATCACACACAGGGACCAATGCTGGGCCTAGACACTACACAGCGCCATCCTACTAATACGCACAACACACACACACGCGCAGGCTAGCACTCCAAATTAAAATGAACTTTCTCACCACCTATGGGGCAGAGCGTGGCTGATGATGATGGCTGTGAAGCATTGGCTAGGGGTGGTATAGCGATGGTAGAACGATGGACTGTGAGGGGGATGAGGGAAGGTGGGTGGGAGGAGGGGGAAGAAAAGTTGTCATTTCCCGACTCCTCATTAATATTCTGAGGTTAAGAGCTTTTCAGCGAAACGTAATTAATTGAGCTCGAGCCTGACAGTAAACAAGCAATTTCAAATTAAAGCGAAATGACAGCGGCGTCATTTGTTAAAAATGTGCGGGCCCCCCGATTTTGGCAACAGATAAATGAGGGAAAATGTTAAGGAGGGAGAAAGTGATGAAGATATTAATCTTCACCTGTCTGTGTCAGCGTGCCACTCATTGCTGCAATGTTGCTCTCCATCCTCTGCAGATGCTTCTTGTCCTCTCGGCATGCCATAATGAGAGGAAGGATGTATTTCTGCAATTAAAAACAAGCCACAATATTAGACTTCTCTCTGGTGGGAAGTGGAGGAAAGATGATGAGAAGACAGGGCCACCAAGACGAGGCGGCGGAGGGTCAAAGACATTGTTTTATTGGACTAGTGCATCATTGTTTAAACTGTGGCTGATTGAGAGCACATTTTCCTCTCCCAAGCAAGTGCATCAAGCATCAGGTGTTGAAGCCATTAGTGGATTAGAAAAGGGCTTCACTGCTGTTGGTATTATCGGTTTAAGATTTTAGTTATCTACCAAGATGGTTCCGCTCTCAAATTGGAGGATTTACTCTAATAGTGTCAATGATTTAGGATTCAGATCAGTGGGTCTCAAACTTTTTTTTTAACCAAGTCCCACACCAGAAAACACTTAGCTCTCCAAATACCACTATAATGACCAACATTCAAATACAGTAGCGTAGTAGGCCTAAGTATTCATAAAAAACAAGGCAGTTTTTTTTAACAAGTATATTCGATATTTTTGGCCACTGTAACATTACACACAGTTTGAACAGCAACACTGTGTTTAAATATAAAGTAAAATACTGTACTTTAATCAAGTGATTATTTAGCGTACCACTAGATGGAGGCTGCATACTACAGCATGAGACTTTAAACTGTTTTTAACTTTTTAACTGTTTTTTATCTAACAAATTGTTCTTAGGATAATTTGTATTTGCTTTTTCAATGTGTATTTTACTTCTGTTTTAAATGTTATTTTTTTAATCTGTGCTTTGCCTGTATTTCTTTGTGGTGTCCAGCCCTTTGTTCTTCAACTGTGGTTGTTTTTAAAGGGCTTCATAAATAAAGTTGGTGTGGTATGGTATGGTACAGTTTAAGAATCACTGATTTACTTGATTTGATTGTATATTTATTTCTATTCAAATACGTTTCATTAAATCATAATAAGAAAGCAAACATATTTCAGCGCAATCAATGATGAGAATAATTTCAAGCCAAAGTCTGGTAAATATAATACTATTCAAATAAATAGTTCCAAAAGGAAAAATATAACAACTAAACAAGTTTGACATGTGCATTTCCCAAAATAAATAAGGATTTATTACTTGAAACAGTTGAATTTGTGCATGAGAGAGAGCTTACCATACACAATTATATTTAAAAATGTGGAAGATTACAATACCATGTTTGCCGATTTATAATCCCTCAGACAATTTGTAGTCTGTAGCCCTCTTTGCCAGGTTTTCTGGCCAGCTCAAGTGACAGCAGACTTCACCAGCAAGTAACAAACATTTTTTAAGGTAAAAACAAATGAGTGTCAACACATTGTAATTAATAAGCAGGTTACCATGGCGGAGGTGTTTACAAGGTGCACAATAACATAAATAAAGTATGGGCAGAAGCAGGACATATGGTGTGACTGGCGCTACGCTCTACTGACATGACAGCAACCTGTGCTGTCCCGCCGGGGGATCCAAACACCCAGGTGACTGGCAGCTGGTGTGAAGACAACTGAAGTTGGCGACACAGCAGATTCTTGCAAGATATAGCAGAACGCCTTGATCAATCATATGCGGTTTTACACAAACATTTAAATCCAACAAAACCTACAGAGTAGTTAATATGTCTTGTTGTGCCATGTGCTCCCTCTTAGTCGTGTCATAGAGCTTGAGATCGAGTGCAAAAGCCTCTGTCCTGCTCCGAAATGAGCATAATGGTTTCCACATGCCACTCAGACTGCTACTACACTGCTGTATTAATCGCACTGAGGACAAGAGGCCCCATGAACTCATGTCCAAATGCTGCTAAACCTGATATTAAACCAGGCTGATTATTTTTAGATGGCTGGACATCAAAACACAGTTGTGAGTTGTGTTAGCCACGATAGTTTTTAAAGATAAAACCATAACTGAGGGAAAAGGAAGGAAGGCATTGACATGAAGCAGGAGGGCTTTAATAACCACACCAAAGCAAAGTTACATGCTGCAGAGACGCCAGCTATTCTAAAACTATAATTCATCAAACTGATGTGCTTGCTAAGGCCACCAATTTAAATGTAATACCAGGGAGGGGCAGAACGGACAGTTCTGTAAATATGAACTACAATAAATATATATATATATATATATATATATATATATATATATATATATATATATATATATATATATATATATATATATATATATATATATATATATAACATGTTTTAGAGAAATATTAACAGTGAATAAAAATTCAAAGTAGAGAACATAGTCAAAAAAGACTGTGACCTACTGTACCTTGTAAAGTTGATGACAGCCATAGGCTATGCCCACCATCATGATGGTGAGGGCACCATAGTTTCTCCATCTTAGGCCTTTTGGACCTTGACATCAAGAAAAAACATTTTACCATTACAATATAAAGACTACATGAATACTTTATTAAATAAAGCTAAAACAGCATTCATTTTATTTGAGATGCTCATCTGCCAGACATCTTTGTCAGGAATTGTAGGCATTCATAAAAAGCCAGTGTAAACAAACGCTTCTCGGCAAAGCATGTTTTAGATCACTTCAGGTCAGAAGTGGAAAAATTGTTCCATGACTGCTAATACAATAGAAGAATGCTCTAATAGACGGCACATTGATTCTCATACGTTTTTAATAACCCTAAACCAATATTTGTAATACACAGATGCGTTCAAAAGAAGAGTGTTGGTTTCAAGAATTGTAGTACAGTATGTGTTTTTAACAATGGGGATATTACTGAAATTTTATTTTTTTCAGCTTCAAATAAAGTACAGGTTAATTTTTGCACATTTGCAATTTATCAATCACGCCTCTACAAATCAGAAACAAATATTTTTAATGTATTTTATTATTTATCAGGAAAACTCGTCCTTTTGTGCTTTTTCTCAGCAAAAATAGGCTGTTTATTTATTATTTGTCCAACCAGAAAACATAATTCACTGTAAGTATTATGTAAAAATAAAACTTAAAATAGTTGCAGCCGTCGATTATTTTAGTAATCCAGTAAGCTATTGATTAGTTTGTTCAATTAACCAAGTAATTATAAAAAAAACACTTTATGGCCTCAATGCATAATTACGGAAATATAGTTGAAATAAACACAGATTTTGCTTCCCATAATCTTCATTCTTTTATTCCAATAATGTATATATATAATAAGTATACATTTAAATTGCACTTTTTACATCCATCCATTTTCTACCGCTTGTCCCTTTCAGGGTCGCGGGGGGTGCTGGAGCCTACCTCAGCTGCATTCGGGCGGTAGGCGGGGTACACCCTGGACAAGTCGCCACCTCATCGCATGTGTGCATTAATAAAAATCATAATTTTCGCTGCCACACAGATCACAGCATCATCAGTGTGTGAATGTGATGTGTAACGTAAGGCGCTTTACACTACACATCACAGGTATAGTAAATTGCTATGTACAAAACCCAAAACCAGTGAAGTTGACACATTGTGTAAATCGTAAATAAGAACAGAATACAATGATGTGCAAATCCTTTTCAACCTATATTCAATTGAATAGACTGCAAAGACAAGATACTTAACGTTCGACCTGGTAAACTTAGTTATTTTTTGCAAATATTAGCTCATTTGGAATTTGATGCCCGCAACATGTTTCAAAAAAGCTGGCACAAATGGCAAAAAAGACTGAGAAAGTTGAGGAATGCTCATCAAAAACTTATTTGGAACATCCCACAGGTGAACAAGCTAATTGGGAACAGTTTGGTGCCACGATTGGGGTATAAAAGCAGCTTCCATGGAATGCTCAGTCATTCACAAACAAGGATGGGGCGAGGGTCACCACTTTGTGAACAAATGCGTGAGCAAATTGTCCAACAGTTTAAGAACAACATTTCTCAACGACGGCGTTTCTGGGTGTTGTTGATACAGGCTCTCCCTTTGCATAGTAGAGTAGAGCGAGACTGTCAATCCGAAGTGTTTTATTGATCATCTTTTATTATCATTCATTAGTGCGGAGTACCTATACATTTTATGCAAAATATGTTAATCAAGTGTGTAAACAATTGTGTTTAAGGCAGGCTTATGCTTCTATGTACTTTACAAAATATGTGAAGAGAGATGTGGAGGGCTATAGGAACTGAATCGAATCTAATAATTAAAACAGTCAATTTATTTTAAATGTTGATCTATAATCAAAGGAGAACATCAACATCAAGCTAGCATGCGGGATTGGAGGGCAAGAAGCGAGCCGGCGTAGCGTACGGTGGCGCCTTGACGCAGCAGCATAATCTAGGTTTATGTGAGCGTGTCAGAAACAAAAAAGGCGTCTCTATTACTTGTGTTTTTCCACTGTAGTCTGTCTATTGTAGTGACCTGGCAGGGAGCAGGGAGTTACTAATGTTTGCATGTGCTTTGCATGGCCGTGATGTTGGAAAACACTTCACATCCTGCACAGAATCAAAAGGTCAAACAAAACTTAGCAATGGTGTCAAATGGTTGGTGATAATAAATGTGTTTTACATGCAAGGGAGCAAGGGATCATAGTAACCTTAGTGGTAACCTCCTACATACATACTATACACATATACATACACACCTAGTGACTGGCTACACCTTTTTTTTTTTCTAATTCATGACATTTTTATGGTGCGCTCGCCTCCCATTGGTTAGTTTGCTAATAGACATTGAGAGGCAAACACTGAGATAATTTCCATGAATGTCTGACACCACTTGATATTTGTCGCAGAATAAAATTAACAACCATAGCCGTTTCGTTTTTGTACCCATTATTATTTTACCTTTCGAGTCTAAGAGTGTACTGTATATCAGACTTTTGTCATTGTTTGACTGTTTTGCTGAGTGACTGATTCTGTGAAACTGTGTCATCATGCAAGCTGTCATGAGGGTAGGCCAACTGTCTGTCAAACTGGAAATTCCCTATACCGGAAAATGTCAGTAAACAAAATACAGGTCTTGTAGATATTAAACACCTGTTTATTCTGTTTCATTTATCTGGGTGGCAAAATACCGTGGGCCTCATGAATATAATACAGCTATTCTACTGTATTCTGATTTTGACTTAATTGGACGTTTTTACCGGGTCTATATAACGGATTGGCATGCAGATCAAATGAAAAACCCAGTGTCAAATTGTATGTAGTATATAGTTTCAAGGTGAATGGTATTCTTCTCACACAAGGGCATGTTTTATTGTTACTGCATCATTTAGTGTTGAACCTATAACCTTCCCTATCGAAAATGTTTGAATTATTCCCCAACATTCATTTGGTAACCACATAAATTTGGGTCTTCATCAACATTATAGCTGCGATAGACTGTCACCTGTCTCGCAATACTGTGCTCCTGAAAGGCGTAAGAGTCCTTGGCATAGGTGGTTGACCCTGAACAAGACTCACTGCATCACATGAGGTCTTCACCTGCCCCCCCTCCTCCCCTTTAGGACTTTCCGATCTTTCTCTGCCTCTACATTTTTCTCTAGCACTTCCACTCTGCCATCTTGCTTTTTTTATTTGGTCACTTAAGCTGGGGAACAGTGGACTTCATCCCCCGGTTTTCCAATCTCCTCTCAAATTTATTGGGTTCAGTGGAGGCCTTCCTGTCCTTCTACCGCATGGAAATAGAGATCAGAGTATCCATTACTTCGACAGAGATGGATGCGGGTCCCCATGCACTGTCCCTATAACAAGGACATCACAGGGAGGTAGCCCTCTCTTTTCGGCATGACCCCCCATACAAGACTCCCCGCTCTCACCTCATTATGCAGCTCCCTTACAACCGTTTTGATATAAAACCCCCACTATGGACGTAGAGCCGCGAGTCCACCTAACTACATGGCCATCCCATCAACATCACTTTCATTACAAAACATGAGATGCCGAGGGAGTCAAGGACAGTGTGGTAATAAATGAGGGTGGAATACATCTGGAATCATTGTCATATGGGTTAGGTATTACGCAGACTTTATTCTGCATTGGAAAATCAGTGGACAGCATTCATAACCCCTTGAGGTAATAAAGATACTGGTTGCTTTGTGTGGTCTTGCCAGGGTGGAACCGTTTCAAACACTATGGCAGGGGTAGATGTCATGGGCCTGTGCTGTACAATGCCATATTTCCAGGGTCCAAAACCTATCTCAGGGCTAATGATGGAATATGTTGATTGGTATCCAAAAAGATCCAGCAAACTGCCTTGCGAACTTGAACCTACGTGAGCCACAAACCTTCAAAAAGGCTTCTGCATTCAGCCAGATTGTGTCATTAATATATATGCATGACTTGGTAAAAACTTTAGGATAAAGCTGAAAAATGCTGCATTACTTCTTTGCATTTATGGTCTGTATGACTATGCATCGATTGGGGGATAAAAAAGGATATACTTAAGGATAAAGCTGAAAAATGCACATGCCTCATAACTTTGCATTTATGTTGTGTATAATTTTGCACCATTTAGGGGATTAAAAAATGAGTTGTGCACTCACTGTGAGAAACAGTGGCTAGGTGAGTTGAGTCAAGTGGATGTGGAGCCCCGACACTTCTGAAAGGCAGGACTTCTTCTGTGCTCCCCGTGCGGTGGATGGCCAGGTCTACCTCCTCATCCGTCAACCCTGCAATCAGTTAAGACTTTTAAGAAACTCATGAGGGCCTGGTGGCTCGCTATACATCTTATCGCGGAACATCAAAATGGCACCTTTGCTGTCATAATACAGACATTCATACTTTCAATTCCCCCCATTAATCTTTGAGAACATATATGAATGTGAACTCATTCTATTTTACTGACTATAAGCCTTAAGACTGTGTTTTCATTTAATAATTAAAAAAAAATCCTTGGGGAGTTTTAGCTTAAGAGAGACAATGTGCGAAGCTTCACTCCAATGAAATCTGAAACTCTGCAAGCCTATTAACTGCCACCAAAGGCAAAGAAAATAACTCTGTCCACTTCTCCTTGTTATATTTCCCATGTGTAAATTTCATTCACCCCAGACAGCTAAAATGCATTATTTTAATTTCTTCATTGTAATGTAAATGTATTACATAAATTTGCAAATGCCAATATAATTTAATCTTCAGATCTTTTTAATGATTTTAGTTTTGATTAAATTGCAAAGGGCTCCCTGATGGAGAATCAGAGCGAAGGAGGAAAAAAAAATCTAATATGAACATCATCTTTTGTGGGAAGAAAGGGACGTATCCAGGCTTTGTGTCCCCATTGATGTATGGTAGGTCGAATTTCAATGAATACTTAAGTCTAAACAAAGAATGACCATTGCATCTTGATAAACTTTTGGATAACTACACTACCGTTCAAAAGTTTGGGGTCACCCAAACAATTTTGTGGAATAGCCTTCATTTCTAAGAACAAGAATAGACTGTCGAGTTTCAGATGAAAGTTCTCTTTTTCTGGCCATTTCGAGCATTTAATTGACCCCACAAATGTGATGCTCCAGAAACTCAATCTGCTCAAAGGAAGGTCAGTTTTGTAGCTTCTGTAACGAGCTAAACGGTTATCAGATGTGTGAACATGATTGTACAAGGGTTTTCTAATCATCAATTAGCCTTCTGAGCCAATGAGCAAACACATTGTACCATTAGAACACTGGAGTGATAGTTGCTGGAAATGGGCCTCTATACACCTATGTAGATATTGCACCAAAAACCAGACATTTGCAGCTAGAATAGTCATTTAGCACATTAGCAATGTATAGAGTGTATTTCTTTAAAGTTAAGACTAGTTTAAAGTTATCTTCATTAAAAAGTACAGTGCTTTTCCTTCAAAAATAAGGACATTTCAATGTGACCCCAAACTTTTGAACGGTAGTGTATACAACACAGAATGTTCAAAATATATTTGGCCATGACAAGCACTTCTACTTTTTTCTTTAGGATTGAGCAAATTGAAACAAAAGTAGTAGTATAGTAAAGCTCCCACCATTAAGTATTTGGAAAGACCTTGTAGTTTCAGTTGATGGTTGTAATGTTTTCAAATACAATATAAAATAAAAGATGTTATTGTTTGTTTTATAGTCGATAAAAAAATCAACATATCTCACGCCGATATATCAATTCATTTAAGTTCTTTGTTTTGACGATTAAAAAAATAAACTTTTTTATTTTTATTAATGGCGGAGCTTTGTCTCCAGCATTTTCAAAACCCCCTATCTCCCTTGTTTCTTTAACTGAGATACACACATAGCAACAATATGGCTACTGCTACCGTTAACAAGAGCAAGACGTTTGCTCACTAGAAAGGAATAGTATCGTCATGGGTTTGGAACTGGTTTGGCTTTGTACAACAGACATAAAACAAGTGACTGCATGCTAAAAACTTAAGATTTAAGCCAATTGCAGCAAAAGGCAGCAGCACTACAAACTTAATCCAGCTTCAAAAACAGGGCCATCCAGCCCAGTGGGAGAAATGCCACTCTTTGTGTGCAGTAACAAGACTGCTACAATCAATAAACTCCTTCTCCAAAGCAGCCTCTTGTGGGGAAATCATCTACCATAGGCACCGTGTACAATATGGTAAGAAAAGGGCATGATGGAGAGCGATTACTGAACCGCTCTTTAAGTAGAGTAGAGATATTGAAACATTTCATTGTGTATTTGTTTTCAAATTTAGTAATGAAAAACATCCTTGCGACAGTCCCTTGGTACATCACGCTTCAAAGTTGCGTGATTTTTTTTTTAAAGCTTATGTTACACATTTTTTGGCCTAAATTAAAGGGAAACTTCGGTTTTTTTCAACCTGGGCCCTGTTTTCATAATTTTTTCTGTATATGTGAGTGCTGGATAAAACATTTTTTGAGGTCGCGCCAGTATTGAGCAGGGCAGGCAGCCTCCAGCCCAGCTAACGCTCGTACACAGGGCAACTGGCTCTCGTCAAAATTCGGCCTATAAACATGCATTTTTTTCACACTGACAGGCTCAGATAGTTACAATGAGTGTCCGACAACATACTAGAAAGGAGAAATTAACGTATGTCTCTACCTTTAGCTGGAGATCGCTGTTTGTTGTGAGCTGTGTCCAAATCTCACCACGCTACAAATCTCGTTCCGAAATCTCGGCGTAGCGTAGCGTGGTGAGATTTGGACACAGCTCACAACAAACAGCGATCTCCAGCTAAAGGTAGAGACATACGTTAATTTCTCCTTTCTAGTATGTTGTCGGACACTCATTGTAACTATCTGAGCCTGTCAGTGTGAAAAAAATGCATGTTTATAGGCCGAATTTTGACGAGAGCCAGTTGCCCTGTGTACGAGTGTTAGCTGGGCTGGAGGCTGCCTGCCCTGCTCAATACTGGCGCGACCTCAAAAAATGTTTTATCCAGCACTCACATATACAGAAAAAATTATGAAAACAGGGCCCAGGTTGAAAAAAACCGAAGTTTCCCTTTAAGCATTTTTTAAAGCATAAAAATGGCTAAATAAACTCTAAACAATAATATAGTAATAGTGACCACTAGATAAGACCAAACCAATCAGAGCTTGCTGTTAAGAGTCGTGGCAGCATTAATATATTGGATTAAATGAGTGTAAATGCGACTATATGGGTGTTATTTCATGTTTAGGGAGCTTTTATAATATTAAAAAAACATATTTAGTAGGTCATAAACATGTTTTCTGTGTGCCAATTATGAAAATAAATTATTTATAATTAATAATTCCTAAATACATTTACCATAGTCAGGCCCGGAAAACAAAATAACAGCGATGAACAGAACATGAAAATCAAGCAGCTTTCAATCTGAATGTAGACAAATCAGTCTCCTTACGGCTGGTATTTTAATTATTGAATTATCTTTGTCAATTGTACTTACTGCTACAGTACAAGTATGTATAGATACAGTACGTCTTTGAGAATTAATTCAACACCGACTTATAAAATGACACCAGTATGTGTGTGTGCAGGAACAAAATAATAATAATAATAATAATAATAATAATAATGGAACGTCCAATTCAATTCAATGTGTTAGAGCACTCAAAGTAATTAGACTATATTGGGAGTGTGAGCCTTGGTCAGCTGCTATATACCACTACCACTATGACCTTTTCTTGTTTTAAAACCTACAATATTTCAGCTAATTTATTTCATAGACTACTCCCACAGGGATGTCCCTGTCATCACCAACAATTGAAACCCCGGAAAACATAAAATTGCCTCAAAATTCTTGAATCCATCCATCCATCTTCTTCCGCTTATCTGAGGTTGGGTCGCGGGGGCAGCAGCCTAAGCAGAGAGGCCCAGACTTCCCTCTCCCCAGGCACTTCATCCAGCTCCTCCCGGGGGGATCCCAAGGCGTTCCCAGGCCAGCCGGGAGACATAGTCTTCCCAATGTGTCCTGGGTCTTCCCTGTGGCCTCCTACCGGTCGGACGTGCCTTAAACACCTCCCTAGGGAGGTGTTCGGGTGGCATGCTGACCAGATGCCCAAACCACCTCATCTATCTGGCTCCTCTTGATGTGGAGGAGCAGCGGCTTTACTTTGACCTCCTCCCGGATGACAGAGCTTCTCACCCTATCTCTAAGGGAGAGCCTCGCCACCCGGCGGAGGAAGCTCATTTTGGCCGCTTGTACCCGTGATCTTGTCCTTTCGATCATAACCCAAAGTTTAGGACCGTATGTGTGGATGGGAATGTAGATCGACCGGTAAATTGAGAGCTTTGCCTTCCGGCTCAGCTCCTTCTTCACCACAACGGATCGATACAGCATCCGCATTACTGATGATGCCACACCGATCCGCCTGTCGATCTCACGATCCAGATCCACTCTTCCCTCACTCGTGAACAAGACTCCGAGGTACCTGAACTCCTCCACTTGGGGAAAGAGCTCCTCCCTAACCCGGAGATCAATCAATCAATCAATCAATGTTTATTTATATAGCCCTAAATCACAAGTGTCTCAAAGGTGGTACTCCACCCTTTTCCGGGCGAGAACCATGGACTTGGACTTGGAGGTACTGATTCCCATCCCAGTCGCTTCACACTCGGCTGCGAACCAATCCAGTTAGAGCTGAAGATCCTGGCCAGATGAAGCCATCAGGACCACATCATCTGCAAAAAGCAGAGACCTTATCCTGCAGCCACCAAACCGGATCCCCTCAACGCCCTGACTGCGCCTAGAAACTCTGTCCATAAAAGTTATGAACAGAATCGGTTACAAAGGGCAGCTGTCATGCCAAATTTCTTCCCCCCTACAACCCCCCCCCCCCCCCCCTCCATTTACTTCCGGGGCTGCGTCCAATAAAGTCACAAAGTTGCCGGGGGTCCTTAACCGGCACGCGACTGTCCTGTTTTGCGCCTGTACAAAAAAGCAATAATCAATTTCTTCAGATTCCAGCAGCTGTCAAAGACGAGGTATCCTTCCAGCGACGGGCAGTCAAAGCCGAAGTGCTATCGATCGCTGTCAATGACGTAAGAGGAAACATGACCACGGAAGTAAATGGGGGGGGGGGGGGGGGGGGGTTTGTAGGGAGGAAGAAATTTGGCGTGACACAGCCTTGGCGGAGTCCAACCCTGACTGGAAACGGGTCCGACTTACTGCCGGCAATGCGGACCAAGCTCTGACACTGATCATACAGAGAGCGGACCGCCACAATCAGACAGTCCAATACCCCATACTCTCTGAGCACTCCCCACAGGACTTCCCGTGGTACACGGTCGAATGCCTTCTCCAAGTCCACAAAACACATGTAGACTGGTTGTGCAAACTCCAATGCACACTCAAGGACCCTGCCGAGACTATAGAGCTGGTCCACAGTTCCACGACCAGGACGAAAACGACACTGTTCCTCCTGAATCAGAGGTTTGACTATCTGGCGTAGCCTCCTCTCCAGTACACCTGAATAGACCTTACCGGGAAGGCTGAGGAGTGTGATCCCACGATAGTTGGAACACACCCTTCGGTTTCCCTTCTTAAAGAGAGGAACCACCACCCCGGTCTGCCAATCCAGAGACAGCCCCGATGTCCACGCGATGTTGCAGAGTCTTGCCAACCAAGACAGCCCCACAGCATCCAGAGCCTTAAGGAGCTTTTTAACTACCTCAGCCCCAGAAATTTCTAGAATCATTGAAGACAAATATTGGCCATCCAGTAGTCTACAGAAGGTCCTGAGTGCCAGGAAGTGGTGAGCATGATGTGCTGAGTTTGTGTCAGACTGCACTGTCAAATAAGCAATCATGTGTCCCTGGACTCCTGATTCATCTGACCACAGCAGACTACATGGTGGCACTCTATTGAGTAAGACAAGCAAAGCTCTGAGATTTATCAAATGACAAGAAACAAAAATATTGTAGGCCCTAGATTCTTTTTATCACCTGGTGCAATGTCCAGAATGAAGTTTAATGAATGCAAATTTTAATGGATGTTCTGTTATGCCGTTTTTACAGGAAATGAAAGCTGTTTTTTAATAACCAGATTTTAAAAAAAGTACAATTCCTCAAGCTGTTTCTGCTTAAAGTATAGCTTGAAAAAATGTATTGATCTGATTTTTTAATAAGTGGGCTGAATACAAAAGCCCAAATGAAAGCACCCTTAGATCCCCCCCCCAAAATGAAAACAATGCTTTACATATAAAAGGAAAGACAAAAAAGGGTTTGTGAAATGTATTAGAGGTTCCAAAACCTGTGGAATGACCCTTAGACCTCCATTTCAGATCGAACCATGGGGAGATGAATCTTTAAGACATAAATTACACCTAATGATGACACCATAAAAAAGAACAATATTGGAAAGCTATTTTGTATTTCATTATACTGTATTATTTGGTGCACCTGATACACGTAGTGCCTGTTTATGAGTCACAGTATTAGCAGATGCTCAGCCAAAGCATTTGCTTTGACCTTGCCATTCTCATTGGGGCATGAAATTACGGTGCTGGCACCTCGATATTACAGCTATAAATACTGTAAACTGCATATCTGGACTACGTTTTCTATTGTCTTTCAACATAAACCTGATCGGTATTTATTTAAAGGAAAACCCATTGCTCGTCAGGTTATTTATAGCTCTATTTTCATAGCCTCATATTCTCCTGGCATTTTTTAAGGGCAAAGAGGCAGTAAGGCTCTTTTATTAAATCAATTTCTCCAATTCTGGCACTCCTGGACTTTATGGGTCAAGACTTCTCGGCAGGACAGTCAATTATAAAAATTGGACACTAAAATATTTTGGGTAAAAGGTGAACATGTTTCCCTTCAAGGGTCTTTGAGAATAATTAGGTTTTGGATAACAGATTTACAAACAAATATCAATGGCAGAGGTCGTTTAACACGTAGAAGGAGGTGAATGGAATACTAACAAGTGGAGCATGACATCAGCATGTTTAATAAGTTGTGATTGTGCTTTATATTTTGTAATTTGATAAAACTGCTTGAAAATAGTATACAATCTCATAGCATATTCATTCATGTATTAAAAAAAAGAGATACTGCTCTCATTTCCCTGCTTTTATCGCCCTACTGATGACAAAGTAGGCAAGACCTCGACTAGGTGACGCCGTGGAGTAATTTATAACCACATCAATCCCTTTACCTTCTTTGCAGGCCTTGGTCATAGTCATTTTTGTCCGAGAGGTGAGTCACATAACCCCACTTACATATAGCATCCTATTACTACGCGGGATGATGAACCTCATCCTTACCTTCATACTAAGCACAGTAATAGACCAACAGCCTATGTTCTGTGTGGCCCTCACTCTATGGCCTGGCCCTTCACTCAGGGTGAAATCTATTTGCAATATTTTAGCTTTTTTTTTAGTACGGCTTCAAAATAGTCCACCATTGGGCCATCAAAGTTGCAATTGCAAGCACTTTGGTACAGAAAATTGAAAAACACTATGGAATTTACTACATTTTTTTTTAGCAAAGTACGACGTCAACAAGGTTCTTCAAAATAGGTATAAATAATTTTAAATGTTAATTTATCCATTTAATTTGTAATTAATTATTATTGTTTTCTGCATGTAAAACTTGAATTAAATGGTAGGAAATAATACATTTTTAGATGCATCGCAATTTGGACATGAATGATTTTAAAATCGAATAGTAAACATCAATAATCAATAATCAATTTATTTATTGTAATTAAAGTAATGCAGAAAGTTCTAAAATTTGGTTGACTGCAGCGAGCCACCTCACCGAGAGATCTGACCAGTTCCTTTATTACAGGGCACTTATGTTCCAGTTTTGCATACATTTCCATTAACTTAATAAATGTGATGGTAATTTTCTTGTTACAAGTGCACTGTTTTTAAAAGTTGCAAGAGATAAACTCATATTTAGTGAAACGAAAAAAAAAAGTAAAACTGTAAACAATAAACAAATTAAAGATGCATCGATAATCGATTTTTAATCGAATCGTAGCTGCTGAATCGTAATCGAATTGTGAAGTGGCCGAAGATTCCTACCGCTACCTACTAACATGCATTTTTTGTTAATACTATTGTGTCTGCAACATATTAATTGGATTTACATAATTCTTTATTGGGACAATTGCTTCAGTTGTCGTACGGTTCGATTTTTGTCAGACATTTTTAAACAGATTACAAATGAAAATCAAGGTTTGACAGTAAAACACAGTAAAATTACTGTAATTACCCCTTTAAAGAAACCTGAAAACGAAGTAACGTAGAAAATAAGAAGGCATTTACAGAGCGATACTGTCAGCCAAGTGATGTTTTATAGATATTGCTGGGATTAATTGATCTTACATGTAACTGAATGCTCACTAAAGTGCCACAATAAATACAATTTTAGGTTATTGTAACACGTTTCCTCTTTCAGTGGTGGCAAAAAAGCAAAAACAAACTTGTGGAGTTTCTCTTTTAGATGGTTTTGAGTGACCCTTTTGAGGCATATTTTACATTGAGCTATGACTAAAAAAACTAATTTTGTTTTTATTTTAGATGTTCGAACGCAAGTCAATTATGTGTAATTAGGGAAAATGTTTGTTTGCATTTGGGATACAGTTCTTTTTCTACCAGTTTGATAAACTAGGCACAACTGAGCATGTCAGCTCTGGTGCCTCGGTCAAAATGACATGTGATGTAAATGTCCTCAGAAATGACATATTTTGGCAATTATGTGCTAATTGTCTTGGCTAAACCTTGTTTCCAAAATGAGTTTTAAGGCTTTGGCTGTTACAGTGTAAGTGTTAATTGTAGAGGACTGTCGACTGACTAAAAGAGACTGCATAACATTATAAATGTATTTCACTCAAACAGAGTAAAAACCTATTTGATCCCGTCAAGTAACAACTAAGGCAAAATTGTCCAATTTGATTATAGTGTTGAAATGTAATTTATTTCCCCAAGTCCTCCGCCAAATGAGAAAAAAATGTATTTGGTTTATATTGTGATTCATATTATATCAAGGTGACAAACTTTCAATATTTCAGCCAGTCCAACAAGGACTCAGGGAGGGCAGCTACGAATATCGGACTGCATAATTGGCAATTCATACTCAGAATTGACAGTTGACGGAACAGAAAATTATATTTTTCAATGAATATTGAAATAAACCACACTATTAAGATGCCTTTGAAAGCAGAGAGATATGAATACAGAGGCATCCTTCAGAGGAGATTAGAGCACAAATGTGCGGTGAAATAATATGCACGAGCAAGATTATTGTGTAAAGATTCTGCAACATGCAATCAAAGTGGGCCCTATTTTCCCCTTCATCAGCTGTCCTGCGTAAATACTGCCAGCAAGAGGAATCCAATTTAAATTCCACTCTACCGAGAGATGGTATTGTCTCATTTTATGTGTGCCTTGACATTTCTGGCCGTTAATATAAAGTAAAATCCAGATGTATTTACATAAATATGACATTAAACTGTACTAGAAATTAAGACTGACACATTTGCAGAAGGAGGTGGAGGCTGATTGAGTTTCTGGGTGGAATGGTTGAGAGAACAGCAAAAGAAGATCAAATATAAGCACGTCTTGTGCTACTGTGATCTTTCTTTTTTTAAACTAAATAAAGGAAAACTGGTGATGTAAAAGGTAAAATAGAAACCAATAGCACATAGTCAAAGATTTGACGATTCGATTCGGAGGAGTCTAATTTGACTATCAACTTTGCAGTCGAATGGTCAGACATCAAAACCCCACCTGGTGGGGGGGGGGGGCAAGTTAATACCTGCTAGAGGCCCTCGCGCACAGTGTGTGTTTTTAAGGTTAATTCGTCATCATGTCGTCTTTAAATATGGGGAAACTATTACGGTAAGCAGACAAAAAGCGATCCCTATTTCCTGGTGTGACCTCGCCTCTCTAAAAATTGCTGCACTTGTTTTGGAATCCCCTATCTCTTATATAAAATATATTTGTCTGTAAATAATAATATTTCACTAATAGTGTTGGGAGGATGTTTTACATGGGGGACGTGATTGAGGCTCATCAGGACGCGCTACTGTCAGATACAGAGACGGAGCTCGCTGTGCCTTTGCGTGCCTTTTGGCCGGCTGAATTGTCGCTGTCGGCCCTGGTGGGACAGATCACTGGAAATTGGACATGCAGCACATGCCAGAATGGACCACCTCGTCCTGGAGCCTTTTGCAAAGGTAATGTCCTTCCGCAGGTTCTCACACAGAAGCTTTGTACGACTTTTACTTTCTCCATTTTGTCATGTTGGATGTCCTCTTGGTTCTGCGCGCCATGAAAGTGCCTTTTAATTAACCTCAGAATATACATGTGTAAGAGCTAGAGCACATCCATATGACGTTACTGACACCTACTGACCAGTCAGTACACACTACGAAGACAGTGCTAGTATCTACACCACAAGTGATAACTCTAAAACTAAGTAATAATACATCTTTTTCATGAAATCACGTTTACTAAATGACACTAAAGACAAATAATATCTTGGGGTGTCTTAGAATAGTCAACGATTCGATTCGGAGGAGTCCGATTCGCCTATCAACATCACAGTCGAATTGTCGGACATTGAACGCTCCTCACCTTCCTCCGTGGGAGGGAGGCGATTTTAGTATCCGAGGCCCCCCGTGTACATTTGTTGGCTGTAGCACACAGAGCCCACTGTTCCACCGCGCGTTTCCATCTATGAGAAAATAGACACCGGCGTGGAGGTGTAGATTTGACCAGTTTGCTCGTAGAGGAGACCTCCGTCACTGCTTCCTTCTGGCAATAGTGATGATCCTTCCCCAGGTTCACCTAAGGAAACCTTATTACGACTTTTACTCTCTTAGACCCTCTCAATGCTATTGGTGGCCCCCCGGATGGTTATTCTGTTAATATATATGTTGTTTGCTTTAGCGCGTTTTACCGGGGCTTGTCCCCGTACCAACGCTACAATGACTGCCTGTAACTGTGTCACTCAGGAATTCACTGATGTGTGCAACTTAAAGGGGAACTTCCCTTTTTTTATTTTGCCAATCGTTCACAATACTTATGAGAGACAAGACGACAAACATTTTTTTTGCAGGTTAACATGTAAAAATCGTCTCGTTCTTGGTGGCTAGCAATGCAGCTAATGGGAGCAATCAATTTGACCTCTAAATCACTTTAAAAATGCATTCAAAAAACGCCAGCAATACTTAATTTACGTTCCGTAATCTGTATAATAACCAAGCTGTAACAACATTGTTATTATAAGAGCGAACAATGAAGAACTCTTTTTCTAGCATAGTAACACATCTGTGTGCTTCGGTATTAGCCGTAAAAGATAACTATGGCAAGGCATAAGCTAGCTTCTACGTCAGCACAAAACGTGTTTGAGTTTGTAATGCACAACACAATGCGATAAGACACACATCTGTACTGAGTGAAAAACATGAACAATCATATTACAGTATCTGTAAAGTATTAGCCCACATGTCATGTTTTGTTTATACACAGCTAGCCAGACAGCGTATGCGGTCTGTCATGATACACGCATGACATGCTGCATGTATCATGATCAATATAAAGTGTGACTCACTCAATGGACAGTTGTCTGTTTGGCCCAGCTTGGGTAAGCACACCATTTATGTCGAAATATCATGGCTTCAAATTCCACATTTTGCAGCTTTGAATCACTTTCACCTCACTCTCTGGGCGTCCGTCTGCTCCAACGTCTTACTCTTCCTTCGTGCAGGCTTTTATCTTTTTTTATTTAGCTTCAAAAAGATAAGGTTGTGAATCCTCATTTGTCCAAAAATAGTCGTCTTTGTTGTTTGTGACCGAATCTACCATGATTAAAACAAACTCACGCCTTTGTTTACGGAAGTAGGAACACACATTTGTTGCCAGAAGTCGGAAGTGCGCTGCTATGGAAATGGAAATCAATGCGCTGGAAAAATCAGTCCTGGCAAACATAAAAATGATCAAAATACAGTAAATATTGTACATATTACATATTGTTATGAAAATGTCTGTTACTACATTATAAGTACATACTTGCAGTGTGTATATAAAAGTTTAACAGAGGGTTTCAAAGTTAGAAGGCTTTGAAAGCTACAACTGTGACTCCCATTAGCCGCATCTCCCAAGCGTTTTTTATCATCTTTAAAATCCCCCCAATGTTCTTGTCTCTCATAATGATAGTGGACGATAAGCAAAATTTAAAAAAAAGTGCAGTTCCCCTTTAAGTTCATATTCTATTTTTGTAGCTGCTAGCATATTGCAATTCACCGACTGTCATAGTTTGCACGAAAACGGCCTATTTCATATACATGATAAAAGAAAAGTATACAGCGAAAATCTACAATCCCAAGAAAATTGGACTGAATCATTAGCATTTATTCTCTTTCCAGCACATGAATTGTGTGCTCAATATCCCAGGAGACTATCGCTGTTATGAACATTTAAAATGGTATTATGAGACAAAGCACAGGAATTTTGAAAACACGTTTTCTCAACATTCAGGTGGTAACAACAAACACACTAAAATCGGCATTTTGGTTGTTTTGGATGAACACGACATTATGTTTTGGATACTACAATATTTTGTTTGTAACTTGACCTACTGCAATTAATAAACCTCATTGAAAATAACTAGCCTCCAAGAGTTGAGCACCACTGGCATAATGGCATAAGAACAATCTAAAATATTGCTACTAATAAAATAACAACAATACAAATATTAGTATTTTAATTTATGCACAACCTTTTAATTAGCCTTAAAAAAAACAAAAAAAAAACAATCCCCTGCAGAGTAGCTGTGCTTTTAAAAAAATATAGTAAAAAGACAGATTTAGCCCAAAGTCACTAAATCGAATTTAGATTCAACTCTGAAAATCTTGAGTTGAAGACAGCCTTAGTTATTTAAACAATACATGTTTTATAGTTTAATTTTCGGTATGATAAACTGGTCACTCATCAGAAATTATGGCGGCGGTGGCGTTCAACCAAAAACGAAATATGCTGAGTCAGTATGAGGTTGCAGAGTAAGCGCACAACTAAAATGAATCATCTGCATTTAAGGGGAAATGCTTTTGATTTGCAGCCTTATTGTTGAGTGGCTTGAAAGTTATCCTCTGAAAACGGTTGTACTTAGTGTTTCATTGCTATAGTTTCTCTCATCTTTACAATGTCTTTCCCTGAGATCGATGCCCACATGCAAATTGAGGCTTCTTGTTCGGATCTACAGTGGAACCAACTTTCCAAAATAAATCTGCATTAAAACATCATACATATTTCATGGAAGCAAAGTGCGGTAAGAGCAAACCATTTCTTTTTTTGAGTGCAGCAAATAGTTTAAAACAAAGAGGAAATAAAGAAGTATATGTGGTGTAGTACAACATTTGATGTAGATAGGCCAATAATATTATAATTACTATTATTATATTGCTAAAAGAAGACATCTTAGCATACAATATGGGTGGCAACAAACAAAGAAATGTCAAAAGATTTCAGGAGTGTAAGAGCAGCTGGCAACCATAGATTTGGTTTCAAGTTACCTTTCTACGCTCACGTTTTGCGTTTTAGGGAGTCCCTCAGACGCATGGCTCCTTAAAGGGGAACCGCACTTTCTTTGGAATTTTGACATGACAACAGATGGATTTTTTTTAATGCATTCTAAATGTTAAATAAATTTGATCAAAAGTCTGCTTACAATGGAGCTTATGGGAGCCGTTCAATTCTGCCTATGGATACCTCCATTCGGGTGTATATGTGTAATGTAGTAACGGGCGCATTCATAATAGCATTTAATATTTACTATTTAAATAATTTTAAGCATACGCGGCACATTGATTTAAAAAAAGCATCACGTTTGCTTTTTTTTCCCCTTCATCGCTGATTTCTGCTCACTGCAGACTTTATGAGAGCCAACAAACATAGTAAAACATCACTTACTGCATAAGGTCCGCTGTCATTAGGATGCTGACTGCTTGTATGTTCATATATTCCCATTTAGATGAAAAATGCCTCATAATCCTTGCAAAGAAACGATAGGCAACATTCCAAAAAAAGTGCAGTTACCCTTTAAGTATATATCACAGTACAAAAAAAAATGTTACAGAATAAAAGACAACTTCTCAACACTGTTTAGGTATACTATGCTGATGCTCAGGAAAAGGCCAGCTACTAGAAAAGTGTGGCATAGCATGGCACATTTCCACGACCACATTATACTGAACCAATCTAAATGAGTTCAGACTATTAAGCTTTTTTTCGACAATATATTGCACAAATATTTTTGAAGGACATGTCAAAAGCAATCAAAATGAATTGCATAATACACAAACCTGTGGAACCCCTACTGAGAAACCCATTCTGTCAGGTCTCAAATTTACAATAACAGTTAAATTAGGTAAAAGGGTTAAAATGCTGGGAGGCAATATTGATAATTCCATTGAAAATGCAGAGGGAGTTTGTCAATATTAATTTTCCTGAACCCAAAGGAGCATCCCGACTGGTGTGTCATTTATTCACAGGGCCTGGAATCATGCACTCTGAAAGTACATCGACCATATTAAATCCCCGAGAGGCTAAATCCATAACCTTTGACCTCTATCACCAACAAAAAACAAATCTGCGGAAGACTTGCAGTTTGAATATAATCTGTAGAGCTCTCAAAGATTACAATGTTGTATTTATTGCATACCTTTTTTCTTCAGGAAGGCTTTTCTGGTGGCAAGGGGACTCTGACGCACTTTTGGATTTTGAAGAAATTTCACAGCCGTAGAAATCTGGGAGGAGACAAAAGTCACATGAAATTATAGGACCACATGAAAGTGGCACTTTCAAAAGCCCATAGTGTCAGTAGAGAAAAATATTTGTTATACGTGGAAAAACATTAAAAGAATAATGGATATTGCTAATAATGGAGAGAAAACCCACCTGGCTATTTTCAAGCCAATGCAAATGGAGAGAATGACCAAATCAGCAGTTATAAAATTAGCCCATCAAGAGTGCTCAACAAATGGAGAACAGAGCTTAATTTGCTATTACCCTCTTAAAGACAAACTTCCAGTCTTAAGTGCCTATAGTGAAAGAAAATCTATACTTAATGCAGAGGTGATCATTTGTATCTAATAACCTTAGAATCCAAGCTTGAAAACCTCTGTAATCCTTCCAGTTAAAAACCTACCATGATCAAATCACGCAGTCTAAATGTTGTAATGACCTGAAACATTAATGCACTAGAAAGTTAAATAGCATCAGAACATCAAAAGTTTTAAGTGCACTGCTTTCATCGATTTTATTATGTTTTCCTTTGAGATGAACTTTAATTTTCCATCCGCGTATGCATTTCCAAGAATTGGAAGGAAGGTGGGGGGTGACTGTCCGTCAAACAGTATTAAACAATACATTTGAAGCGGGCGCCTTGGAAAATGGATAAATATGTAAGAACGCAGAGAAAGAGGAAACAACTGGAGGGGAGGTTTAGATGACTTATCACACCTGTGGTCCCTGTGATTCAATTGCAAAAGTCATCCCTCTAATAGGTTGAAAGGTTTTGATTACTCTTCTTTTCTTTTAGTGTTGAAAGATACAAAGTGATTGAGCGCCCTGCCAGTGGTAATTCATTTTGGGTAATGCATTGCATATACTATGAACCCATTTCCATCCAAAAGAATTGCAGTTTCAACTTGTCCAGTGAGTGGCTGCGTAGCGAGCTTCATTTCTGTGACAAACACACAAGACTATCATGTCAAAGCAAGCTCATGGATCTTATTAAAGTGTATTTTACTTTTCATTAGTGTGCGCACTCGGCAATTAAGGTGGAACACAATTAAATACACTCTGGTCTAAGTAAGTATTTAAAAACATCCCCACGCATGTAATGAAGTTTCAACAGTGGAACTTGTTTAACTCAACGCCGCTCAGATTGGCTGACTGACGTTCACACAATCGGTTTTGGACATAACCGAAACAAGAAATTGCTTGAACATTTATTTACTTGTGACTTTCGTCAGATAACTAATTTAAAAACCTACTTACTTTTTTGCACATGCATATAATGTACCTGTTGTTTCTTATTCCTTTTCTTTATCTAATTGCACTATTTCAATTTTTTTGATCTTTGCGTTTTTTTATTGCATGTCTGTGACAGAGAATGAGCTGCTTCTAATCTTATTGTACATGTGAAGATTGACAATAAACGGAATTCCATTTGATTTAGTTTTTACTGCTTACACTGTGTTTCTCCATTTGTGTATATTTTATGTTTGATTTGTCTGTTTCATATCTTTCAAACTTTTATCTAACACATCTACAACAGTAATTTTGGTGTTTCTTGACAACAATGACAGTAGTGTTTCATACATGCACACATTTTATCTTCTTGTGGCGACCTGCCTAAAAAATATATTGGGGCATTTTTTGTTGCTGTGATAGAATCCAGGTCAGTGATTCTCCAACTGTGGTATGTGTACCTTTGTCTACACTAAGTCGTTTAACCCCTTAAACGAATAATCATTTAGCCTAAACCCCGTTTCAGCCACACTAAACCAGCGTTTAACGTTCCCCTCCTCGGACAAATTTTTACACGGGTAGGTCAGCCGTGTAATTCTTGAATCTGCGGCACTTAGCTTTGTATGGACTCATTGATCGTTTAAAAAGTGAGTTCGGAGAGGAAGTGACGCCAGAAAGACCTCACCCACACAGGAAGTGACGTCAGAAAGAACAAGCCACAGCCAGCTTCTTAATAAAGCGGTTTCGTAGCTCGGAGCTAACCCCTGGAAATATGAAGGCGAGTCATCCAGACATGCCGTGTTTCTCCTTCTTCTACATATACAGACGCTTGTGGAAATCACACATGAATACCTTAAGAGAAAGCGATTGCAGCTGTTTGGGATACAACACTTCTCAGACGGCAAGAGAACTTTCCAATGTCTGGCCGAGTCAGCTGCGATGCTACTTAGTGAAAAACTTTGTCCATTTGTCGAAGGAGTCAACGAGAATGCAAGCTCCCGTGGACGTGATTAAAAAGATAGCGTGTGCTTTGTATTACCTGGCCGTCGAGGAAAACCTTAAATTCATTTAGACTGGCAAAGCAGACCGTATCAGTTATTGTCCGCCATGTATGTCGCGGACTCAACGTCTAGGTCCAGAGTATATAAAGTCACCAAAAACGAATAGACAATGAAGGTGAAGGCAAAAGAGTGAGGAATGTCCTGACCAGATATCTAGATCCCTAGATTAATTCATCTTAAATGTTCTTTGTCACATTGTTTACATCTCTAATAAAGATTTGATACATTTATGATGGCTCAGATGTGATTCACTACAATAGGGCCCCACAGCACACTGGATTCCAGTTAATAGAAATACCACAGCAATGGATATTGTTCAGATAAGTTAAATTTAAGAACTTGCGCACAAAGCAACACTGGAGATGGCTATGACATGCGCATTTTCCGCACAGGCGCACTAGGTCGCGTTGCGCTGGCGGACGTGGGGGGGAGGGGTCTTAAATAGTGGCATTGTTGTGTGTGGACACGGATAAGGTTAGGTGTGATTTACCCTGGATAACCTTATCCGGTTTAGTGTAAACAGGGCTTTAGATTATGGGTGCTCCATTTAGTGGTGCGCCAAAGAATAACTTGATTGAAGTGCAGTGTTTTATTTTCCGATATTCAAACACTGTGTTATTGTTCAAACTGTGTGTACTGGTACAGTGGCCCAAATATTAAATATACTTGTTAAATAAAACCTATGCCTTGTTTTTAATGAATATTTAGACCTACTACGCTACTGCATTTTAATGTTGGTCATTACGGTAGTAGTAATAAGAAAAACATGATACCATAACAAAACAGTACAGACTTTGATGGGTTCTTCTACTGTACTACATGTACATACAATCTAAAACATTCAAATGCTGCTACATATTATTTAGTGAACAAATATACATAAATTACACTACTGCATACTATTGTTGTAGACTGAGTGTGTTTTAGAGTTCTGTATTTCCACAAATTGCGTCCATTACTTTAATTGTCACTTGGCCCCAAATATTCACTATTCTCATAAGTGCCATATTGTACCTTGAATATATACTTTTTTATTTCCTCCTATAAGGAAAACAAACACACAGATGCTGTTACATTAGACATCTTTAGACCCCACACACGTTTTGCAAAGTTAACGGTGAACTTTAAAGAAGAAAGGGCTGCGTATCAATGCTGACTAGAAAACATTATAAACCCATCCACTCAACAAAGACCAGAAAAACATGTAAGTAATAGAATTACAGTATATCCAATAAATTACACAATACATTGTGGTATTAATTATTACTGATCGTCATTTGTTGTGAAAAAAATTCCCCCCCAAAAAATAAAGGCCTCCCTATATGAAATTGACACCCCAGTCACTATATAAATTGTAAAGAAATATTTATTTTTAAATAACAGCTTTTAGCAAACCTTAAATTGTTCAAGTCAAAACAAAAAACCTTGGATAGCCGTAATATACAGACTAAAATGTAATATTCTAATATAATACCTGCATCACTAGCCAAGTGATGCAGGTGCTATAACAAGGGAATGACCTTATAGAGAGGGAATATGCTGAATTAGCAATATTTTTTCCTTGCCTTACCGAAGCAATAGACTATATTATTGATAAAATATTGTGGCTGTGTTAATAGTCATAAGCACAACATCTTTGTAAGGAACATGGCCAGCTCAGCGGCAAACTAATGAGGTACATGTCCATTTGGTTAGCGGTAGACCTTCAGGGAAAGGAAAAGTGCACATCTTAGCAGATGACATAGAAGCTTTAAACAAGTTCCACCCAGACATCTCAATCAATTATAACCACATTGCACAGATTTTAGTCTTGTCTTGTTATTGACTTATAGATCATCTCAGTTATAGTGTTGGGTAGCACAACTGGGCTTTTAGGGTGTGGGATGCGAAGAAACAAAACAAGATAGATTCAAACTGAGACAATAATGAATAAGACAAAATTATAGGAACCAAAGAATAGCTAAGACATTGGTAGGTGTTTGTTTAATTTTTATTTGAACAATTTTCCCCCCTTGTTCTCTGAAGCTCTACTTGCTAATGCACCAAAGTGCTTCATGTTAAGGGCAATAATCATTACAAACCAGATAGCCAATAAAGTGTCAGGTAAAGCAGAAAAAGAGGCAAAAACTCAATCACAGGAGCAGAGACCATTAACCAACACACTTAACGTGAGTGAAGTTGATGAGCGAACAGGATTACAGCAATGTTATTGAGTTTGAATTGGACAAGAGTTGCACTGCACTGCACAGCGCAATATTACAATTGCGATACGCTGATTTGTGAGAAATGAGAACAAAATGCATTTACGCTTGGCCAACAACATGCAGTAAACAATGTAACCAGTTTCAAAGTTTAGCTAGACCTAGTAAAAACATTCAACAAGAACTGTTTGTCGTTATGCGGTTATTAATGTGATATTAATAATAATAATAATAAAGAAACAATCCTAATTAGCTGTTGAATATTTTTTTGAGTGTATTTTACGTTTTCCCTTTTTGTTAATCAATGCATAAGCTATCAATATTACACATTCTCAGTCAAACTATCAATGATTGCGGAGATATGGAGAAGGGTAGGATTAAATAAGCTCTGTTTCTTCCGACTCCTTTTCAGACACGTTGCAGTGTGCTAGTGCAAGCATATAATGTTCCTTAATGTTATTGTTAAAGGGGACCTATGATGATTTTAATACACATTTAATCTAGATCAGTGGTTCTTAACCTTGTTGGAGGTACCGAACCCCACCAGTTTCATATGCGTATTCACCGAACCCTTCTTTAGTGAAAAATACAATTATAATTTTTTTCAAATTCAAGACAAAGTTACATGTTTTTTTTACTGGTGCACAAATTGAACCGTGCATGAACATCACCTTGTTCAAAGAACAAAACCAACACAGTGCATGAACTCACAACAAATTACACACCTGCAAATCAGATGGAAAAGTAGAGGGAACATTGTTTGGTGGTATCCATAATACGCCGATAGGGAGAAGTTATTATTTACAAGATGAGTCGGGTGTGTCTTGACGTCTGCCGAACCCCTGAGGCCGACTCACCGAACCCCTAGGGTTCGATCGAACCCAGGTTAAGAACCACTGATCTAGATAATATGTATCTTTGGTGTAAATTTTGCACAAATTATGCTCCCAGTCACTTTTATTACCCGTTTTTTTCCTGTTTGCAAGATGTTCGATTCTGGAGGCATTCCCAGATTGCAAATGAAACCCTGCCCCACCCTCTCCAAAGGTATAATTTATCTTTTAAAAAGGTACACCGTTTAAATATACATCTTTAAGTTACCACTGCTATTTTTCTTACAGACACAGTGAAAAATAACTTCATAAATATTATACAGACCCACCTGGTCACAACTTTCGGTACACCTGCACACTCGCCGATCGATTCAGACTCTGCACAAAAAAGATGCTTTTACCAGCATTTATATCGCTGCATGTGACACATCTAATATGCCCCAGCCATGATTGGATGAGAATAATACTTTATCGTACTCCCCCCTCCATTCAGAGGACATGATGCAAGGGGATTTTGGGTGCAGGGGTTCAATGAAGGGGTCTAAAAGGAAGTCATTAGCACGTATAGGATTTAGTCTTCGTGTGAATCAATTAATTCCCAATTGCCTCGGCCTGTACATTTGTGGAAAAGTGCCCCTGATATGATAATAGACTAATAGACATGGACAAAAATTGCGTTAGAATGGTGTCGGATTTCTAACCCTAAACAGACATTAGGAGGAAACAAAGCAAGAGAAAGTGAGGGACAGCGAAAAATGAAGCTCATTATTAATTTGGTGCTCTCATGTACGATTTGCCGTCACATGCTGTCTTGTATGACTTAACCAAATACCTTCCATGTTATAAGAGCCCCGCTAAAAAGGAATGATGTTTTAATGAAATTATTGTATTTCCTTTACTCGCCAGACTGGTTGATGTGGCCAACAATGCTTTTTAATCTTTTGAAACGAGAGGCTTGAAATGCCCGTCTAATTGTGACACGGTTCCCACCCTAATATGACCTTTAGCGGAGGAAGCAATGCCTCATGGGAGCAGCTATGGGGAAATATTGACCCTGGTAGGTATCATCAGCAAGTGAGGTGCACACTCCACTTAGACACAATGCTATCATCATCATGCTAATGCTGATGAATTATTTGAACAATAGCAGTACAAAAAGAGCACTTTATTTCACCTCTTATTTTTGAACAAAATAACTTAGAATCCACACTAAAATTTAGTGTGTACACACAATATTTGGTGGAAATGTACCCAAAGTCTTCCGCTCTTGACAGGGTGTCTCACTATAACCTTTGCAACAATGCTGAAATCTAAAGGGTAAATAACCTTGGTAGGATTTCTCTGTCCTGTGCTCTTAAAATGTGGTCAATTTTTATTGAATGATGCCCCAACGTTTGAAAATGAAAAAGGTCAGAGTCAACATTTCAATAGATGAAACAAACAGGCAATGGAAAACTTGATTGACATTTAGGTTTAAAAAAACATACAGCACTGTTATCAGTGACGAAGCCAAGGGCAAGGCTACAATCAAGATATCAAACAAGGATTATGCAATTTTTCAAAGAAAGGCAAAACGGAAATCCGATGGTATTTTTTTTTCTTCGTCTAACTGCCTGTACTGGGCAAACTTTCCATTTAGTTGAGTTTGCGTATCAGCACTCATAACAATGGAAAGGCTGAGTGACACTGAGGGGGTAAAGTACATGTGATGTGGAACTGTAAAACAGTAAAACCGTGAAAACAATTCAGTGAGCTTTAATAAAAGTGAAGATATCAAACTATATGTTCCTCCCAAGTAATAAAGACAATTATTGTTACTATGTTATTTCCTCACCAACGTACACACGAGTTTAATGATTTTGTATCAGGCAGATAAGGTGACCCCTGATAAGGCCAAAAAGTTATAGCCATATATTGGTTCAACCCTTACAACAAATAATTAATGAATACATATAAAGAAGTAAAGCATAAGAAAACCGTGCAGTTGGTACCTTGTCTTACAAGTGCCCCAGCTCACAGGTTTGATGGGATATGAGCTATATCTTGGCTAATTTTTATGCTTTAGGTTGCGAACAAAATTTTGGGTTACACATTGGTTACCACTTTGGTAGTTGGCGTAGCAAATTTTACAGTAAACCTTCTAAAATCCGACCAAAACATCCAATGTCTTACTCGATAGATCTTCGCCAAAAACTATCTTTGTTTTTCTAACCTGGAGGAACAAAGAAAGTGAGTGTCTATGACAGCGCTGAGAGGAAAAAGTGGATGATATTTATTGAATTAAAAAAGAATATCATTGAAAAACTTGAATGAGCATGTCGCCGACATGGCTAGTTCAAGCGTAGCACTGCTAGTCTGCACTATACTGAAGCAGAATGAGTCTATCATGCCAGTCAAGGACGTTAAAATAATATCTGGCAGACATTTATCCATGAACAAGTATCCATGAAAATACAGAGAAGCTGCTGGTGGTGTTTGATGCAGAAGCAGCTCACATTAGATAACGTAGAAGTCCGCTCTCCAAGGTAAATGCTGTACCTTATTACTACGTTACTTCATAAAACTAATGTAGTTGTTTGTGGTACATTCTATTGTATTGTGTTTTCTACAATATTCGTTATCTTGTTTTTCTTATTTAAAAGCATGTTACATGTTAAATTTGTAGTGTTTTGGGGGGACAAGCACAAACTAAACTGATTAAATTAAATGGAGAACAGTAAGTGATTGAGTAATCAATTGATTAACTTGTTCCATTAATCGAGAAATCGGATAAAACACATTTATAGCCTCGATGTATATTTTAATGAAAAAAAAATGTGGCGATTTTTCTGCTTCCCATAACCTTTGTTCTTTTTTTCTAATAAGTCATCAACATTGAAATTGAACTTTTGACATGCGTGCAATAAAACAAATTAAAAAACAAACAAACAAAAAAGAAAACTATCTGCTGTTCGCCGCCACAAAGATCACAACAACCACACACCACTGCTGTGATATACATAAACTAGAGTATGTCCTGCATTCCAAGCAGCCCGGGTTTTAGCACTTTTTCATCATTTAATCATCACTGATTAAGCAAATAATCAAAGCAACAGAATATAAATGTAAGTTTTTTTTTCTATCGTACTAACCGATTAAATCGATTAATTGCTGCAGCCCTAGAGAACAGTGATTTGATATGCGAGTATTTTGGGCTACAAGCTCCGTCACAGAACCGATTAAACTCCTAAGCCACGATACCACTCGGATCGATATAATTTACATTTTACAGCGACGGAGGGATGAAATAACACAATTTTACTTTTCTCTTCTCCGCAGAGGTAACACTTTAGGATGGCATGTGTTTAAATCGGTTCTAATGGGGATAAAAATAAATCATACAAATTTTAAGATTGAACGGCATCACAGAATGGACTTGATTGTGTCCGCTGTATGCTTAGACTTATCTTATTTGATGCTGTAATATTTTAAAATCTAGCATGAAAGATATAAGCCAAGTCTGACATTTCTTAATGGTCCTGTGATTGCCCTGGCTGAACTACCAAGAAGGAGACTGTTTAGCAAAGGACATCCCCCAGCGGGTCTCAGAGAGGCTACGTGAATAAAGAGAGTGGAGACTTCATAACCATCACCTTACTTTCACCCACTTTGGACCAAAATGGTTAGAAAGGCCACAAATTCCTTTTAATTCAGGTAAAAGGCCCAAACCGTGCGCCAGAAGCTGCTCTGAGATACGAGGGTCATCAGAGATTAACCCGTGGCACTTTAGCAGTTGGGGGGATGTGAGAGGGGAGTCATAGTGGAGCACAACAAACTACTTAGCCACCACAAAACATTCCGGCCTCTTCTCAGCTGCAATCCAGTAATGGATACTTCCCAAGCTCCTCAATTGGTCAGAATGTTTTCATACAATAATTTAATTCAGAAACACATTTACAAAGCAGGAGTAATCAATTTTAATTAGTTGATTTTTTTCATTCACATAAAATTTAATGTACTACCATCGATCCCCTTTGTTCTTTAATGCAGTGCTTCTTTCCTGTAATACAAATCTTTTCTATTTTTTTTTCTATGACAAACGGATCCAAGACGTTTTCAGAATGGGGAACAGACACGCTAGGGAAATTTTAGATCAGTGGAATGTACCCGAAGATATAGTTTCAAAACACATGCACAACAGATGACTTAAGTGTGTAATGATTATGGACAAAAGGAAGACCTTTACCACTTGAAACACACTTCCCATGTTTGATCATTGTTCTTTAAATGTAGGGCGGAAACGATTAATCAAGTAATTTGATAGAAAAAAGCATACATTTGTATTCTGTTGCTCAGATTATTCCTTTGATTGTAACTAATAAAAAAATTATCAAATTCAGACCACATAGACTGCTTAAAACTTTAAATATGCGGATAGTTGTGTGGGTGCCGTGATCTGTGTGGCAGGAAACGGTGAAAGGGTTTTAATTTTGTATTTTTTTTATTTTTATGTAGACATGTTAAAAGTGCAATTTCAATGTTGATGCTGTGCATTTATTAGAAATAAGAACAAATGTATGGCAAGCAGAAAAATCTTTATTTCAACTATTTTCCCTAAAATATGCATTGAAACTTTTATCCGATTTCTCGATGGACTACTCAGTTACTAAAATAATCGATAGCTGCAGCCCTAATAAAGTGTATATGTTAAATCATTCTTCATTAAAAATACATTTCACAGGTAAAACATTTGTAAATATGGTGCTAAACCAGTCAATAAACAACCACAAAGTCTTTCCTTGAGACCACCGCTGCCACGTGTGTTGTCCTTAACATTATCATGGCCCGGCGGGCTTTCACATTCAATTAGCTGATTGAGGCGAAATGCAAGCGGCACCACCATCAAACAACGTAATGCTTGTGTCCAACAGACACACTGCAGAAGTTGTGGCCTTCGTCACCAGCAACTTACTGTGACAAGCTTATCATTTTTTGTTGATCCAAACGACCATCGCCAAACAGACACAAACACGGTGCACAATGGTTGGCTTGTGTGTTTGCCAACCTGCCACCCAACATATTGACTAATAAAACTAGAACGGAGAGGCCAGTGACAGTAAAGATGTGTCCTTTTAAATTATGAAATTATTTCTTGGGTACGCGGTGCCAACCTGACGAGAACGTGCTAAAAGAGACAAGCAGACAGATTGTGACATTCCCGTGACATTATAATCACACGTCAACCTCACGCCAGTCAATAGGCCGAGCGCGCTAACCGTGTGTCCTGGATCACCAATTTCATGGTCTTCAAAGGGGGGCAGGAATTGGTGGCATGACCCTCCACATGTGGGTGAGAGCTTTCTCTCCGCTCTCTGAAGGGCCATGCAGCAAAGGACAGTGTCATGGGACATGCACTGAGGCCTCTGTGGAGCCAAAGAAGAATAATGTCGCCATCTACTGGTTAGGGGTGATACAAATGTTTTTCTAAGCATACCCTTGTGGCCGGTCTTTGACTTAGACCTGTCAGAAACATTTAGACACACTTGCTAAAACAATGGCACATCTAGAGGGCAGAGAAGTTAGAATTTACTGGCCATCAGATAAGACAGAAGAGTAAAGTTTGTGTAAAGGCTTAAGAAAAATGCTTGCAAATTCGCTTTCACTGGAGGCCTCCAGGTGTTTGGTAGAATGTAACCTACGGGAGCAGAATAAGCAGAAAAAGGAGTGTGGTGCTGACAGCATCGGAAAGCAACAATCATCAGGCTCAGAATTAGAAGTTCTCTTTCTTCTATTTAAGCCCCCGCTAGAGTGCATCAACACGACAGCTTGTCACATCGAATAATCATTCCTCATTTCAACCTCCCTGAACCGGACAGGCTGCGCGCGGATGATTTCATTGTTGTAAATGTAAATGTCATAAAATCACAAAGTGTGGCGTTTTGTTTATACAGACACACCTTAGCACCATCCGCCTTTGCTTGGAAGTTCAGACACAGTTTTCAGGTTTTGCTGTACGCTGGCTTTTAGCATAACAGTTATAGATAAAGATCACTGGAATCAAGATGTTTTTGTTTCACTTCTAAATGACAAGAAATGCTCTAGAGCTTGGTGTTCTGGGAAATCAAGCTCTGATGGAGTTATCTACAGAATAACACCATGAAGGGTTTGTATCAGTCTTAAGCAACATTTTGAAGAATAAATGAGTTTGGAGATGAGGTTGTATGCCAGGTCACAGTTCAACAGACAATAGGCCATACGAGGTCACAGTCAACTCATGGTCATAGACGCACCGACACTTTTAGCCAAAAGAATGGCGAGACAACCCTGAGCGAGCCACAATAATGTCACCCAGGGTGGCGTGTTACAGAAAAGGGGCTGAGTTGGCAAGCAGCTCAGCACCAAACACACACCTGTTCTGACAATTTCTTTCAACCTTGACACACGAAAAGACATGACAATGCCACTCTCTTTGCATTTCCAAAAAGACATGACAATGCCACTCTCTTTGCATTTCCAAGGTGTGGTGAAACCTCAAAGAATGTATTCAATCTGATGAATTAAGTTTTTCTGTTTTGTGAGTTCAATTAGTTCATGTTAACTTCTGGTGGATATTAGGGATAGCTTAAAATCTATATCGCGATATGTAATGCATCCTCTTGCGATAATGATATGATAGCAAGACATTATTTGGCATATACAGTACATGATAATAGAACCATTTAAAAAATGGGTTACAAAAATGTATCTGCGGTAACATATTGGGTTATTTCCAGTTTAATTATTTTATCAAAACTATTATCGATCTACTGGCTAATTAACTGTAAATATCTAGTTACTTTGTATTAACATGGTTCATCTACATTTTTGTTAAAATGTACTAATAAATTATTCTTCTGTTGTTTAGATACTTTACATTAGTTTTGAGTAAAAGAAAGGGCATCTTTATCCTCCTTCAAAACCGCACTAAAAGAACACCTCCAGGCAACTACAACCCTAAACTAACACCCTCCCTTCCACATAATACCTCTTCGGACTATAAATAATCAAATGTAAACAATCAAACAATCAAATGTAGACACTTTTTCTTATACTTTCTAATCTCTTTCTCGTGTCCACTACTTGCTATATATATCCTACCAAGTCAGTCCTACACTGTTTCAATATCCCACACTCCCCTCCATATCCCACACTCCGGATTGTAAATAATGTAAATAATTCAATGTATATACTCTGATGAGTATCTTGTCTGATGACTGTATTATGATGTTAGTATATATTTGATAGTATTTGATAGTATATATCTGTATCATGAATCAATTTAAGTGGACCCCGACTTAAACAAGTTGAAAAACTTATTTGGTGTTACCATTTAGTGCTCAATTGTACGGAATATGTACTTCACTGTGCAACCTACTAATAAAAGTTTCAATCAATAAATCAATCAATCAAAGTAATACTACAAATTTGGGCGGTGATCCGATACCAAATAGTTTCAGGGACAGTGTTAGTCATACCATTGTTCATACTTAACATTTTCAGGATCATTAAATGAATACATTTTTGGATCACAACTGTAATCTGACAAAGCCATAAAAATATTATCAATATTTCTATTATTTCCGTATTCTCTTTAATTACATACAACATGTATAGCAGTATAAAAGTCAACTGTGCAAAATAAATTAACACAAGCAAAAACTGCTAATTGTTTTTTTTATTTTCTGAGTTTGTAAACATTAACAAAAACGATTTAAAAAAACATGATGACAAAAATAATCTAATCACTCCAGTATCAACCTTACATCGATACTATTGCGACATTACTATTATATTTTTCGGACTATAAATCGCTCCGGAGTATACGTCGCACCGGCCGAAAATGCACAATAAAGAAGGAAAAAAAATATATATATATATACACGTCGCACTGGAGTATAAGTCGCATTTTTGGGGGAAATTTATTTGATAAAATCCAATACCAAGAATAGATATTTGAAAGGCAGTTTAAAATAAATAAAGAATAGTGAACAACAGGCTGAATAAGTGTACGCCATATGACGCACAAATAACCAACTGAGAACGTGCCTGGTATGTTACGCAACACATCATGGCAAGAGTCATTCAAATAACTATAACATATAGAACATGCTATACGTTTACCAAACAATCTGTCACTCCCGATCGCTAAATCCAATGAAATCTTCCTCCCCGGTGTCACCTCTGGTATGTCCTTTCTTTCTGCTGCTCGATCGCCGTTCTCTGCTGCATATTTCACTACGTCCAGCTTGTAATCTGCAGTATATGATTTCCTTTTTGATGCCAATTTAGTTCAGCCCTTCTCAGTTTTTATAAGTTACCGCCAATGTTGATGTGATCCATTTTAATAGCTACGGCAGTAGCGTATAGCATATAGCAGTTAACATACCATGACCCACAATGCACTTATGCCATGACCCTCCCCCACCGAATTCTTATTGGTTGACGTGTGAGTGACGATTGCTGACGTGTGTGTGACGATGGCTGCTATTTGCTTCGTCTCTTACGCGAATGAGATAAATAATATTATTTGATATTTTACGGTAATGTGTTAATAATTTCACACATAAGTCGCTCCGGAGTATATGTCGCACCCCCGGCCAAACTATGAAAAAAACTGACTTATAATCCGAAAAATACGGTACTAGGTTTGAGGGACCAAAGGAGAAAGTAGGATAGAGTATTATTTTAATCTAATTATGTCATAAGCACAAAGTGACATAAAAGCTAGTGAATGCAGCTTTTATTTCAATGCAGCATTGTGCGCAATACAAGGTGTACCTAATGCTGTGATCGGCAAATCTATTTACTGTATAAAGGGGAACTGCACTTTTTTTGAACGATTTTAAAGATGACAAAAAAACGCTTGAAAGATGCGGCTAATGGGAGTCACCGTTGTAGCCTTAAAAGCCCTCCAGAACAACTTCAAAACCCTCCAGCAACGTTTTATATACACGGCGCGAGTCTATATATATTGTAGTAACAGACTTATTCATAACAATATGTATAATGTTCAATATTTACTGTATTTTGATCATTTTGATAACTGATTTATTCTACGCATTGATTACGGCATCAAATACGAGAGTGTTTTCTAATCATGGCGGACTTGGTAACAGACAACGAAGACGACTATTTTTGGACAAATGAGGACTTACTACCTCATACTTTTGAAGCTAAATATACTGCTGCTTATAAAAGCGAACACGAACCAAGAGTGAGCCGTTGGAGCAGACAGAAGCCGGGAGAGTAAGATGAAAGCTATTTTGACGCTATAAATACGGAACTTGGAGCAAAGTTATTTCGACATACAGTACATGGATTGCTTACCCAAAATCAACAGGAAAGGTCCCCGGCCAGCTGGCCATCGAGTGAGTCACTTTAATATCAGTCATGATACACGCAGCACGGCATGTGTGTTAGCAAAACTACATACGCTGTCTGGCTAGCACAGCTATGTACAAACGAAACATGAAATGTGGGCTAATACTTTACAGATACTGTAATATGATTGTTCCTGTTTTTCAATCAGTACAGATTGGTGTATTATCGCAGTGTTGTGCATTACAATCCCAAACACGTTTCATGTTGTTGTAGAAGCTAGCTTATCTCTTGTTGTAGTACTTTTACGGCTAATACCGAAGCACGACGATGTGTTACTACGATAGAAAAAGAGTTCCTCAGTGTTCGCTCTTACAATAACAATGACGCTACAGCTTGGTTATTATTAGGGCTGCAACTAACGATTAATTTGATAATCGATTTATATGTCGATTATTACTTCGATTAATCAATTAATAATCGGATAAAAGAGACAAACTACATTTCTATTCTTTCCAGTATTTTATTGGGAAAAAAAACAGCATACTGGCACCATACATATTTTGATTATTGTTTCTCAGCTGTTTGTACATGCTGCAGTTTATAAATAAAGGTTTATAAAAAAATGAAAATAATAAATACAAATAATTACAAAAAAATTAAATAATTGCCTCTGCGCATGCGCATAGCATAGATCCAACGAATCGATGACTAAATTAATCGGCAACTATTTTTATAATCGATTTTAATCGATTTAATCGATTAGTTGTTGCAGCCCTACTTATTATACGGGCTACGGAACGTAAATGAAGTATTGATGACGGTTTTTGAATGCATTTTTAAAGTGATTTTGAGGTAGAATTGATAGCTCCCAGTAGCTGCATTGCTAGCCACCGAGAACGAGCTGATTGTTATATGTTAGAAAGCAAAAAAAAAAGCCTTTTGTCTTCTTGTCTGTCATAATGATTGTGAACGATAGGCAAAAAAAGTGCAGCTCCTCTTTAAGAAGTTTATTTTCGACCATGTCTGAAATTTTTAAAAAAGCAGTGATGTTCTTCAAGATAAATAATTAACAGTGTACATTCTCAAAAGATAAATTCTGATAACTTTCAGAGAGGGTGGGGCGTGAATGGTTTTCTAAAGGGAATGCCTTCACACACTAACCGTTGGCAGACATATGCAGAACGTATGTTATAAATGTTTTTGTGAAGTATAATTTACACCAAAGCATATCCAATAAGTATTATCTAGACCACAAGGAAGTGTGTAAAATGTAGATCAGAATCATCATATGTTCCCTTCAAACTCCTGTTCTCGCCATTTTATATAGAGTTTGCAATTTTTGTGGTACTGTTACAATAAGGCTACATAATAATAATATAATTTTAAAATAGGCCTAATGACGCCACTGCCTGAACCCACTCTTTGAGAAAGAAATAAAACCAAAATGCTTTGAAAAATGGGTAACTTAACTGTAAAGAGGACACATTCTGTCTCTCTGTCCAAAGGCCGTCTTTCAAATAGCTTGCATGCAACCAGCGCCACACAAACAATTGTTCAGATTATAATTATTACAGAAATAACGCAAAAAATCCAATTGGCATTGTTTTGAAATTCACTGAACAGTTGCAATGCACAGCCATTTACGATTCTAATCAAAGAGAAAGCAAAAATACCGGTGCCAGGAAAGCTGCAGTAGAAAACAAATGCAATATTCATGTTAATCACTGCATTAACACGATGTTGACAGTCTTGACAATCGAGCAATGACGGGGAAGCCAAGACGTTGAATAATTGTTAGGCGAGCCAGAGGGGATGGTGGCTTTCTTAGTGTGCCAGATTGTTTCAGTCCTGAGCTACAAGTGACACACATTGCACTTTGTGTTTTAAAAAATTAAACAGAAACAAACTAGGGGTTAAACACTTCATTCATACAGAAAAAGACAAAACTGAAAGATCAAGATACATTTATAGTGATAGATTACTAACTAAAAGCATAAAATATAATAAGGAAGGCTAATTAGAGTGGATGAGTTTCAGTCACTGGTTGATGATAAGTTTATGTTGTTTTTTTGGCTACCCTAATTTATTAGCTGACACTATCTCATTTTTGAGATTTCGAAGATAAAGCCGCAATCTCCGGGCACCACACACTGAGAAACGATACAATCCGATTAGCATTTTTGCTTTCATTATTTTTAATCAGAACCAGAAAAATGACACATATTAATTAATACGTATTACCATTTGTGCCCCGTCTATGCGAGAAAGCTGGTATGGGGGAGAGGCAAATAACTTAACAAAATATTGAAATAATGAAAAACAAACAGAACTCCCTCATAAATGTCATAATGGGTCCTATCTAAATGTAAGATGTGCAATATATTATTGCTGTCAGAATCCATTAAACTACAATTATAGTCTTGATGGAACTATTAGTCACTACCCTATTAATAACAAAGTATTTATATTTTCGGTGTACAAGCATGCTTCCATCCAAT
The DNA here is from genome assembly GCF_033978785.1 of Entelurus aequoreus. Lineage (NCBI taxonomy): Eukaryota > Metazoa > Chordata > Actinopteri > Syngnathiformes > Syngnathidae > Entelurus > Entelurus aequoreus. The sequence continues at coordinate 68,125,396 of NC_084737.1, forward strand.
AATACATTACTGTGACTTCACATATGTTATATTGTTGCCCATCTAGGGTATTTTGTGTTGATTATGGACTGTCAAAAGACTCCATGTCATATTCCCTTATGACTCCCTCCCCCATTAGTGTATTGGAGTTGGCTGTTTACATTAAAGAACTGGGATGAAGTGCATTTACATCTAAAGCATAACTTCATAATTTACATTCCAACATTTATTCGAGGTGACAAACGAGCATTTGGGCCACTAGTGCAGTACGCATTTAATTCACATAAATTACAGCCTGCAATTGTGTGTAAGAGCAAATTATTTTATTATATTTATGCATGTATGACTCTATAGGGAACTACTTAGAAAAACAAATAATTACTTGATTGACCCAACTTCAGTTCACAAAGAAATAAATATGACATTGGGGAAAGGGCCAATCAAAAGTCAACATGATTTAAATGTGAATTCTTAATTGACATGTCAAAATTGCACAGAGTAAAAGCTTCAGCATGTTGTTAAAGTACTACAAGCAGTATTTTATTTAGCACAGAGCTCTTTATAGCTTTTCCTATACCATATCCTTTGCTAGAATCACTATTATTTAATGAATAACCAAAAGGTGGAATTGTGAATTACATAATTAGACTGGGGGGCTGTATTTTCAGAAGCGTGGTAACAAAATGCACAGAAGGGAACACATTCAAAGAAAATATTAGGCACTGTGGGGGAGATCACCTACAAATTAGCAGCTAATAACAGCTTCACACAGTGAAGGCAGGCGAAAGGGGGAAAAATGTTACCCAAAGTGTCAATTGCAAATAATTATGTTTTGATTGTAACACTTTTGAAAGCAGGAGAGAGGAAGAAAGTGCTAAACTATTCTTCTCTGCGTTTTCCCTTGTTTTCCTCATTGGTTATGGCACTTGTTATCAAAGGGAGCACTAATACCACCATAACTGAAGGTACGCCATAGGGTACCTGAGATTTTTCAAACACAGTGGACCGGTTACACTGCACAGTGCACACCAAATCTGTTTTTTTTTCCCTTAGGTGACACAGATTGGATATTTTTTGCCAGTCTAACGCTCTCAAGTGCTTCAAATGTGATCTTTTCGCAACAGGTTTAGGCCACATTGGGAGGTAGTCCAAATCCAATCGGAATCTGATCTTTTCAAATGTGACTGCAGTCTAAACTGAAATGCAGACTGATTGCAGATTGTACTTCATCTTTGGGCGAGCAATAGCTTATAGTAACAGATAGACATTGCTTTGTTTTCCAACCAATAAGAAAACGGAGAAAGTAAGAGTGAAGGACAGTTCTAAAAAGAAAAAGCAGATGATATACATTGAATTGAAGAAATACTGGTAATCAATATCTTGACCGACTGTGTGGCCGACAAAAGGTGGGTATTATGTGTTACATTTACTGAAATAACATTTTGGATGAATTGTATTGTCAAGAGTATTTTTAATGCAACAAACTTTTTACTTTCACTTAACTATTTTTGTGAAGAAGAAAAGCTATGTTTACTCTGTCACATCGAGTTTCACTCTGATCATCATTTACTTATATCTTGCGATGAATATCGTCAAGATTTTATCGGTACAATACCCTTATCGATACTGGGTATTTATCAATACTCTTATCGGTACTATATGTAATTTGTGGAAATAAAGACATGAAAAAATGCATTTTAATTAGCATTTATTTTAGCAAAAATTAAACCATAACCATAACACCTCCAGCATGATGTACTGTATCATCTCAGAGCAGGGAAGTCTTTTATCAACACCTGTTTTATACGTCTTAAAAAAGTCAACTATGTGTGCAGTTATGTCATCTTCTTGTAAAGACCACACAGATCTATCACTGTGTTTCTATTCATTATAATTACACTCAGCTGGAAATAATATGCGTGTAGTGTGTATTATATACAGTAAGTAAAAAGACTCAGTGAGCAAATGTAATGCTCGATTGTCCCGTTTGTAGTCAAGAGACAGAACGAACTGAAACACATTTAAGCCAGATGTGTTTTAATGCCATGCAAACGCGGTGCAAAGGAGTGACGTCAGACGGCAACCAGAGACCTGTCAGTCACAGCGGATGCTATTTTGCTTCAAAGCAACTTTATGGATTAATATATTACCTAAATGTTTCACTTTTTTGAGTGGAATAATATTGGCCTGTGGATTAATGGATCGCTAGGACGACGGTTGATAAAACGCGGTCGTGACTTGCCATGATAAAATCTGCGTTCACTTCAAACTGATAACGGGCATGACTTTGAGGAACTTTTGAGGAGGAAATATTTGCTGTGGTACAAACTTTTGTGTGGTGTTGCTTCTTTATTTGACAATATTCAAAGCTGATTTTAATGTGTAGCAGTGGCAGCTGAACAGAATGTGACAGCGTGTCATATTTACGTCAGTCAGCTGGAACAAAAAAAAACAGATATCGGTATCGTCAGTTCAGAATCTTCACGGTACTCATGGACCGACCTAATTAGGAACCTGTGCCAAAAAATACTGGTACTCGGTATACATTTCTACCATTATCAGGGGTTCTTAAATGTTTTTTACCTCGGGGCCCGCAGCCCACTCAAATACTAACATTGAATTAGAAATCTTACTCGATTTTAAAATCGTATTCAACAATAACTAACCTACTTACAGTTAAAACCCTGTCAAATAATAAAAAAAAACGTGATAATCACAAATATTATTATCTATTTAACATATAAAATTTATGCTTAGGTCAGACTGATTAGAAGAATACGTACTAACCAAATATACTGCATAAGAAAAGACTCATAAATACTTACAAAAAATACATGTACATACACTTATGTTGTGCTAAAATAAAATAAATTAATAATGGATATGATACAATTAAAGTACAAAAGGAAATACAGTTTCACCACTTTGGTCATAATTTTTGCGCTTCTCTGTGACTTTGGACTTCTTCTGTTTGTTTGATATTATCATTACTGCCACAGGTGGTGTATTAGTGTATTACAACTGAGTACCGCTGGGATCCATACGGACCACAGCTGAAAAACAGATATTTTTCGGCAACCCCCCTACTTGGGCCCTGGTCCTATAGTTAAGAAGAAACACTGACAGAGATCATTATTACACTTACTTATAACCTATTGATTACTGCTTTCAAAGACATATTGTTTTGGTTTGTCAAAGAGACTTTTTCCTACAGACACTGTCATATGACTCTGTTTCACCGATCCAGCATAAGCACAAGTGATGTTTGACTATTTCCCCAATCAAATGGGGACTGGTAGCCACATGACCGGCCACACCCTTTAAAACGTGACTCGCAGTCGAAAGAGATGAGGCTCTTCAATGTTTACTTACAAGTAAGGAAAAAAACAGCTATATCATGCATGACTGTCAAAAGAAATGTTTACATTTCAGCCTAAAATAATTTCACTTACATAACAGTACTTTGGTGCGAGGGTTCAGAACCTTTTTGACCTCAAGGCCCAATTTTTCCACTACAGACGGGCCCATGTTCACTTAAATATTAACATTAAACTAGTCATCTTACTTTAAATCATATTCAGTGATTATATCTAACCCACTAACAGTTTAACATGATAAATACTGATAAATAATATCAAAACCATGTGTTAATCACAAAGAATATTATCAAGGCTTACAGTAAGTCAGGCTGATGACAAAAATAAATACTGTGGAACCTCAGTGGCCTAGTGGTTAGAGTGTCCGCCCTGAGATCGGTAGGTTGTGAGTTCAAACCCCGGCCGAGTCATACCAAAGACTATAAAAATGGGACCCATTACCTCCCTGCTTGGCACTCAGCATCAAGGGTTAGAATTGGGGGTTAAATCACCAAAAATGATTCCCGGGCACGGCCACCGCTGCTGCCCACTGCTCCCCTCACCTCCCAGGGGGTGAAAAAGGGGATGGGTTGAATGCAGTGGACAAATTTCACCACACCTAGTGCGTGTGTGAAAATCATTGGGTACTTTAACTTAATATACGAACGCATCTATTTGCGAACTTTTCGGAACTTTTAGATCTAGCCAATTATGACTCAGCGTGCAAAAAAATTCTCTGTACGAAGGCTACATTCATTCATTTTGTGTCCCGCTGGGAGCCATTTTGTGCTTGCTCGTACTGAAAATATTGGGAAGATGTCTTCCAACCACAGCAAGTTTTTAACTGTGATGAGAACAGACTTGTCTGGAAAAAGATACTAAAGCGGACTTATTTCACAGCTGAGGAGAAGACTACCTCTTGTTCAGCGGCACCTCTTTCAAGCGCACACACAGACGACCCCTGCTCTAAAGTAACATTACTCTTACCTAATTACAATTTATGGCTACTCTACCCACCTCTGATGGCTGACTTTGCTTGGGAGTTCAGCCTAGTGGCATGCCAACACCATACTAAAGTAGGAGCCAGCTCTTTCATAATCAAGTTGATTATTCTATGTTTACAATTTCAGTTATTTTATATGTATTTTTCCCCAAATGTTTAAAGAAGACCACAGCCGATAAGCACTCTTTTAGACAGCAATAAATAACATACTTATGCTCACTTCCTGTCAATGGGAGAAGACAAAAAGAAAAGGGTTTCGCTTAAGCGTGGATTTTGATCATTTTAAAGACTTTTGACCACTGATTTGTGATCACAGCCACAGGAGAGTTACCTGGAGTCTTCAAACTGATTTTGGTCCAGTGAGTGGCATTGATTCGCTGAAATAAGGTGAGTTGGAGGAGCCGTTAGCCTCAAGCCAACGGCAACCCACCGCAATATAAAGCGGTTGCCTAGCAACCAGAAGCTACAGCAAGAGTTTGAAGCCGTTTTGAATTGCTTCAGACGACACACAGTGATATAAGTTGACAGGCCGACACCTAAAGTTGATCTCTGAACGGCGCAAGGTACGACATTGTTGAAATAAACAAGTTAAAAGTGCCGCAAGTCGCTAAATGAGCAAGTGCCGTTAGCGAACTGATACGAGAGGCACTGATGTCAGTGAGCTGCTGCGATGTAAAAATCTAAAAGAAAATCTCAAAGCCTGAAACCTTCGGTGTCATCTGAATCAAATGATTCTCTGGAAACAGAACATGAGGAGAAGCAAGATTTGATGTTGGACACAGGACATGAAGGGAAGCAAGACTGGATGCTTAAAAAAAATAGTCGATGACATAGAAAGAGTAAGAATAGAACCCAAAGCAGACCTGAAAAGAATAACAAGAGAACTTAAAGAAGATCTGAAAAAAGCAACTACAGAATACAAAAAAGATCTGAGAAGTCTGCAGGAAAATATAGAAAGTCTGTGAAGTCAGAACAACAACATAAGATAGAACTTTCAGGAAATGCGTCAATAAATGAGGATTCTTCAAGGAGATGGTATTGCAGTGAAACGAGACAACAACATGCTGAGGAATGTCATAGATAAAATGGATCAGGATAAACGAATGAATGATATCATCATGGCAGGGCACCGAATTAAATCAAGATCCTATGCGAAAACTATGGATAATGGAGGAGAACCAGATTAAATGGATGTTACCGCAGCAGAACAGCAAGTGGACAACTTTCTGCAATCAAAGGAAATTGAAATAGACATTAATGCCATCGAAACATGCATTCCACTGAATGGAAGAAACAACAACACCACTCCAGTCATCCTAGTGAAACTCGTTAACAGAAAATCTAAAATGGCACTGCTGAAACAGGGACAGAAGATGAAGGGTAAAAATGTGTACATGAATGGGTATCTCACAAAACGCAATGCTGAAATTGCCAAGAAAGCACGCGATTCGAGAAAGCAGAAATTCAGGGAACTTGGAGCGCCAACTGTAAAATCTACATCAAGCTGAATGGCGGTCCAGAAGCAAGAGTACTTGTTGTCAATGACATCAAGGGCCTGGAAAAATATTAAAGTTCACACTGCTTCCACAACGATGATGATAATGGAGTCTGATGGAAAACACTAAATTCAACACCAACACTACAATGTTCCAAGGGACCACTTAACAAGAATACCTAGATTCAGGAGCGCATTCACCTACAATATTGAAATGATTGAAACAACATCAAAGATTGTTGAACAAGAAAATATGGAACTGAAAAACTTCTGCAAGACCATAAAAAACAGGATTTGAACATTGATATAGATCAAGATGCAAATTGTTTCTCCCACATCAGAAATAATTGTTTTTATTATAAAGATAAACAATATAACAGCAACATTAAATGTGATAACAAATTGTCAATTATTCATTTTAATAACAGAAGCTTGGACATACATTATAACAACATGAAGCACTTTTTAGAACAATTCAAAACTCTTCAAAGTGATCGCTGTCACAGAAATATAGATCGATGATAAAAAAAAAAAAAGGATATGAACTCAAGTACATAAACAGAACCAACAAAAATGGAGGAAGAGTAGCTGTGTATGTGATGAAGAATCTGAACTACAATGTGGTAAAAAACATGTAATTTGGTATTGATGATATCTCAGAATGCATAACCATTGAAATATGTCAGGAAAAAAGCAAAACATAGATCACCTAAGTCAAGTATTGAAACTTTTGAAGACTGGATCAAGGCAAATTTTATGGACACTGGTCAAAAAAAAAGTTCTTATGTGGTGACTTCAATATTGCCTTATTGAACGCTAATAAGTACATTGATGATTTCATTGATCCAATGTACAGCATCAGTTTATATCCTAAAATCACAAAGCCAAGCAGAATCACAGGACACTGTACCACACTTATTGATAATAATTTTACCAATGATTTTGATAATACCACTACAAGTGGTTTACTTATAACCAACATTAGTGATCATCTGCCAGTTTTTGCAGTATATGATGGAAACTACAAGAAGAGGAATATTGACGACAAAAATACATTTTGAAGACTATGCACAGAGAAGAGTATGATAGCCTTCAAAAATGAGTTCGAAAAGCAAAATTGGGACAATGTGTACAATGAAAATTATGTTGATTAAGCATGTGGTACATTTTTAAACACGTTCAAAATACTTCATGACAAAAATTGTCCATGGAAACAACTCTGTAGAAAGCAGAGAAAGACCAATCAACCATGGGTGACAAAAAGATTAAAAAAAATGCTTGTAATAAGAAGAATACATTATATAGAACATTTAAAACACAAAGAACTACAGAGGCAGAAAATAAGTACAAAGAGTATAAAACCAAGCGAACTAACAATTACGTAAATAAGAATATTACAGTCAATTATTAGACAGGAACAAAAACAATATGAGAGCAACATGGGGCAACCTCAACAGCATTATTAAAAAATGGCACTAAGAGGGATTACCCCCAATACTTCTCAGACGGAAACGTAAAGAATGACAACATGAAGAAAGCAGTTGAAAGCCTCAATAATTACTTTGTAAATATTGGACCAAAATTGGAGGAAAGGATTCCAGACACAGTTTCCACTGAGGACTTCAATGACACCAAAGATAGAAATCCCAACTGAAAGTTCCTCACGAAAGTGACAAGAGGAAATAGTTAAAATCGTGGAAAAAATGCAAATCTAATACTTTAATCGATTGTAATGGAATTGATATGGAAACGATAAAAAAGGTTATTGAAGAGATCTCGGGACCAATAATGTGTATTAGTAACCTATTATTTCAAACAGGCAAATTCCCAAACAAAATGAAAAAATTTAAAGTTGTACCAATTTATAAGACTGGAGACAAACACCAATTTACAAATTATAGACCTGTTACTTTACTTCCACAATTTTCTCAAATCATTGAAAAACTGTTCAATAACACTTCGGAGAGTTTCATAAACAACTATAGAATACTCGCCGAGAACCAATATGGATACAGACCTAATATTTCAACTTCGATGGCTTTAATCGAAATAACAGAAAATATTACCAAAGCAATAGATGGTAAACAGTGTGCAGCAGCAGTGTTTATGGATCTAATTAAATCATTTGACACAATTAATCAACATATTTTAATTAAAAAATTAGAATGGTACGGAATCAGAGGGTTGGTTTTAAGCTACTTAACCAACAGGAAAAAATACGTGAAGCGAGGCGAACAAACGTCTACATTATATATGTCCTGTGGCGTACCACAGGGATCAATACTGGGACCAGAATTGTTTAATCTTTATATAAATGTAATTTGTAAAGTTGCAAAAGACTTAAAGTTAGTAATATTCACAGACGATACAACAGTGTTTTATTCAGGAGAGAACACACAGAAGCTAATACAAATAACAGAATTAATGAAGAAATTAAAAAGATGGTTGGACAAAAACAGACTATCCTTAAACCTCAGTAAAACTAAAATAATGCTATTCGGTAACAGTAAAGGGGAATGTCAAACACAAATACAAATAAACGGAATAGAATTTGAAAGAGTAAATTAAACCCTATTCCCTAAGTATAATGATTGATGATAAAATTAACTGGAAATCTCATCTAAAGAATATCTAACATAAGGTGACAAGAAACACGTCAATAATTAATAAACCAAAATATACATTAGATCAAAAATCACTCCATATTCTCTACTGTTCGCTAGTGTTACCATATCTGAGTTATTGTGCAGAAATATGGGGAAATAACTACAAAAGTACACTTCATTCATTAACCGTGTTACAAAAAAGATCAGTTAGAATAATACATAATGTTGGATATAGAGAACATTCAAACCCTTTATTTATTGAATCGAAAATACTGAAATTCCACGACACAGTGAATTTGCAAACAGCTAAAATTATGCACAAAACAAACTACAACCAGCTACCGAAGAACCTACAACATTTATTCTCAACAAAAGAGAAGTTAAAGTTAAGTTAAAGTACCAATGATTGTCACACACACACTAGGTGTGGTGAAATTTGTCCTCTGCATTTGACCCATCCCCTTGTTCACCCCCTGGGAGGTGAGGGGAGCAGTGGGCAGCAGTGGGCAGCAGCGGTGCCGCGCCCGGGAATCATTTTTGGTGACTTAACCCCCAATTCCAACCCTTGATGCTGAGTGCCAAGCAGGGAGGTAATGGCTCCCATTTTTAGTCTTTGGTATGACTCGGCCGGGGTTTGAACTCACAATTAAATTATGGAGTGCGGAATTAAATTATGGAATGGATTAAGCAAAGAAATCAAGCAATGTACTAATATGATCCAATTCAAGAAACTCTTCAAACTTAGTGTTTACAAAGTAAAAAGAAAAAGAACCATGATAAACACTCTGAATTTATTGATAATCTTATTTATCTTACCATAAGACATACAATTTACTTCATTCATTATTATTATTATTTTATTTTATTTTTTATGTTAAAAAAGCGGTAGAAAATGGATGGATGGATGGATGCTATTACTTATGGAGTATATTGTGAATGAATTGAGAAGAGGAAGTGAACAAAAGCGTTAGCAACTGCTATGTAAAGGAAAAAGGTTAGGATTAAATAAGCTCAGCGTCTTCCTACTCTTTTTCGAACATGTTGAAAAGAGACACTGGAAATTGTGATGTATCATGTTGTATGCATGCATGCATGTTCGAAATAAACTTAAACTCAAGTGCAATTTTTTTTGTTCAACCAAAAAGTTATTATCTTTAATTAAAAGCCATACTTCAAATAAAAACAAATAAAAAAAAGTTGATCGTTACTGGTAAGGCATACAAATTCAGCATCATCTTCAGCATTGTATTTGGATGGTATCAGATCGGAATGCGCGAACTCACTTGTTAAAATATGGGGAGGCAGACACCAGAATGCAAGGACAAGAGAAAGATGTACCGTAATGAAATTCAGAGGACGTCACAAAAATGAGGATGATGCTGACAAATCAAAGGGTCTCAGTACCTGAATTACCATAGTCATTTACCAATTAAAGTCAGGATGCTTCCTGTCAATCACGTTCTCATTTTGCGGTGGAAAGCAAGCGTAATTGCTTCTCCTACTAATCAACACAACTTGTGTAATTATGCCTTGAAAGTGACATTGGAGGCGGAGAGCGATGTGAGCGGTCTTGACAGCAGAGACATCTCAGATTCATCAGGAGATTTCCAACCTCACTGCTAGGAGACAAGCCACTCCGACCAAGTCGCTCACTCCAGCAGTTTGCCACCGTTAACACAAAGAAAAGATGATAAATCAAGCGGAAGTAATTACAAAGCAGAAGAGGGAACGAAGCTGAGCTCACTGAGGCCACTTTCTCCACAGTACAGTGCAATTAAACCACTGTCATATTTCTATAATGTCTCAAATAAACATATTATGACAGTTCACTAAATTGCGAGAGAACGAGAAATTACAGCTTTGTTACCAGACTGTTTACTTTCATAATCTTGCAAAGACAATATACTCCAAGCAAATGCCTAAGCGTACATTAAAGTTTATTGAATTCTACTTGATCACAGACTTAAACACAGGACTGCCAAAAAGAACTTTGAGTAAAACTAGCTTTGACAAAAACATTTTCCTGGGCTACATCTGTAACTAGTCACAATGTGGCCCAGCCGGCAGGTCAGATCAAGGTCAAAAATAATTGCCAAAACCAAACACGATCCACATAAATGTGTTGACACAAAGTGACAACAGCTTTGGTACGGTGAGCTTCTCAGTGAATTAAAGGATCCTCATTTTAAAAAAGACAAGATAAAAGGCTGTAGGCCGTGTTGGCAAAGCAGATCCAAGTCCAGCACAAGCCACAAAATAGATCAAATTCATAAACCGGGCTGGAATCATCTGGTCTCATCATTTTAAATGATGCGGGTGGAACCATCAGAAAGGAGTTGCCAACATCAAAGGAAGCCAAGTGGTAATTCTGGCACACTATTAGGGGAATAAGCAAAATGATTTCATGTGCAAACAGAAACAAAGAAGAGATTTACGGCCTATAGAAAGAAGTTCTTAGAAAAACCAAAAATCCTTGTCTGTCATTCTCCCCCACGACACCCCTGCTCTTCAAACTTCAGCACATGTTAACGACTAAAGAAATTCTCATTCGACGAAGTATAAGAGAAGCGCAGTTTGACATGAAAAAGAAAAGCTTAACAGGAAAAGTATTTGTGATTCACCCCCTGCATTCAACCCTAATGAGTCAAAAAGTGTGACCTGCACTTAAACCAGAAGTCCCGGCCAGAAGCTGTAAACTCATTTTCCCCTCATTCGAGGCAGCAACGTCGGCAGCAAAGATGTGCTCCGAGCATGCACGATAAATCTGACGTGAAATCATAATCATAAAAGCAATTAGCTGACCCTGCGCCACTCGTCCTTGGACATGACAGTGAGAATTCATTCAGAGTCCTCTAAGGATGCTGGCTGCAGGGTGGAGACGGGTGGGGGGGGAGGTGAGTGCAACACAGCAACAATAAAATGGAGGGTCCTTCCTGTATCATTAACCACTGAAACAAGCTGTGCATGATGCACTAAGAGTGTTGTTCTGTTGTTTCAAAGACAACATTTCTACTCAGGCAACTGTGGTCTACAAATGTTTCACTGACTACAAATGAACAACAAGGTTTGTCAGTCACTCTGACAGGGGGTGTACTCTGAAAGTGATATGACTTACTCTAAGGTCACAGGTGATTACATTTATTTAACTTGCGTGTCAGAATCTGCTCACACGCACACAGTTTTTCACCTCCACATCCACGCCCAGTAATTACACAGAGGCCGGACTACTGTCTTCCACCTAGTGACCATCTTCTTCAATAATCATGAAATATCTCTGTGCCTCTTGCCCCCGTTCGGACCATAACTCTCCTTTACTGCAGACAACTCCAATAAAGGATTACAATTACAATTAAAAGAATGAGCAAAGAGGAAAAAGGAAAGATCTCTGAAGGTTCCCTTGACTAACTAAATGGTAGCCTAGTTTCCTGACAGAATTGAATTAACATAGTAGAATCATTAGTGACTCCCAAATAATTAATTTGGAGTATGCTGAAACTTGCAAGCCCTAAAACTTGAAATAATGGATATTAAAAAGGAATTATAAGAGAAGAGATCCGCTTGCATAAAGCTTGAGGTTTTTTTTTTTTTTGTCAAGTTATGCAATCTGAAGATTAAAAAAAATCACTTGTAACTTTGTGCACATGCACCAGAAGCAGCATTACATTGGGTGGCACCGTGAGTCACTACTTCCAGTTATTTCTTTACAGTATGCATTTTGTATTTAAGAAAGAGTAAATATAAAATTGTTAAGTTAATATGCCATAACCATATAATCAAATAGTGCGGTCTCTGGAAAGTTTTTCCAACTTTGTGTGACATGGTTCTGTCAGTTCTTCCTATTCTTTTTAAGAAGACAGAAGAAAAAATAATTCTGTTAAAGAGCGTTGCAGCGGGTTTATGAAGGGTTGAGAAAAAACAGACAGCAAAACTTCTGACGCACCACACTGCATGTCATTTCACCTGGGTTTTGGGCTGTCATGTTGCCACTAGTTTGTCCTTGGTACATTAGTTTGTCCTTGGTACATTCAGCCAACGTTTGGCTCAAGTGAAACAAAAAAAGACTAGCGTACAAGCAAACTTACTTATAAAGCGCGCTCCGCCTACTTTAGGAGATTATCGGTACTGTGCTGTTGGTGGGTCAGGGTGAGCTAATGAAGCTGTCCTTTTTTTAGGCTTGTGAATAAAATGGCCTGTCTTAAACTTCTTCTGAGCTCAACCAGTACGTTACCATGCACTAAATTAGTCTGATTCCTCAAATAATTCAGCTCAAAGTAAGCAGCATAGCTCAAATGGAAGAATGGTTGGCCCCCAACCCGGTGGTTGCAGGTGTGATATTCATGCCCCATGTGACCCTGTTGAGGTATCCTTGAGCAAGATACTAAACCCCCATTTGCTCCTGATGCTGTGTCATCAGTAGGTGAATGTGGTAATTGTGTCAAAGCGCTCTTGGTACCTTGAAGGTAGAAAAGTGCTATACAAGTATAATCCATTTACAATTTACTCAAAATAAGCTTTCTTTAAAATATAGAAACACCTTAATCTGATCTTTGAAAAATTAACACACCGTGATTATGCGATTGGAAACCAGTTTTCTCTGGCATGTAGGCGTTAGCAGTGTGCCAATCTCTGTGGAGGACCATGCAACTCTTTACTACACATTATTCACAAGTGAAGAAGAAAACAAGCCGGTAGGCGTGGAGGGGACTGTTTACACCAAATGTGTTCAAAGTGCTGCTTAGTGGCAATTCGTGGCCCGCAGCTAGTTTTTTAAAGGCCTGCGGCCCATTTTGAATAGTTTTACAAAAAACATAAACATTGGAATTAAAGGGCAAAGAGGTGAAATGTAATGTAAAATGTTGCAATATTGACACTAATAACACAAAGATGCCATGCAGGCAGGTTTTTACTTTAAAATGGTCATTGTTCAAAAAACAACAACAAAAAAAAAACGTATCCACAGATGCTCTTTATCAAAGTCACAACAATAGACAAACACAGTCTGCTTAAACTAATACCGCATGAAAAATATAGGTTTTTATCTTTTTATTGAACACAACATGTAAACTTTCACAGTGCAGGGTGGAAAAAGTATGTGAACCCCTAAACTAATGACTTCTCCAAGAGCTGATTGGACCCAGGACTCAGACAACATTGAGTCTTATCAATGTGACAAGATCATATGTGTTGGTTAAAGCTGCCCTGCCCTATAAAAAACACACACCTGTGATAAGTATACTGTTCTCAAGAAGTATTGCCTGATGTAAACCATGCCTCGCACAAAAGAGCTGACAGAAGAGCTACGATCAAGAATTGTAAACTTGCATAAAGCTGGAAAGGGTTACTAAAGTATCTCTAAAAGCCTTGATGTCCATGTGTCCACGGTAAGACAGACTGTCTACAAATTGAGAAAGTCTGTCTGTGTTGCTACTCTCCCTAGGTGTGGTCGGCCTCTAAAGAGGACTGTGAGAGCACAGCGCAGAATGCTCAGTGAGGTGAAGAAGAATCCTTGAGTGTCAGCTAACGACTTACAGAAATCTCTGGCACCTGCTGACATTATTATTGGCGGATCTACAATACGTAAAACAATGAACAAGAATGGAGTTCATGGGAGGACACCATGGAGGAAACCACTACTGTCCAAAAAAAAAACATTGCTGCACTTTTGAAGTTTGCAAAAGAGCACCTGCATGTTCAACAGCACTACTGGCAAAATATTCTGTAGACAGATGAAACCAAAACTGAGTTGTTTGGAAGGACCACACAACACTATGTGTGGAGGAAAAAAGGCACAGCACACCAACATCAAAACGTCATCCCAACTGTGAAATATGGTGGAGGTGGCATCATGGTTTGGGGCTGCTTTGCTGCCTCAGGGGATTTTATAAAATCCCCTGACGAGCAGAGACACCTGTGAAACAGGCTTGTAGGGATGATATAGCCAGTGTGTTTTTTCCTGACCTAAATGGTAAATGGGTTATACTTGTATAGCGCTTTTCTACCTTCAAGGTACTCAAAGCGCTTTGACACTATTTCCACATTCACCCATTCACACACACATTCACACACTGATGGCGGGAGCTGCCATGCAAGACCCTAACCACGACCCATCAGGAGCAAGGGTGAAGTGTCTTGCTCAAGGACACAACGGACGTGACAAGGTTGGTAGAAGGTGGGGATTGAACCAGGAACCCTCAGGTTGCTGGCACGGCCACTCTCCCAACTGCGCCACGCCGTAACGTACACATACATACATACATACATACATACATACATACATACATACATACATACATACATACATACATACATACATATATATATATATATATATATATATATATATATATATATATATATATATATATATATATATATATATATATATTAGGGCTGCAACTAACGATTAATTTGATAATCGATTAATCTGTCGATTATTACTCCGATTAATCGATTAATAATCAGATAAAAGAGACAAACTACATTTCTATCCTATCCAGTATTTTATTGAAAAAAAACCAGCATACTGGCACCATACTTATTTTGATTATTGTTTCTCAGCCGTTTGTAAATGTTGCAGTTTATAAATAAAGGTTTATTTAAAAAATAAAAATAAATAAAAAAATACAATTTTTCATTAAAAAAAAAACAAAACA
Organism: Entelurus aequoreus; assembly: GCF_033978785.1. NCBI lineage: Eukaryota > Metazoa > Chordata > Actinopteri > Syngnathiformes > Syngnathidae > Entelurus > Entelurus aequoreus. The sequence goes on from NC_084737.1 coordinate 68,140,488, forward strand.
AAAACTGTGCATGCGCATAGCATAGATCCAACGAATCGATGACTAAATTAATCGGCAACTATTTTAATAATCGATTTTAATCGATTTAATCGATTAGTTGTTGCAGCCCTAATATATATATATATATATATATATATATATATATATATATATATATATATATATATATATATATATATATATATATATATATATATATATATATATATATATATATATATATATATATATATATGCATACAGTATACATACAGTATACTGTATGTGTATATGTATATACAGGGCTCGAATTTAACCACGGCAACCGTGGTCGAGTTAACGGTATAATGATAATTTGCGATAAATCTACTGAGCGTTAAAATAAAAGTGGAAAACTGTTCTGTGGTCTGACGAGTCCACATTTCAAATTGTTTTTGGAAACTGTGGACGTTGTGTCCGGCACAAAGAGGAAAAGAACCATCCAGACTGTTATAGATGCAAAGTTCAAAAGCCAACATCTGTGATGGTATGGGGGTGTGTTAGTGCCCAAGGCATGGGCAACTTACACATTGGTGAAAGCACCATTAATGCTGAAAGGTACATACAGGTTTTTGAGCTACAGTATGTTGCCATCCAAGCAACGTATTTTTCATGGACGCCACTGCTTATTTCAGCAAGACAATGCCAAGCCACATTCTGCACATGTTACAACAGCTTGGCTTCGTAGTGAAAGAGTGCAGGTACTAGACTGGCCTGCCTGTATGCCTGTATGAAGCCTGAAATACCACAACAGAGACCCCGGACTGTTGAACAACTTAAGCTGTACATCAAGCAAGAATGGGAAATAATTCCACCTGAAAAGCTGGTCTCCTCAGTGCCCAAACGTTTACTGAGTGTTGTTCAAAGGAAAGGCCATGTAACACAGTGGTAAAAATGCCCCTGTGCCAACTTGTTTGCAATGTGTTGCCATTAAATTCTAAGTTAATGATTATTTGCAAAAAAATATTAAGTTTCTCAGTTCGAAAATTAAATATATTTTCTTTGCAGTGTATTCAATTGTATATAATAATAATAATAATACCTGGGATTTATATAGCGCTTTTCTAAGTACCCAAAGTCGCTTTACATGTTAAAAACCCATCAGTCATTCACACCTGGTGGTGGTAAGCTACTTTCATAGCCACAGTTGCCCTGGGGTAGACTGACGGAAGCGTGGCTGCCAATTTGCGCCTACGGCCCCTCCGACCACCACCTATCATTCATTCAACATTCATTCACCGGTGTGAGCAGCACCGGGGGCAAGGGTGAAGTGTCCTGCCCAAGGACACAACGGCATGGTAAGAGGCGGGGAGCGAACCTGCAACCCTCAGGTTTCTGACACGGGCGCTCAACCCACTACGCCATGCAGTTGAAAAGGATTTGCAAATCATTGTATTCTGTTTTTATATACATGTATATACACACATATATGTGTATATATACGTATACACATAATTATATATCATTACACCGTTTATCGTTACATCCCTAGTCCATTAACAAGTAAAAAGTCAAGGGCGGTCGCGGCATCTTGGTAAATGTTTTAGGGCATTACGGCAAGAGAAAAGGGTGATCAGGGCAATTTCTGCGGTTGCCGTGGTTCAATTCGATATATATATATATATATATATATATATATATATATATATATATATATATATATATATATATATATATATATATATATATATATATATATATATATATATATATATATATACACAGTATATATATATATATATATATATATATATATAGATATATATATATACACAGTATATATATATATATATATCTATATATATATATATATATAGATATATATATATACACAGTATATATATATATATATATATATATATATATATATATATATATATATATATATATATATATACACAGTATATATATATATATATATATATATACATATATATACACAATATATATATATATACACAGTATATATATATATATACACAGCATATATATATATATATATATATATACACAGTATATATATATACACAGTATATATATATATATATATATATATACACAGTATATATATATATATATACACAGTATATATATATATATATATATATATATACATACGTATATATAAGTGTACCGTATTATTCGGACTATAAGGCACACTCAAAATCCTTTCATTTTTTCAAAAATCGACAGTGCGCCTTATAACCCGGTGCGCCTAATGTACGGAATAATTCTGGTTGTGTTTAACGACCTGGAAGCAATTTTATTTGGTACATGGTGTAATGACAAGTGTGACCAGTAGATGGTAGTCACACATAAGAGAAACGTGTATACTGCAATATGACGCCAGTAAACAACACCAAACTTTAAATGTTCCATTGAAAATAAAGAACATTATACACGGTGCTCAAAAATCCGTCAAAATGTTTTAGCATGACTTTGAAGCTGCACCGCTTGATGGATTGTCGGCCCAATATGTCTACCGCAGTCAGAGATACAAGTACTACTATGGTGTGTGTGTATAAGGACCGCAAAATGGCACCCTTTTCTTACCTTCTGGTACCTGCTGATGTGTATTTGAGATCTGCATAAGTCCTGAAAATGTGAGCATGTCCGCCACTGTAGTCCGTACTGATGCCGTAGTTGATAAGCTTCTTCTTTTTCACTATCTTCTTGTTAAGGGGCATTCACCCTCTGCTGTTGCCATTTCTAATATAAAGTAGCATGGAAGCGCTAAAAACTACCAGTGTAGTAGGTTTACATTATTGACCCACAGAACTTTAGTTATTAGAGATTTCCGGTCGGACGGTTAATGTTTAAAGGCGGGTCTTGGCGTCTCTCTTTCACACACTCCTCAGCACAGTGTTGCCAATTTGGTGACTTACTCGCTAAATCTAGTGACTTTCCAACTCCTCTTAATGACTTTCGTTCTCCAAAGTGACGAGCGACTTTTTAAGATGTTTTGGAGACATGAAAGCCTGTATCACTGTGCAGTTAATGTCCTTAACAAACAGCCGTTGCTGACGTGAGCCCCTTCTCATAGGCCGTCCCCTAACTCCATAACTGCTCTTGGAGAGCTTGTACTGAAAACAAATTGTGTTGTGCTTTTAAGTGAAATGAAAATAAAGTTCCATTCCATTCTCGTCAGAGCAGAGAGGAGATGCACACCCACTCTGAGCAAAGCTGCCGCTGTTCCCGCCTTTGTTTACAGAGTGAGATTAATGTACATGTTTCACCACTGTCATGGTTAAAAAATAAATAAACATGTTCTTCATGTTATGGCCAGTAAATAGATTTGGTTCGTTGGTGTGTATCCCAACCCTGTAGTCTTTTGATCAAATTTGATACGCATTTAACAAAGTAAAACAAAGAAAAATACAACTAAACTAAGTATCAACAGAAAAAAAATAATTTACAGTTCTAATCATAATTTGCATTTTTTAACTCACTTTGTATGTCTCCCACTACGTTATTCCTCTCTCCTACAACATCCATTGTAATCAATTATGCAAATGAGCCAAAGATGTCATTTATCAACTTCAAGTAACTTTTATGACAGTCAATATCTACTTTCCTTACTGAGGAGTTAGCAACACTGGAAGATGAAGAGAGATAAGAAGAGATTAAGGACAGTGAGGATGGAGTTGTAGAAAAGATACAAATTGAGAACACAGATGCAGAGAATGAGACAGAAAAGCCAGCAGAGAAAACAGTGGAGATTATTTTTATTTCTAATTTCTGGTTAAATAAGACTAGCATTAGGAGGCCACAGTGCAGAGAGAGCTGTTAGGGGTGAGAACATTAGTCTTAATGTATAAATCGACATTCAAACAGGCCAAATCGGTGTTAAAAAGGCCATTTTTTAGTCTCAATGTTCTGAAACTTGGCAGCCCTGTATATATATACGAATGCAATGAGACATCGATTAGAAGAAATATTTGATTCATAGTTTGTTGATTGGATGTTTCGTTTAAGAGGCTTAATAATAAACATTAATACAAGTGCCGAGAACTTAAATTACGCTAATAGTAATAATGTTTCCGCAAGACTTCTCCAATAGAGCGCACAGAGGGCAAAAAAAGAGCATAGGGCCCAAAGAAGACGACAGAAGCTCTCAAAGGTTTTGTGATCATTTAGTACTGAAAAGACAGACAATGTGGTTAATGTTTGCACTGTCAAACGGAGCTGGCATTTCACTGTTATCAACTACAATCAATACTGCAGCATGTTACCGGGAAAGAGCCTTACATATTTAAGAGCAGCATTCAAACAGAAACAAATCTATTTTGGCACCTTATATGACCTGCATACCGAACGTTTTACTCAAACACATGGGGCATGTTAGCATCTACAGTTTGTATGTTAATGCCAACGGGTTTGTCCAAAAATCAAACACCACTCCTCCAAAAAATACATTTACGTCTATTATAAAATTGGTAAATACATTGTCACTTAATTGATCATACTTTTTGAGCTACAGTATTGAATTGAATTATATTTTATATAGCGCTTTTCTCTAGTGACTCAAAGCGCTTTTACATAGTGAAACCCAATATCTAAGTTACATTTAAACCAGTGTGGGTGGCACTGGGAGCAGGTGGGTAAAGTACAATGGCGTGCAGTCACTAGAGGCAGGGGAGGCGGGGCCTCACCTGCCATCATGGAAAGAAAAAAATGTAAAAAGAAAAAAAAAAAAATTAAATTGTTATATGTATCCCACACTTGCCAACCCTCCCGTTTTTAGCGGGAGAATCCCGATATTCAGCGCCTCTCCCGACAACCTCCCGTCAGAGATTTTCTCCCGACAAACTCCCGGTATTCAGCCGGAGCTGGAGGCCACGCCCCCTCCAGCTCAATGCGGACCTGAGACTGAGTGGGGACAGCCTGTTCTCACGTCCGCTTTCCCACAATAAAACAGCTTGCCTGCCCAATGACGTCATAACATCTAGGGCTTTTAGAGAGTGGAGTTCACAACTGTGCACACAACAAGGAGAGGAAGCAGAAGAACGAGGAAATTACAGACATGGCGACGCCATCGACGAGCAAGATGAAGAAATACGCTTGCAAGTTGAACGGAGAAGTTAAACAGGACAATACTGCCATCTAATGGATCGCCACTGGAACACTGAAATTCAAGTATTTCTTTTATATGTAAATAAAATAAATATATATATATATATATATATATATATATATATATATATATATATATATATATATATATATATATATATATACATATATATATATATACATATATATATATATATATATATATATATATATATATATATATATATATATATATATATATATATATAGCTAGAATTCACTGAAAGTCAAGTATTTCATACATATATATATATATATGAAATGTATATAAAATACTCGAGTTGGTGAATTCTAGCTGTAAATAACCACGCCCCCAATCACGCCCCCCCTCACACACACACACACACACCCCACCCCCTACCCCCCACCTCCCGATATTGGAGGTCTCAAGGTTGGCAAGTATGATGTATCCAGTGATTATACTAAAGTTATTTTCCATTTAACTTCACCAGTTTTGGATTATTTTTATTTTTATTTTCACATTTGCCGTTCAAATACTGAGAAGAGACGGTGTGGTGATCAGCAGCCAGTTGAGGCACGTCACTGATTTGTGCCTCAACATGGATTGTGCACAATGACTCGGCTAACTGCTGAGCTGCTGTGCAGTGAGACTGTATTGCTATATGAATTATATCAGCTAACTAAACTATGGCATAGTTTAGTTAGCTGAGGTATATAATGTACAGTGTATTTTGTCAACAACTGTATGTGTGTAACGTATTTCTTGTGCTGAGCAGTCATAAAACTGCTGCAAAAGACGTACTGTCTGAGGCTCGCAGTAATCCGGCCTCCTGGCGGTAGAGGGCGGTAGTGATCCCAGAGATCATTCCTCGCCGCAGAAGAAAAAAAAAAAAAAAAAAAAGTTTGCAAGTTAATTAGTGCAGCGATTGTTTATTTCCTCTCGCCTGGACTTTTATTAAAAACATGGAGGATTACATATGTAAATGATAAATGATAAATGGGTTATACTTGTATAGAGCTTTTCTACCTTCAAGGTACTCAAAGCGCTTTGACAGTATTTCCACATTTACCCATTCACACACACATTCACACACTGATGGCGGGAGCTGCCATGCAAGGCGCTAACCAGCAGCCATCAGAGGCAAAGGGTGAAGTGTCTTGCCCAAGGACACAACGGACGTGACTAGGATGGTGGAAGCTGGGATCGAACCTGGAACACAAGTTGCTGGCACGGCCACTCTACTAACCGAGCTATACTGCCCCAATAGTAGTCTCTTTGTTTTGGTTGTTTCTTTATCTGTTACCTTTTTTCTAAACTGGACTTTCAATCGAAGCAGGAGGTAATAATTAAAGGTAGACCAACGCCGGAGCTAAAAGGTTTGCTTTTGACTTCGGGACTGAAGACCCGTTCTTTTCAAACGGCGTGGTACACACGCAAAGGCTGGCTGTGTGGATGTCCAGCAAGAAAGGTAAGACCATAATAATGTTTTTTTTATTAAATGTGCTTTTTTTGTGTGCTACAGTTGTGTAAAGAATGCTGGTATGAGCTTTTAAACATAACCCGTTAACTGCTGCCAATCACATGGTTAATAAGATACTATTTAGGGTTCATTTGTTTGTAAATCTGACTGTGATGATGCAGTGCCTCACCAGACATTAACCTCACCGCACGCCACTGGTAAAGTGTCTTGCCCAAGGACACAACGGCAGTGACTAGGATGGCGGAAGCGGGGATCGAACCTGGAACACTCAGGTTGCTGGCACGGCCACTCTACTAACCGAGCTATACTGCCCCAATAGTAGTCTCTTTGTTTTGGTTGTTTCTTTATCTGTTACCTTTTTTTTTGCTGTACATTGCTTTTATTCTTTTACTTTTTTGTATAAATAATATACTGTATATAGCCCTAGTGTGTGGATGTGAGTGTGAATGTTGTCTGTCTATCTGTGTTGACCTGCGATGAGGTGGCAACTTATCCAAGGTGTACCCTGCCTTCTGCCCGACTGCAGCTGTGATAGGCTGCAGACACCTCCGTGACCCGAGGATGGACCAGTGGTAGAAAATGGTAATGTTAGGTGAATTTATAAGAAGAATCAAGGAAGAAGAAAAATATCATCAAAAAAACCCTTGACTGTTTCAACCATAACATCTTATAAGTAGACGCAGCATTGGCTGCTGTGACGTGAGAAATTCGGCCGTGAAAAAAGTGGTGATGAGGAGCCGGCGAGCAGCTGGTGTTCAGCGTTTTCCTGCTCAAATGAGCGGACTGTTGAAAATAGGAATCGGGGGATTACTTTTCACAAGTAAGATTTAACATTAACGTGCTATTGGTTGTATTTTGTGAAAATAATATTACCACAGAGTTGAGAAGGAGCCAAGATCTTCAATAGTACTGAAATCGTAGCCGCTAGCAAACAAGAGTATGACCATAATTGCTTGTCAATGAAATTAATTAAATTTAAAAATGTCATACTTGAATAACATAAAGTTGAAATAAATGATGAAGATAAGGCCCTGCCACACTTACCTGACACCTGGAATGGGGTAATTTTTGGGATTACTGTTGAACTACTAGGCTATGTGTTCACCCGGCTATGAACTATAGGTTATACTACAGGCTATATGTCCCTAAGATATATAGATATCTAATGTATTCATACATTGTTTATGTAGGATATACGGTACATATGTATATATAACCTACTCATATTGTTTCTTGAATTTAAAAATAGCTGACCGTTTTTTCCCCCCTTCTCTGGGATTATATTCCCAGTTTTGATCTCGGACGTCTGGTCACTTATAGCATATAAGAATATTATACTCCTGTTAAGAAAATTATGAATAATAAAACACGCCAAAACATGTGTACTTTATCATAGCTACACGTATGACAAAAAAACGTGTGAAAATAGGTGGTATTCAGTGAGGTAAAATGAATTAAATGCGCTGACAGTTCATTGCTCCTGCCAAATTAATTGCACTGAGTGGAGCTGATCACCACTCCAATATGGCGGCCCCGCGTCTCGTCAGCGCCAGTAGCGGTCGATGCTGCGTCTACTTATAAGATGTCTATGGTTTCAACTATTTTTCCTAAAAAAACCGCATTGAGGCTATAAAGGGTGTTTTGTTTGATTACTCGATTAGTCGAACAAATTAATCAATAGATTACTCGATTACAAAAACAATTGATAGCTGCATCCTTAAATATTAGTTTTTGACAAATTAAGTGGCATTGGTTATCTTTTATTGTCCTGTGGCACAGGTGTTGGGAATAACTGGTTTAAATTATAAAATGGTTTGTTTTCCACCAATTTTACACATTCTTAAAGCAATATCTACAAGGGAAAATAGCTACGTCATGACCAAAAACTGACCTTAGATTTACTAGTAACACCAATTGAACACGTCTGTGTTACACCCTTGCATCATATATAAAAAAATATATATGTTTTTCAGGGCTGACAAATGAGGAACATCTGCCTACCCGCGAGGCTGTCAGGGGAAGAGAAGTGAACTGATGAAGAAAGGCTCCAAATAGAGTCAAAAGGGGACATTACCAGCAGCAGTAGTGCCTTCATGTTTCTGGCTATACTGATTACTACTGGCACATCCTCCGCCAACCAGCCAGGTGCCCCACAACTTGTGCGCCTAAACACACAACCTCTATGGTATGATGCCGGTTGCGTAGGGGCGACAGAAATTTGGAGACATCTGAGCTGCAACAGATAACTTCAAAGCAGCTTATTTAACGCTCGCTAAATTTTTCATCATAGTCGCTAAATATCCTGGGGAAGGGGAGCTTTTGAAGTTGCGGTGAGAGCGGTGACGTTTCTATAATTCTTTGTCCCCTCCTACTGCCACCCCCTCCTCCTCTCAAAAAAAAGGAGTTTACATTACCTACATTTACACACAGGAGTCATTGTGATAAAAACTTTTATAACCTTTACAAACATTTCAAGAGTTAAAAAAAAGCTAATCACTTAAAACCAAATGGACAAATTAGTTTCTTATGTAAATGAAGCAAGAATAATGTGTAACAATATATTAACTCTGCTACTCAAACTGCACAAGACCGTAATAAATTACTTCAACGGAGTGTGAAAATACTTGTAACTCAAAGCATGCTCGCAATTAAAAGCATAACAAAAAGCCGAGAGACAGCTCATATCTTAAATTACGGAATGTAGGAAGTCACATATTTACAGTTTCACATCTCAACATGTCCGAAAAGAAGTAGGAAAAAGCAACTTCCCTGCACATTGTGGCCAATCAGCGTCATTTTGGCAAATAAAAATGTATCTTTGAGCGGCGCTCAAACCCACACATCAACTGTCCAATCAAAACGTATGTTTGTTTCTTGTGTAGACAAAGCAAGAAACACAATGTCTATTAATGTATCAACTTTTTGTTTTGCTCAAACGGAACAATCGTCGCCCTCTCTCCTTAGACCTACTTCCGTTCCTGTTTACAGAGCTCAGCCTTCTGGGTACTGTAGTATGTAAACTTTTAGCGACACACAGGCGTCTTTACTTTCTATTTTACATGGGTTGTCAACGTTAACGCATGTGGTTAATAAAAAAAAAAGATTGTGTTACCATCAAAAATGACGATTAATAACATTGTTTGTTTTGACCGCCGTAAGGCAGCACGCATTGCACAGGCAGTGTTCAGCGCCCTTCAAAAACTCTACATCAGTCTTTACATCAATCTGAGGTAATTAACTAGTATTGCAGCAACAAACTTTCTTATCATCGGTGCACATCAAGTTTAAAATAGCATCTCACAGCAAAACATGAACGTGAGAATGGCTTCCCTAGCATGAATGCTACATGGACAGCAAACAGAGGACAACAAACTATGCTGGCTGAGATCATCTGCGTTTACCACAGATACATTAAACCAGTGTTTTTCAACTAGTGTGCCATGAGATATTGCTTGGTGTGCAGTGGAAAATTATGCAACTTCACCTAACTGGTCCAAAAAATATTTTTTGCAAATCAATTATAATCTGCAAATAATGTGCCGTTGCTCAGTGTCTGTGCTGTATAGAGCTCGGCAGGGTAACCATGTAATACTACATATCAGTAGGTGGCAAGAGGTAGTTCATTGCTTTGTAAAAGTCGGAACGTGTCGGGTGAGACGAGGATGGTTTGTTGTGATCCCAATATGCAGACCACAGCGGGAGACAGCGTGCAGGTAAAAAGGTATGTAATGCTTAAACTAAAAATTAACAAAAGGGAAAGGAAAATGCAATGCAAAACAAAAGTAAAACTGAACTGGCTACAAAGTAAACAAAAACAGAATGCTGGACGACAGCAAAGACTTACAGCGTGTGGAGCAGAGATGACATGACGTCCACAAAGTACATCCGTACATGACATGACAATCAACAATGTCCCCACAAAGAAGGATAGAATCCGCACAACTTAAATAGTCTTGCTTGCTAACACAAAGCAGGTGCAGGCAATAGCACTTAAAGGAAGTTGTGAAGCTGCTACAGGAAAACACCAACAAAACAGGAAGATGCACTAAAATAACAGCGCAAAACAAGAACTAAAGCAAAACATCAACAAACTGGTGGAGTTTTATTTTTTAACGTTTTCTGCTGGTTGTGTGCCTCTGTATTTTTTTAATGAAAAAAACGTGCCTTTGCTCAAAAAAGGTTGAAAAAGATTGCATTAAACAACGCCTTTTCTAAATGGACAGGCACCGCACGTTGGACATTACCATCTGTTAAGATCAAAAACGGCAAGATGTTGTTCATGTCGCCAACTATCGTCATTCAAACTAAAGGTAGTTTGTACAAAAAAAGAGAACAGCACTGTCATCCGAAAAGGTAAATAAGCTCGTTTGTGTAACCAAGGTTTTGTAATTAGATAAAGCCCAGCAAAAAAGACAGACCATAACGAGGGAATCGAGTCGTTATTGACAACCATCACGTCTCTCGTCAAAAAACTGACTTGTCGTTAAGGCAACTTCTCTCACACACACACACACACTTCTGGCTTCACAAAAACAGCGCGGCAGGTCACATCTGGTTTGATTGATTGATTGAAACTTTTATTAGTAGATTGCACAGTTCAATACATATTCCGTACAATTGACCACTAAATGGTAACACCCGAATAAGTTTTTCAACTTGTTTAAGTCGGGGTCCATGTGACAAAATGAAAACTGGCTTCCTTTTGTTTCAACTAAACTAAAGAAGACTAAATGCAGATGTAAATGGTGCCCCATGTAAATCTTTTTATGGGTGTCTTTATTACATAATGCATTAATATATTGTACATCTGTACCTAGTTTGCTATATTAGTGCAGAGACTTTCAAAATGTGCACTTCATTCTTACTATACTTATTGTCATCGAGTTTTGAGCAAATAAATGAGTTGCAGTTCAGTAAAACATTTAAAAAAATTACTGTATGACATTCTGACTACCAAATTCCATTTGTATCCAAATATTGGGGTATTTTCTCTCTTAAACACATTTTACTTATGCAAGCAAATAATAAGCTGTGATTAATCATAATTAATCACAGTTCGAGAGTGTGATTAACCTGATTAAAACTATTAACCACTTTACAGCCGTAAATTATATATTTAATCAACCTTTATTTATTAAGGGTGAGACAATTAACAACAGATTCTTATTTGCAATGCCAACCGAGCAAAGGAAAGCATTCGAATGACAGATATGTTGAAGTGTGATGATAATCTCTCATGGCCACTCAAATTGTGCTATAGATTGCTCTCAACAGTTCACAAATGCTCCTAACGGGGGTAAATGTGTTGAAACATAAATTAATGTTTGATGGGGCAGCTTGGCTCGGTTGCTAGAGCAGCCGTGCCAGCAACTTGAGGGTTCCAGGTTCGATCTCCGCTTCCGCCAGCCAAGTCACTGCTGTTGTGTCCTTGGGCAAGACACTTTACCCACCTGCTCCCAGTGCCACCCACACTGGTTTAAATGTAGCTTAAAGATGTATGTAAAGTGTATGTCTCTAAACAAAAGTGCCATATAAATATATAATTCACAAGATGGACGGACACCTTTCAGGAGTAAAATAAACATACATAAAGTCTGCAACTTGTGTATGACAGATCAGACAGCAGACAATAAGGGAGCTGTAACTTTGTAACTATAATCAATTACTAGGTATTTGAATGTTACAACAACTACCAATTCGATTCAATTGCGATTCTTGGGGTGATGATTCGATTCAGAATAGATTCTCGATTTAACGCAATTCTCGATTCAAACCGATTTTACAATATATTATTTGGTATAAACAATATAATAAAACCTTTTCAAAAGGTTGTAGGTTATAAAAGCTCTTCTTGGCTGATGACATATGACACACGTATACACTACCGTTCAAAAGTTTGGGGTCACATTGAAATGTCCTTGTTTTTGAAGGAAAAGCACTGTACTTTTCAATGAAGATAACTTTAAACTAGTCTTAACTTTAAAGAAATACACTCTATACATTGCTAATGTGGTAAATGACTATTCTAGCTGCAAATGTATGGTTTTTGGTGCAATATATACATAGGTGTATAGAGGACCATTTCCAGCAACTATCACTCCAGTGTTCTAATGGTACAATGTGTTTGCTCATTGGCTCAGAAGGCTAATTGATGATTAGAAAACCCTTGTGCAATCATGTTCACACATCTGAAAACAGTTTAGCTCGTTACAGAAGCTACAAAACTGACCTTCCTTTGAGCAGATTGAGTTTCTGGAGCATCACATTTGTGGGGTCAATTAAACACTCAAAATGGCCAGAAAAAGAGCACTTTCATCTGAAACTCGACAGTCTATTCTTGTTCTTAGAAATGAAGGCTATTCCACAAAATTGTTTGGGTGACCCCAAACTTTTTAACGATAGTGTATATGCCAAAAAAAAAATTTAAATTATGAATCTATTTTTAATTGGGATAAATGAGAATCGCGATTCAGGTGTGAATAAAGCTTTTTCAAAACCCCTATTAATTACGATTATTATAGATGGATGAGTTACAATGAAATAAAACGATACAGTAATTTGACAATGAGCTCTGAGTATGTAATTTTACGACCTTATAGCTTTGTTTCCATTGCAGTTTTTTGCATTTTAAAAAGCGATATTTCAAAAATTTCAACAATGTACATTTGTGACTAATATGTGTTTCCATTAAAGGCCGTTTTGCGTCACGAGCCGTAATTTTCGTAAAATCTCGTCCTGCGAGACTCCTCTTTAAGAAAGGTGGACGCTTTGCGATTCCATGGTTTTGGACCTGTGATTACAATTGCAGCCACTGCTGTTGCCGTGATTGTCAATAGAAGACGAAGGCAGGTCGCTTTCAGGCAACATCCAATGACACACACCTGTTGTTGATTTTGGACTGACTGGCGGTTGCAGGAGCACCACGATCGTGGAACAGAGACACGCTGCAGGCGTACACTCACACATGAATCCAAGAAAAATACACGCCACACACACATACCACCCCTAATCCTACACCTTCAACGCCTCACCCCATGTGGTATGATGGACAAAGCAGTGCCCGTAATGGCTGGCAGCTTTGGGCCGGATGCTCACCCCTTGTTGCAAGTCTCAAGTTGTACGTTGTAATATGCATATGTGCTTTGCTATGGAGTTTTTTTTACCCCACTCCAGACTGGGCCCCCTCAGGAGCCCCCTCTGAGATTGAATTTTTTTTACTCATCTTCCCCCAAACGTCTAAATTTTTCCCACTTTTACGGGGCATCTTGTGGCGACCCATCAGCGTCCCTGTTCTGTAACCCTGTACCCTCTTTGTTTGTCTACACTTGAACGAGTTTGTGCAGAAAAAAATGTTGTTGTACTTGTGCAAAGACCATAAAAATACAACCATCTTATTACACATGGCAGGGGTCACAAATAAGGGATTTTTGGAAGCGAATTGTGAACGAGGAATTCACGGACACGACATGTCCGGAGTTTAGGTGCCTTGTAAATGCGAAAAAGTGTTTCCATTATGCTTTTGCGGCACACTTCCATATCGAAACGTCTGAAAAACCACCTCATGAGAGTGTAAAAATGTTTTACCGATATTTGACGAGTTTTTCGAAAAATGGGTGTTTCCATTACCAGTTTCTTATTGCAATATTTAGGTTTTGCGCATTTCTAAGGGCAATGGAAACACAGCTTATGTCTACTTAAATCTGTGTAGGAACAAAGAAGTAAAACATCAATTTGTTTTCAAATTTTTTGCAAAACTGGGCTTTTTTAGGTTAGAGTTACAAAGAACACCTAAAACATTGATAACCAATTCATAAAATCACAAGTTGATTAAATGTTTTTGGAAGAAAAAAAATCGAATTATTGCAACTTTCAGAAAAAGGTGCCGTAAATTCATGCATTTTAGGCTGCACAATCACACAAAAAAGCCCACAGTATCTGGAAGGACTGATAATTACATCATGTAATAGTCACATACTGTACAAATGTTTTAAAATGTATATAATCATATAACTAAATAATGTAATAAACAGTCTACTTTTGTAATGCATTCATGGAAAACAGTATAGTAAGTGGACAATATTTCAGCATACTTATACAGCTACTGTTTCCTTGGAGTGGATTTGAATGAAATGTGAGTGATATGAAGTGATATGATGATATGAAGGGTGAGAACAGGGTGTCCCTGCAGGGAGGAAGCAGACAGAGACGTGGGAGACACCAGAAAGAGGCTGGCGGGGGTAGACGGCATGGCACCGATGACTGGAAGGTGGCGGGTGGTTGTGAGTGTATGTGGGTGGGTGGGGCAGAGACAGGGCAAGACAGGGCGAGTAGCAAGTAAAGAGCAGTGCCAGAGGCAACAAAAGCGGCTGGCAGCGACTGGTACACCAGTCAAGCACGGTGCTACCATCGTCTGTCTCTCTCACTGTAGTTCCAGACTTGCTCCTCTGGCCTATATGCTGGCAGAGGCCCCTGAGCAGGACCCCCTTGTTACCACAAAGGATAGCTCACACTGAGCAGTGTGCCAGGGCCAGCTGATTTGGGCGAGGTGAGTCAGAACCTCTTAACGTAACTGGTGTGCCCCGTCCGTGCACATGTGTACATAAATGTTATACAAATCTCTCTCTCTCTCTCCCTTCTTTTGCTCACTGCCCTCCCAACCCTGCCAGCACTCCCTTTCCTCTCATCCAGATAAAATCCTTTCAGACACAAATTTCAATTATTCACCTCATCCAAATAATGCCATGTGACAAGAATTATCCCTACTGTAATAATCCACTTAACTGGGAAAGGGCAGCTCATCAAAAAGAGAAAGGAGAGAAGGGGCTGCAAGTGTGTGTTGGTGGGGGTAGGAAGTGGGATGTGTGTGTGTATGTGGGTGTGTACTTGTCAACCAGTCTCGAATCAGAACCCTCCTAACAAGAATTCCTTCCCTTTTTGAGGAGGCAGTCTTGAAGCGCAATGGGATGATGAAATTGAAGTAAATTGAAAGAAAGCCTGAGAGAATGCTCCCACAATCAATAACCCCAGGATTAAATTAGCCTTGGCATGACGTGAGGGGGGGTTGAGAGTGATGGTGAATGACATTGAGACATGTTGGTTGAACAGTCCACTACTCCCAAACCTGGACGTTATCCTACTGTATATGCCGGTACAGTACAAGGACATTTCCAGTACTCTATGTGGCGTCTTCCTTCAACTACCACTCCCAATTTTCCATCATTGTCCTCACTTTTTTTTTTTTTTTTACACACATTGATACTGAAAAGAAACAATACATCTTTAAATTTGGCCAACTTTGTATGTGTGCAGAACTTGCAATATACTAAATTGTACTATAATGCAGTCAACGCCGTCAAAGTGGTCATTTATATATGTAAACTATAAAGTTATAAAAAAACAACATAATACATGTAATATAAAATAAATGTAACTGAAAGTTCAATAAAAAAAAATTAAGAATGTCTCACTACCCACCCCTCTGATTAAAAATACAAAATGATTCCACTTGGATAGTGGCAAAGGTAGCTTTGTACACTTCAAGAAACACAGACGTCATCAAAGCTCACCTTTGTTTAGTTACTCTAATTTTATTTGTATATATTTTTGAGTGCTTTTTCCTGTATTTTATGGCGCTACTTGCTGCTTGAATTTGAATTTTCTTGAAGGAACTTTCCCAAAGGATTAAAAAAAGTTTAGTTTTATCTATCTACTGTATTTTCCAGACCATAGAACTCACCGGTATATAAGACGCATCCACTAAATTTTAGAAGAAAATCTATTTTTTTCATATATATCCGCAACGGATTTTAAATCACAGATATATTCGTTGCAATATTATTTACACAGAAAGATTCTGTAAATGTTCATTTACATCCTCAATTGTTTCCAAACGGTGTCTGCAACACAGCAGTAAAACGGCTGATCAAACACAACAGAGTTCATCGTCATTAAGCTAAAGTTAAAGTACCAATGATTGTCACACACACACTAGGTGTGGTGAAATTTGTCCTCAGCATTTGACCCATCCTCTTGTTCACCCCCTGGGAGGTGAGGGGAGAAGTGGGCAGTAGCAGTGGCCGCGCCCGGGAATCAGTTTTGGTGATTTAACCCCCAATTCCAACCATTGCTGCTGAGTGCCAAGCAGGGAGGTAATGGGTCCCATTTTTATAGTCTTTGGTATGACATGAACCCACAAGCTGCGGAAGCGAGCTCTCCAATCAGCTAAACCAGGGGTGCCCACACTTTTTCTGCAGGCGAGCTACTTTTCAATTGACCAAGTCGAGGTGATCTACCTCATTCATATATATAATTTATATTTAGTTATTTATGAAATAGAAGTTTTATAGATTCCTTTCTTTCATGAAGACAAGAATATAAGTTGGTGTATTACTTGATTTTGATGACTTGCATTGATTGGAATCAGACAGCAGTGCTGATAACGTCCGCATTTTCAAATGGAGGAGAAAAAAGTCCTCCTTTCTGTCCGATACCACATGAAAGTGGTTGGTTTTTGGCATCTTATTTGTCCAGCTTCCATACTTGTTTGTATACACTTCACAAGCAATACATTGGCGGCAAACTCCGTAGCTTGCTGGCTTGTGCACGCCAGCTTTCTAAAACTTATTTTGTTAGCGCAGGCAAGATGAAGCAGCGCTTTTATTGTGAAGACAGGAACTCCGCAGTCGGTCTTTAGAGTTTTGACGGCATGTATGGCGCGCGAGTCTGTTGAAATAAAAAGGGTTTCTCGCCTTCCTGTTGGTCATTTTTACTAATAATGAGCTTGCAGCAGCCAGCGTCATCTCAGAAGACCCCCGGGTGTCGTGAATGTCAATCAAGTGACGAAAGTTATGTCTTGGTGAAGATTGATGATCGCTAATTTTTTTAGGTCTAGTTTTTTAATGACTGGCTGAGTTACGACTGACACATGCTCCGCGATCAACCGGTAGCTCGCGATCGACCGGTAGCTCGCGATCGACCGGTAGCTCGCGATCGACGTAATGGGTACCCCCGAGCTAAACAAACTCAAACCCTCCACGGTGACGTTTTGGTGAATTTACTGAGGAATTTGTAAAACAGAAACAATACAAAAATAAAGCCGTTGTAAATTAATAACACTAACACTGACACTCGTAAACGTGTTAGCATATTAGCTAATGCTAACCGTGCTAGCGTCATTACAATAGCATGCACAAATATGCCTAAAAACACTCCTACAGACATCACACATGGGACGGTTTAGTAAGTATAAACAGTTTTAGTTATACTGTAAAACTTCTAAACCTTGCTGGGGGTTATGAACGAAGAATCCATACAAGTGGGAACGCTATGGACAACTAGAAGAATGGATGGCACTCTACTTCCGGTTGAAAGCAAAATGGAAGTACACTGCTGCATCTACAATGAGCAAACTCGTCCAAAAGATGGTGCCATAGCACAAACAAAACACCTTCTTAGACTTAGACTTCATTTTTATTGTCATTCAAATCTGAACTTCTCAGTGTATCTGCTTGTTTTTTGTTTTTTTTAAACTATTTGTATTATGGCCGTCTGCAAATAAATATCCATAAATTAGCCGCACAATTTTACGAGCCGCAGGGTTCAGAGTGTAGGAAAAAAGTAGCGGCTTACAGTCTGGAATTTCACGGTATCTATCAATCTTTCTTTAAGCATTCACACACAGCACCAACATTTTGAAACGGGGCTAAGAAGCCAATTTTAAAAGGTAATTGATTGGATTTGAGTTATCGAATTTGATCAAATCTTGAAAATGGGTTGTTCACGAAGGTCCTGAGTAGTCGTGAGTTCAATCCCGGGCTCGGGATCTTTCTGTGTGGAGTTTGCATGTCCTCCCCGTGACTGCGTGGGTTCCCTCCGGGTACTCCGGCTTCCTCCCACCTCCAAAGACATGCACCTGGGGATAGGTTGATTGGCAACACTAAATTGGCCCTAGTGTGTGAATGTGAGTGTGAATGTTGTCTGTCTATCTGTGTTGGCCCTGCGATGAGGTGGCGCCTTGTCCAGGGTGTACCCCGCCTTCCGCCCGATTGTAGCTGAGATAGGCTCCAGCGCCCCCCGCGACCCCGAAGGGAATAAGCGGTAGAAAATGGATGGATGGATGGGTTGTTCAAAAGTGAAAGAAGGATTCTGAAAACAAATTAGATTACTGAATTCAATTCTTGTTTTAATCTGGATCAAACCTCCAGTTTGTGTTGTTCAAAATATTTCAGCAGGATTTGGATAACTTCGATAACATTTTTTATAAATAAATTAAAAAATCATCCTGATCCTAACAGGGGGTAGAATTTCAAGATGGATTTCAGGAAGAAAATGTAGTAAAACTTTAAAATTGGTCAGGTAAGAAATTTGTCTCATTTAGGGACACTTGACTTACTTAAGGTTTGCGTGTACTAAAACATGTGCAAACCTGATAGCACACGCAAAGCTGATCTACTAAACGTGTGCAAAGTGGATTGTGTCTTTTAAGTGAGCAGAATAAGGCGTGCAATCCATTTTGTGCCTCTGTCTTCATTAATATGCAAAATATTGTGATTGTGATACAATGCTATTTATCATCACTCAACGTTTGCAAGTACTATTTTGCGTTTTATTTAGCAAGTGTCAGAAGGACGCGCAAACTGCCACCACCCACGGCTACAGGATGAGTACTCGCGCTGCAAAGATAGGCGATAGACAGACGAGAATCATCCGTCCTGCGTGTGTGTGTCAACATTTTGTCACAAGCGTGGATGCAGCTTTAGCAGCGTGACCCAGAGCTGCAGCAGACGAGATGCAGACAGTGAGTAAAGATAATATTGTTCAATAAACAAAAGAAAACGCACTCGCAAGGGAGTGGGAGAACACGCAACTCTGAGTAGAAAAAGGAACAAAAGACGGCGAGTGTAGCTAATTAGGGGAAAAGACATGTAACTTATTTTCTTTAAGGCAATATGCGAAGCAGAACAAATGCAAAGCAGCGCAAAGATCCGACACTGACTGAAATAGGAGACTAATTGGCAACTGGGTACAGGTGTGTCTCGGTTGCCAATCAAGGACAGGTGTGGGAGCCAGTACTCAGTGGACAGACAGTGGAAGTGAAACTACAATATAAGAGTACTGAACAGGAAGTTAAACACCACACAAAAGGGGGAAAAAAGTCCATTACAGTCACAAGAATGTGAAATATTTTGGACAGTCAGAAAAGAAAAAAAATTTGACATATACTCTATTCAGCAACATCATTTTATAATTTGTATAGCTGCTAGAGAACTTAGGGGGCTAATTACAACTTGTCAATCTTTATGTATGCATTTTTTTGCATCTTGAGCGGAGTAATGTGAAGCGCACCTCCAGCTGTAAAAAAATGTTTAAATAATATTTTTTTTAAAAGTGGTGCCATTGTAGATGCAATGCACAACTGCTTTTAAAATTCCCATAAAAAGTGGTACATGTCTCCTGCATGTTTGAAAACATAACAAAACGCCACATGTAGGAGCATGATAACATGTAAACAGTAAATGAGAGTTGTCGCTGTGGTGATGGCTCATATAGAACACGCAAAATCATTTAAATAAGGCGGTCTGCACCACTTTACAATTGTACACACAGTCTTACTAAATCGTATGCAACGCGCCCACTAATAGTACATGCTATTTTATAGATTACACACACCGTTTACCGCGTGGTGTTCTGATTTTAGTAAATCAGGCCCTTAGTGTATATACCTTTTTTTTTCTCTACTTGACTTGTTTAATTGTTGCAGTGATAAAGTAAATATAGTGGACATTGGCTACCAATTAGGGTCAAGTCAAAATAAATTCTGGTCCCCTCAGATGAGGATGAACCCTGAACATTCTTTATTTTGTAACTATTAGACATTTAGCCTTTTTATTTAAGACGTTTCCCAAATATCAACAATGTATTTGTTAATGTATATCCGATTTGTATTTGTTGTGGCTCAAATGAGGGGTCATAAAAGAAATGATGACTGGAAGTGGATGTTTGTTATTTGTGTGTTTTGTCTCAAAATAAAAAACACATTAACCCCATGTTGGCTCTTCTACCTGTTGTTATTTACATAGCTCTGGCCCACATTGTGATATGTTGTCCCGTTTAGAGCACTGGTCATACGGATTTGGTAATCTTGAAAACTGCATCTGCATCAGATTGATCCAATCCAGTGTTGCTTTGAAAAAAGGCATAAAAGTAAGAGATTACCTGATCCTGGGTAGCAAAAAAATTGTTTTTTCAAATACAGATAATTTTCATCCAGATTAAATGTTTTAAACTACTGGCCAGAGGTGATAAAGGAAAGGTAAAAATATAATCAATCTATCTGTGGCAGCATAGAAGAACGTTATTTACAAGTTTCACTTTTGCATTGCACATAAGGGACCCTCGATTAAAGTTTGAAACAGAGGCCGTTACTAGTTTTTAAAGACAGGGGAGACGAAACCCCCAGCAGATGCACTAATAATAATATAATCGTCATAATAATGATGTATAATTATGATTTATATTACCCATTGATAATAATCTTATTTTTATCAGCTCATCTCCACTTTCCACTCTGAACTAAAAGGAAACTTGACATATTTGTAATCATATTTAAGTGAATATTGAAAGGTTATATGACTATTCAAAATCACTTTTTATTGAATTTGTTGGCAATTTTGTCGAAAAAAAGAAAAAATCTTAATTAAACAAAACCAAATGATTTAAGGGTGTTTATAAATGTTCTAGTTATGTTAATCCCATCTTTATCAAGTCAAAAAAAACCTAATTAGGTTTTTAAATAATTTTTCACAAAGCTGGTTTCAACCAAATTCCCAGCAATAATTTTAGTGCATGTGAACATACTGTACCAACTGTGTAATAGGCGGCAGCATTAGGTTTAGAGTGGAATGGTGGCTTCAAGAGTCTTGTGTATGGGGGCTCAAAATGCGGTGCTACGTATTTCCATATGCTTCAAGATTTAATACAATATTAACTTTTTTTTTTATAAATGATAAACTTTGCAGGAACTTGGAACCTAAAACATGTGTGTTTCTATTTGGATGGAGAAAAGCAAGCCACAGGTAAATGGTGCATGTTTTATTAAAAGTTTTAAACATTATCATTACAGCTAAAAGTATAGACCATTACACATGATATACATTATAATGGACTATTTTCACCATTTAAAGATGATACATTGTGGCCCTACTAATTGCTGAAACGCTGAAAGTCATTAAATTCCTTAAATACAAGCATTATGTGTTTCACTCTTTGCAAACTACAGCTGGCCAGTGAATGATTTGTTTGCTGTTTTAAAAGTTTTACACTCAAGAGATTTTAAAAGGTACATGATTAAAAATCATGACATGCAGCCTAATTAACAATATTACTCCCATTATTTATGAAAATATATTCAGCGCATTATGTTTTCTTGATTACATGAGATGAAAATAAATATCTAATACCAAGCGTTAATACACACTTGCATTAAGTAGATATTGTGAATTACTTTGAAATATTTTAGTCCTCATTGCCTTATCATTTAGGTAGTTTTATTATAATTAAATGTTCCCTTCTTACCAGTGCTTCTCTGGCAGGAGCTGGTGCACCATCATTCCCAGGAGAAGGGGCCGCCTAAGAAGATAGAAAAGAAGTGGTATTAGAGAGCCATCTGCTGGATGGCAGATTTAATAACATACTAGTCATGTTTGATGATAATTAACCAAAGGAAAAGCTTACAATATGAACATCTGAGCAAATAAAAAATAAAAATCCACACACTAGAAGAACATTGACAGTTAACTTTTCTCCCCCCAAATAATCTGTACAGTATATATTTTAACATACTGACAAAACATTTTAACATTGTCATAATTCTATTTATTTACCTTCAAAATCAAGTTTAAAACTTTCCTACCATCCTTAAGGAGTTGGAAATTGCAGATTTAAATGAATAAATACTCGAAATTATTGTATTACGCTAAATTGTCATACTAATTTAAGGGCATTTACAGATCCTGTGAGGGTATTAGAGCAGCAATACTCACACTACAGCACAAAATTAATCCAAAAAAAGAGGGATTATATATATATATATATATATATATATATATATATATATATATATATATATATATATATATATATATATATATATATATATATATATATATATTAACCAGACGAGTACTGTGGATGTGTATATGTGCAGATGGTAATGTATTATTTCAATAATATCAATAAATGATATACAAACCCCAAAACCAGAGAAGTTGGCAGTTTGTGTAAATCGTAAATAAAAACAGAATACAATGATTTGCAAATCCTTTTCAACCTATATTCAATTGAATAGACTGCAAAGACAAGATACTTAACCTTTGAACTGGAAATCTTTGTTATTTTTTGGCAAATATTAGCTCATTTGGAATTTGATGCCTGCAACCTGTTTCAAAAAAGCTGGCACAAGTGGCAAAAAAGACTAAGAAAGTTGAGGAATGACTTGAGAAATCACTGCACGTACCATTGAATGCCCGTGACCTTCGATCCCTCAGGCGGTACTACATCAAAAACCGACATCAGTGTGTAAAGGGTATCCCCACATGGGCTCAGGAACACTTCAGAAAACCTCTGTCAGTAACTACAGTTTGTCGCTACATCTGTAAGTACAAGTTAAAACTCTACTAAGCAAAGCCAAAGCCATTTATCAACAACACCCAGAAATGCCGCCGGCTTCGCTGGGTCCGAGCTCATCTAAGATGGACTGATGCAAAGTGGAAAAGTGTTCGGTGGTCTGACGAGTCCACATTTCAAATTGTTTTTGGAAACTGTGGACGTTGTGTCCTCTGGAAAAAAAGAGGAAAAGAACCCTCCGGATTGTTATGGGCGCAAAGTTCAAAAGCCAGTTTCTGTGATGGTATGGGGGTGTATTAGTGCCAAAAACATGGGTAACTTACACATCTGTGAAGGCACCATTAATGCTGAAAGGTACATACAGGTTTTGGAGCAACATATGTTGCCATTTAAGCAACTTTATCATGGACGCCCCTGCTTATTTCAGCAAGACAATGCGAAGCCACGTGTTACAACAACGTGGCATCATAGTAAAAGAGTGCGGGTACTAGACTGGCCTGCCTGTAGTCCAGACCTGTTTCCCATTAAAAATGTGTGGCGCAATATGAAGCCTAAAATACCACAACAGAGACCGCGTACTGTTGAACAACTTAAGCTGTACATCAAGCAAGAATGAGAAATAATTCCACCTGAAAAGCTTCAAAAATTGGTCTCCTCAGTTCCCAAACATTTACTGACTGTTGTTAAAAGGAAAGGCCACGTAACACAGTAGTAAAAATGCCCCTGTGCCAACTCTTTTGCAATGTGTTGCTGCCATTAAATTCTAAGGTAACGATTATTTGCAAAAAAAACAAACAAGTTTCTCAGTTTGAACATTAAATATATTGTGTTTTCAGTTTATTCAACTGAATATAAGTTTAAAAGGATTTGCAAATGATTGTATTCTGTTTTTATTAACGAATTACACAACGTGCCAACTTCACTGGTTTTGGGTTTTGTAGTTTACTGAGTCTATGATTATCCATGATTAATGCAAATACAAGTATGATTAATCTGATTAAAATATTTAATCATTTGGCAGCACTAATTATTATAAACTACTGGATTGTTAAAATTATGTTTGAGGTGCAAGTGTATATCAATAATATTTTAAGTGCCAGCAATCGGAGGGTTGCTGGTTACTGGGGTTCAATCCCCACCTTCTACCATCCTAGTCACGTCCGTTGTGTCCTTGGGCAAGACACTTCACCCTTGCTCCTGATGGCTGCTGGTTAGCGCCTTGCATGGCAGCTCCCGCCATCAGTGTGTGAATGTGTGTGTGAATGGGTGAATGTGGAAATACTGTTAAAGCGCTTTGAGTACCTTGAAGGTAGAAAAGCGCTATACAAGTATAACCCATTTATCATTTATATTTACAACAAGTCACAAATTAAGGTGTACTTACTTAATTACAATTCTTATACAAAAATTGAAAGTTATGTGTTAAGTACTTGAAACTGTACCTGCCCCCTCACAATTTCTATTTTCCTCAAATATGTGTTGAAGTTTTCAATTGCCAATGTTTTTACCCCTCTTTTAAGAAGAATCCTTGACAAGTTTTCTATTATGTATCATGTTAAATGATATCTGTGGCGTTTAGTACCTTTTTTGTTTGCTCTTGTATTTACACTTTTTTGTCGGCACAGCTGTCAAGGGGAAATTTCACAAATCCCACTGCTTTGGTGTTGTGTTATTACAATAAAGTCTATAATATTCTCTTCTAAGCACATTTGAAGAAGTCTCGAGCAAATATGCCTTTATGCACGTAAATACAGTAAAGGGTTATCTTATGAAGAAAAGCGAAAGTCATACATTTAAGCATTGATATGCGTTTACCTTTCAAAAATGATAGGTGACCATTTAAATTAGATTAGATTAGTTTATTTCAAAGGAGACAATGCAATTTCATAAAACACATGGTTAAAAAAGCCAGAATTAGCCAGAAGGCTAGTTTTCATCTGTAGTCCCTTGGCCATGATGCAAAAAAGGCAGTAAAATTAAAATTTAAAAGAAAGAGAGAGAAAAAAAACAAAAAAACACACAATACATGTACAATATGATAAAAAATAAAATACAACATCACAACGTAACGTTTATCTTAGCATCAAAACAGGCTCATCTTTTAGTGCTGGCAGCTGTAGGCGTTGATAAGCCACATTTTAAATTTTTTTGTGAAGGCCTTATAAGTTGTGACCAATTGAACCTCCTCAGGTACTGAGTTCCACACATTTGCACTCCTCACTAGGCCGACTTACTGAAAGTGCTCCTGCGCAGAGGAATATAACAGTCACCTCTGACAGAGCCTCGAGTGACACGCTCACGGCTGTTTCTTTGGCTGATGAACTCTGCCAGAGGATCTGGAGCCAATTCATGCAGTACTTTATAGGTCACTTTTAAGTCTGCAAATGTGTGAAGACTCTCCCTGTTTAAAATACTGTATTTTTTTTAAGAATGGCACAGTGATGATAGTGCCTAGTTTTTTTTTATCCATAACCTTAATTGCTTGTTTGTACAAGATTCCCAATGTTTTTTGTTGTTGTTGTTTTTTTAACTCTGACCAGCCTGAGACCAGCCGGTAAGGCAATAGTTGAAATGGCTGAAAATAATTGAATGCAAATACAAGTTTGCAGCTTCAGTTGACATTTCATTTCGAATTGCATGAAAATTAGCGAGATTAAACTTGATTATTTTACACAATTTGCCAATATGGGCTTTAAAGGAAAGCTCTGAATCTATTATTAACCCAAGATATATTTATATTGGCTGACAATTTGTATCCTTTCTCCATTACTGTGTATGTCGGGGTCAGATGATACCTTTTTTGTTTTAGTTACATACATGCCTACAGTTGTAACATAGGACATTGTTTTAGTGAGTTTAGCAGCAACAATGTCTTTGGTGTGACCACGAAGGAAGAAAACCGTGTCGTCTGCATACATTAAGCATTCAGCTTCAGAACAAACAGTGGGCAAATCATTAATATAGAGGCTAAATAAAAGGGGGCCTAATATTAACCTGACATGACATTTTAGCACGACGGAACAAATGTTTAAAGGCCAGTAATGACTCAAACTTTTTGTCGAGCTCTTCTTTATGTCCTATGTTAAATGAAAAAGTTATCAATTTAGATCATGTGTGTCAATAACCCATAGGTCATTTGGAAGGTTCATTTTTGAAAAATGATATTGTTTTCAAAACGCCATTTGGCCAATTTGTGACACATTCATTTGCCATTGTAAGCAAATAAACCAACTTGTGCTGTGACACATATAAGTTATGAGTACCATGTGGAAAAAGTCCATCTGTTCTATCAAATAGTCAACTTTTGAACCATGACTGCTTCCATCTAAGCTAACTCCCATGCTATGTAGCTATTGTGCTAGCATCAACATCTAAACAACAGCAAGAAAGGCTAAAGCTACAACATTCAAATCAAACCGTTTAAGTTATGAGACTGTATTGTCTCTACTAGATATCAAGATGATATTGACATCAACATAAGAATGTTTTGACCTGTGGATCGGACTGGTCGGCGGATGACATCTTGTTAGCATTGAAGCTTGTTGGTCCGATGGATCAAGTTCGATTGCTTCTGTCTGAGCACAAGTACTACACTACTACTCTTGATTTTAGCCAAAAAAGGCCGATAATGACCTCGTGGATAATTAATTGAAGACACTTTCACTGTACTACATAATATTTAAATATATATACTTTAAACTGATTGATATGTAAACGTATATACTGATATGCGTGTTCTTCGGATTGCCATTCTGTAGTGCTACAACTACATTACCCGTCGTCTCTTTCGCCACCGTTGTTCCGTATTCGAAACTGCTAAACGCAAAAGACTAACCAGGATTCGCCATGCCTTCGTCTGTGTTGTGTTATTAAAAATACACTTTTACATATTATTACCATTATACCATCATACCATCTACGTATTCTTCGGATACAGTTTGAGCGTTCCGTGATTGCCAGTCTGTAGTACTACAACTACATTACCCGTCGTCCCTTTCGCCACTGTTGTTCCGTATTCGAAACTGATAAACGCAAAAGACTAACCGGGATTCGCCTTGCCTTCTTCTGCGTTGTCTTATTAAAAAATACACTTTTACACATTATTTTATAATGGCGGACCAGAAGCCGTGTAAGGTGTGCAACTTTTCCCGACAGAAGTCATACGGTTTGGTCGTCCCTTCTCTCGAGGAACTGAAGACTAAAGGTGAGACTATTGACGTGTTATTAAACATTACTTTGAAGATGCTCAACTTGATAACAATGCTTGCGTATGAAAATGCATACACGCCAGGAAAATACATGTTAAATAATCAAATTATGTTTGGACTCTTGAATAATGCTTTATAGTCTGATTAAGTCATCTAAATTCCTTATTTCGTGATGTAAAGGGTGCACAAACGTGCTTAATCACATTTTATTAGTCGCCCCAGCTGTAGTGGTCATGTGACCATGAGTGATAGAACACTTCGTCTTGCAACATCTTCAACACGTTCAAACTTGCAGCATGAAATCAGAACTTTTTGTCAGCTCATTCCTTACATGCTCGTCACCAGGCGTTGCCCTGATCACTAGCTTCACTTGGTTTGGGTCAGCTAAATATTATAACAATGCTACCATTGGAAATAAACAACATTAGCAGGGACAAGGGGTAATTGGAAAATGGGTGGATGAATTATTATTCATCTGATTAAAAAAAAAAAAAAAAAAAGCAATAAAAATGTACTGAAAATCCCAGAAATGTCTCTGGCAATGCATTTCAGGCAGTTTGTCCAAGCAGATTGGAAGTGACAGGTTGCAGGTTAGTGACAGGTTGCAGGTTAGAGATGGGGTTTATGGCTCTTTGAAGGGCTCTTGAGAAGAGTCGCTCGAAAGACTGGCTCATAGAATCAGAATCAGAATTAATAATACTTTAATAATCCCTGAGGAGAAATTAAGATTTTCAACACAATCCCATTCAAGAGCAGACATACATTACAGGGAGACAGAACAGGATTGCTGACGGGTCTGCCAAATTCCGGTGCCCCTTACAAAAAAGGTGAGAAACAGGTAAATGCTGAGGGGCGGGGGGGAGTTCCACGCCATCGTCGGCTGGGGTCGGAGGAAGCATGGCCAGAGATAGGAGCAGACCCAACAAAGCAACTAACCTACTCAGTGGCCTAGTGGTTAGAGTGTCCGCCCTGAGATCGGTAGGTCTTGACCAAAGACTATAAAAATGGGACCCATTACCTCCCTGCTTGACACTCAGCATCAAGGGTTGGAATTGGGGGTTAAATCACCAAAAATGATTCCCAGGCGCGGCGGCCGATGCTGCTCACTGCTCCCCTCACCTCCCACGGGGTGATAAAAGGTCATGGGTCAAATGCAGAGAATAATGTTGCCACTCCTAGTGTGTGTGTGAAATCATGGGTATTTTAACTTTAACTTTTAAGAGAGCCGACTCCGCCCTCGGCCGCCCACCAACTCTCGGCCAGCGTCCAGTCCGCATGGATGAGCGAGGATACGTCCAAGGAGACTGAGGTGTCCGATTCCTGCTCATTCAGCCAAGACACTGTGAAGCTTGTCCGTCCCGGCGCTCAGCGCCAGCTCCGCAGCCCTGTCTCTTCATCCGCATCTCCTCCAGTCTCTCCAAACGGACTCTGGTGTGACAAAGACCCAGCAGCTGGTCTCCATGGCCAAAAGGCTCCCGGGAGGCAGATCCAGAAGTTCACAAAAAAGCACCGCTGGAGTCACAAAAGTGCCACCCCTTGTCACACAGTCCCAAAGTGTCCCGAACCAAAAGGCAAAAAACCCCACATGAAAACAAGAGGGAAACATCAGGAACTGAGCCACGACAGCGGCGCCATCTTGGAAAAGTAGTTAATAGTTATTTTGTTTTCCATCAAGGGCACAAACACTGGAAGCACCTATAAAATCAGAATCAGCTTTAATGGCCAAGTATGTTTAAGACACAAGAAATTTGACTTGGTAGACTGTGCTCTCTTTGTTCAATGCAAGAAACAAAAGAAAAACACATCAATTACGAGAGCACAGTACCAGGGCGGCCATCCGCGGTGCCGTCTGGTATGAAAACAAGAGGGAAACATTAAAGGACATAAAAGACATTAAAGGAGCACAGAGTTGATGCAACCAGCTGCCACTTGCACTATTTCTGCATACAGCTACAAAACTACAACACAATGAAAAACAATTAAAAAAAAATAGCAATAAATAATACATATTGCAGTACGGCCAGAGACAGGAACAGACCCAACAAAGCAACCATGAGAGGCGACTCCATCCGAGGGTGCCCACTAGCTCTTGGCCAATGACCAGTCCACGCGGATGATCGAGAATCTGTCCAGGGAGACCACAGTGTCCGATAAATACTCGTTTCCGCAAGGATGCTGTGAAACTTGTTCATCAAAGCTAGCGCCGCAGCATCATTAATCAAACTTAATCAACTGGTATTAATCTGATTAATATGTTAATCGTATGGCTTTTTTTTTTTACATCATTAATCTGAGCTGACTGTTCTTTCGTCCATTGTCTTTAAATTCTCATATTTTATTGTTCAAACAGGAATTGAGTTTCTCGGATTCACACCAAGCGAGCCGGTCACAGTGGTCTTAGAAGACGATGGGACAATAGTCGAGGACCAGGCCTACTTTTTGTGTTTACCCACCAACACAAAGTTCATGCTGCTGCATGAAAAGGAGACGTGGTCGCCCCTTCGCAGGCGTGAGCAAATTATTTCTGTCTGGAATATGAAGGGCTTCATGTGAAAGTATTTGGTGCTCATTCGCCCTTATGTTGCAGTGGATGGCGGCACAGCGTGGATGGCGAGGGATTCAGTGATTCTTGAGAGTGACGCGGTGGATGCCGCACTTGCGGCCGCACCTTGGTGGGACCTCGCCATGCAGCTCAAGAAGGACCTAGCCAGCGTCATCCTCATGTCTGAGGAGGACTTACAGGTAGTGTGTTGTACTGTAATATCTTGGGATTGTATGGTATCTTCTCAAGGGACAATATTAAAGAAATGACACATGAACAGTTAAGCAGCTGCCTGACCATGGCTCAGAAAATCAATAGACTCCTCCCACCCCCATCAAGGACTGTTTTCACTGCTGGACTCTGGAAAGGTTCTGTAACAGCTTCTTCCCTCAGGTTTTAAGTCTCTTGAACGCATCATAATAATCCCCTCAATTTCCCCCAAAAACGGATTAACTCGCTGGACTAGGAGGCTTAACCCCCAGTAGATGCACTAATATTAATAAGTATGTATTATTGTAATTCCTATTATCCACTAATGAATTGAATCAGCTAATATCTACCTTACAATTTGAAGTAAAGGGAAACTTGACATATTTAAAACCATACTCAAGTGAATAATGACAGTAGGGATATAATGATAAACGGTATTGCTTGGATTTACATGATGTCACTTCCGGCTCATTAATTATGCGTGGTGGTCATGCTAGTGCCTGTTCTCAATGGGTATGAGGCGCCATTTAGCCTTTCTCTGAAAAAATTGCCCTATGTTTGCGCTGTTTTTGGCTATTCCAGCCGTTTAAATTGCGAAAAAGAAAAACGTTTCTTCAGAGTTCCTCAACAGGTAATCAAGGAGGGCGGAAGAGTGCAACATTTTATGAAATGACGATGGGAAAAATGGCACGCACTCCAGTCCAAGGGAGCAGAGTTGAAGAATGCACAACTTTGTAGGGAACACTTTGTTAAAGGTTTGTTTGATATACTTTTAAACTTTATTATTTCCTATTTAAGTGTTATCTTGATATTACTTGTATTTCAAAACACATTTGTGCTACAAGTGTTTCGTAAACCACCAATTTAGCGAGTTTAAATAAATATAGAAAGTAAATGTGAGCAAAATCTAAAAGAGTTTTTACCAAAGGCAGCAATCATAAATTAATCTTTCAGCACATACACAATCTATAGTAATATTTTAATATTTTTCCAAGTTTTCATCTGTTTTGTCGTGTAGAATGACATCTGGAGCACCAGATTGTTCAATATGTCTGGGAACACGAACAACGGTAAATCCTTAAAATCACTCGAAAAATCAATTTTGTTATTAAGTATAGGGATCTATTTTATTGCATAGTTTGATTTTTTGCACATATCTGCTTTTTGCACATATCTGCTTTTTGCAAGAAGACCTAGGCCCCTTGTGTACTAGTTTACGTGCTGCTTGCTGCACGACAGCCATCTTGGCATGGTTGACCACCACTGGTTTTCACTTGCGGGAAGAAGTCATGTGACAGAATACAAGCAATTAATGATCATCTCGGCGAAGCTGTCCACAGTTAATATTAACGTTTAAAAAAAAAAAAGACTAAAACTAAAAATTATCAAAAATATATAACTGCACTTTGATAAACTCACACAAACTGACTGGCACCAGCTCGCTAGCTTAAATGCTAACTTGAAAACAAGAGACATCAATGTCTTTCCCCATTAAGAAACAACATGCCCTAATCTAAACTATTTAATTGTTCACATTGAACCTACAAAATGTGCTCTTTTACTAGAGTGATTGTTCTATACTTAGAGGAAAAGGGGCCAAGGTGTTTTTACGGTGCGTTCAAGGACCACTGAACAGAGTAGGACACAAGCCACCAGAAATTATAAATAATAATATTGGACTTCATTTGTTGCACACTTTTAATTTTAATTCATCTTAAAGTGCTACAGTACAAACCATTATTCAAAACAATAAAAGCTTAGCCATTAAAGCAGATACAATACTAAGACTTAAAGACTAGCGGTGAAGCATAAAAAACACAAAACATTCAAAATAGTGGCTTTTCTAACAGTGTGTTTATTTATTTTAGTTATTTTTCACACACAAAATAACTTGGTCAAAATATTTCAGTATGTGTGTGTGTTAAAGTACATTTTGAGCATATTCAACAATACCGCAATAATAATAACCGTGATAATTTTGGTCACAATAATCGTAATATTAAATATCCATATTGTCACATCCCTGAATGACAGTTGTATTATTAAAACTAACATTCTGGCTACTTGAAATCATATTTGTCAGCACTATTTTTGTCAAATATTGACCTTCTAAAAAAAATAAAAAAATATATTTTATGGGGGTTAAATATATTTTAGGGAGCTTTTAGCACCCTTAAAAAGGCCTAATGACTGGATATGGTAATCACATCTTTAAAAATGAGACAAATAATAAAACATAAATAATATTAAAGATCAAAATTGGGAAAACAAAATCTTCTTTAGGCCCACAAAAAGAGGCTCTTACACATTTACACCTTAATGGTGGTAAGCTACATTTGTAGCCACAGCTACCCTGCACTAGACTGATAGAAGCGTGGCTGCCAATTGGAGCCTACTGCCCCTCCGACCACCACCAAACCTTCTGTCACACTCATACACCAGTGTGAGTGGCACTGGGAGCAAGGTGGGAAGTGCCTTGCCCAAAAACACAACGGCCATGACAGGGATGGCGAAAGCTGAAATCGAACCTGGAAGCCTTAAGTTGCTGGCACAGCCGCTCACTGAGGGAACTCTCCTGAAGGAATCAATAAAGTACTATCTATCTATGTGCCGTTCCACTCCTAAATCCTCAGTAGAGCCAAAAAAAACCTATGCGGCCTAGTTTCCCAAGAGGATAGGCTTCTGATTGTCTTTCCCTCAATGAACCACAGATCTTCAGTGCCTGCAGCACTCATGCACCCCCAGACCACCGGCATGCAGGACGGGTGGCAAGACACACGTATCTTGATCACTCACTTGTGTTTACATTTGAACAAAAATGGTTGTGTTGAGTCATTTTTAGTGGAGAGTGAATTTATACTCTGACTACTCTAAAGTATTTCTGTGGTATCGTCCTGTGTAAGTATATACTGTAATAAAAATGGTTGCTGAAGTGTGAGGGGTGTAATCATCTATCTGCAATACAGTACACTCTCACTTATGACATATCCGAGGGCAATTTTTAGTACAGTAAGCTACTTTCAGTGAAATTACTGTCACATGTTGTTCCAGAGCTTGGTGGACGTCCCCTGCCCTGAGCTGGCTTCTGCTCTCGGCTTCCGAAAACAGAAGACAGAGAACCTCCAGGAAACATTGCAGAGGGTTTTGGACCGTCGCGAGGAGGAGAGGCAATCCAAGGAGTTGCTCCAACTCTTCCTCAAAGCAGTGGACAAAGAAGAGGAATCGCAAGAAGAGCCAAGGCGGCCCAGCGAGGGAGGTACTGTACGCTCGTATTATATTACACTGTTGCTGTTTGGAGAGGGGGCGCTTTTAACCAGTTTTGTAAAACATTAACTTTGTGAGCGATATATAATCTTGATTCAATATGCACAGCAATGAGCAACATTTATTATTGATACCCTGATGCCATTTTTAACTTAAGTACATGTTTCTTCCAATTGGAAACCACACAAGAAAGTAGCAAACTAGTTGTTGATATATTTGACATATTTTCATTACATTACACAATCATTTGCAGCATTGTAAAAGAATTAGCATAATCTAGCACAGCAGCGGTTCTCAAACTTTTTTCACCAAGCACCACCTCAGAAAAAACTCGGCCCTCCAAGTACCACCAAAATGACCAACATTAAAATGCAGTAACGGAGTAGGCCTAAGTATTCATTAAAAACAAGGCAGATGTTTTGTTTAACATGTATATTTAATATGTGTGGCCACTGTAACATTACACACAGTTTGAACAGTAACACTGTGTTTGAATATAGGAAAATAAAACCCTGTACTTTAATCAAGTGGTTCTTAGGCGTACCACTAGATGGAGCCCGCATACCACAGTTTGAGAATCACTTTACTATAGCAAACATGTTGCTCCCTCCTTTTGCCAGTTTCTTGTGCCCTTTCGATCCAGGTGATATCCATTCGCATGATACACATTCACTTTCATTTCTTTATCTTAAATTTAAAAAATATTTAAATGTTATTGTTTAATTTATACAAAATTCAAGGCCTGTAATGATTTATTACTATTTAAAAAGGTCTTAAAAAGTATTAGTTTATTTAAAGAGACAATACACTACACCACATAGGATATTGTGTAAATATGCTCGTTTCCCTCCGCAGTCCCTCAACATAAAAACAGATTGACACAACAGCACAATATAATAAAACAGATTAAAATAACAAGCATCGAACAACAGTTGTAATGAAATGTCCAAAATGTGTTTTAAATATTCTTATCTAATTATTTCAAATTGATGTATCTTAACATGTTTTGCTGTTGTTTTCCTGGCCACCAACTAATGCAATCATTCAAATTGTCACTTATTTAATTGTAATTTGACCAGACAGCAAATCAAATGAAGGAAAATGCAATATTTAAACCTTAGTTATGTATATTTGAGTGAAGGGGAGGCGTGCTAATGCCATCAGCCACTAGGTGGAGGTATTGTCACAGCGGAATAAAACCATCCTGTGGCAGCCATTTAGTACAACAAAAGAACCTCAGGTAGAAATGACATCTTCTGTTAATGTTTCAGGAGCTGAAGGTGTAGATGCCACTGATGGGATGGAGTTGGACCAAACACCTGAATTTGTGCCCAGGACTTTAATGGTCCTTAAAGGAAAAACCAGCCCAGAGACCCGACTTTGCACTGAAGATCTTCAGGTAACGTACACATTTTTCTTTACACTTTCTGAAGCAATTAAGACAATAAGGAGCATTTAAGGAGCATGACACTGAAACATGAAACAATTAGTGTCATACCAAGTTACTTTATTTAGTTTTTTAGATCTAAAATGCGGTCATAGGTCATAAACGTAACGGGTACTTTTATGGAGGGCCTTTTGAATACATGTTTTAGTCCATCAACATTATTATAACTCCAAAAATCTTAACCATTTGTGCTGCTTGATTAGTGGCAGAGTTTGCACTAGTGTCACTACTAAGCTCATCTTTAGCATCTGAGGTAAAACCATCGATTTAAGGATGTTGGAACTTAGTTGAAACAAGTTTTCCATGTAAAATAATACAAATAGAAATACAGTAGAACCTCGATTTACGAACATTATTATACAATCTTTTCGATTCAGGAACCGCTGTGATATCGTTTGTTGTGCAAACTTTGTCTCGGTGTACGAACGTTTAGTCCACCCATTGTCTGCCTCACCATATGCAGCCATTTTGTGCACGGCAGCACATCCATTGCGGGCGGACTGATCGATCTCCGGTGCTCATCCAGTCAGCCCAGCAGTGCTAATTGCTACTTTGTGTGCTTTTTAAGTGTTTTTATAGCATTTTTCTAGCTTTGCTCTATATGAGTTCATTGCGTGGATTCAAACATTCAGGAGGTATTGACAGCGTTGTCGACACTGCCTCCTCCTTTCTTCCACTGCATGCCAAAAAGACTGACTGACAAGGTATTTTATTCCTAATCATTGTAACAAACTTGCTGTTAAAGTTAAGGAGTTTTGTGATTTCAAACTGAGTGCACCTCAGGGCTAGTGACAGTGTGTGTGCAGTTGAGCTAGTTGTTGTTTTGGCTTTGTTATTAAATAGAAAGTTGATATACAGTTCTGTATAGTGATTTACATTGTGTTTACATTGCACAAACCTTCACTGAAGTTTGGACTCTGTTGAGTTTTGAACTGCTTATTCATATTTGCTTTGTTTCTTGCAGATAATTTTGCTTCAATATACAAACTTTTTGATTTACAAACCCTGTTCAACAACAAATGACGTTTGTGAATCGAGTTTACAACTTTTGTTAAAACCGGGTCTTTTATTGGAATGAATGTCAGAAAAAATCCCCCGAAAAAAACATGCACAGTGACAAACTCAGCTCTTGGGAAAGTTGCCAAGGTTTCAGGCAATATGCTGATGTCTTGCTTCAAATCATAAGTGTGGGAGGGTGTGAGGTCTTGTGCTTCATGCTGACGTCTTGCATGATGTCAGTCCCTATCATCCTAGTTTAATATACCTACTTTTTTTGAAATCTCACGACCATCCCCAGTTTTTCAAATGTGGCTCCTTCTGCGTTAAGATGGTGGTGGCCAGAGGAGCTGGGGTCATGCAGCAGGTGCTGGGTTGGGACAAAGCGAAGACGTCGACGCTGGTACAAGCCTGCGAAGCCGAGCTAAGCCGACGTCTTCAGCAGGTTCAGGCCGCGCAGTCCATGAGGGGAAGCATGCCCCAGGTGGACAGCGGGGAGCCGTCCAGCAAGAAGAAGGACAGAAAAGGAAGCGGCAACTAGGCCTGAGCACGGACTGATAAGAACTCTCGCTGACAGCCTGAGGGCCACTGGAATGGGTTGACCCTGTGTTACTGATCCTATCTTTAATGCTGGATTAAGGTTGATGTTTATGTTGTGAATATTTTTGACTCTCAGAAATAGAGGGCTACGCACAAGTTTCTATCAACCTATCTGACAGACGGTCCTTTTTCTGATGATCAATGAAAGGAACATCACACATTTATGTGAAACTAAATGTTGTCATCTGTCCTCATTCAGAGGTCAGTTCCTAAATAATTATACTCCTTTTATGTATAAGGGTCACTACATCTTTTAAGGTACCTACAAGATTATTAATAATAATACTGTTGGATTACAGGGGTACTGCTTCAGTGTGTATTGCATTTTGCCATCATTTAAGGGAGAATAGCTAAATATACAGTACATTCAGTAGAAAAAATCAATTATATACTTTTGGAGAAAAAATTAAATGTGCTTTTTTTGCATCGAGCTGGGAAAGGAGAATTATGTTTACAAAAAAGGACTATACAGCACTTAAAAAGGCAAAGGTAAGGAAAACTATTCAAATGATTTAATAAAATACAACTGACAGCTATCCTTCATGTGTCCGCACAAGTGATTGAGGTTTAAATTAAATTGGCTCTAATTAATAAATACTAATGCTGTCATTATTCACAGTAAAATTACTTACATGCATAATTTCAATTAACAAAAAACAATCAGGCTTTAATTGGAATTGCCCTGTGGAGTCAGCTGGGATAGGTTCCAGCTCGCCTGTGACTCAAAGTTGTCAACTCACTAAACAATAAATTAAAGACATCTTGTTGGCAGGGCCGACCTGAATGTCTTCCCCCCTTATCGGCATGGGAAATTTTTTTTTTTTTTTTAACCCTGAATTAAATTAGATGCATGGTGTTTTGGAACAACACGAATACATGGGGAACAAGTTGTTCAATAATTGTTTTAGTGCAAAATAAAATGAATACCTGTCTATTGGCCAATGTGATGGTGAGACAGACAAATCATAAATGTTTTCAGGATAAAAATTAAATAGCTAAAAAAAAATTGTTCTGTTTTTATTGTTTCATTTATTATTTTTAATCTTTTTATTTGTATATTTTATATGTCCTTCATGTGTTCTCTATACAGTGTAGTGTGATTGATTTAGGAGTTAACGTACTAATATTTTAGGTGAGCATCATGCAACAAAAAGTACTTTTTATAGTTTAATTTAAAACAATTTTATACAAGATATATAGGTAGGCGTCTCCTGCTCCATCTCTAACTCAGTTTGGGGGTCCTTGGTCTGCAAAACGTTGATGGCCGCTACCATACAGGGGGGGATTTTCCCTTGTTATAGCATAAGATTATTATAGATAATCAAGCATACAGACAAACACCAATATAAATAGACTTCCTGAAACAGTCAAAAACAAACAAAAAAAGACCAAGGGCTCTATTCTTATGTTTATGCTTAAAGTGTTGTTTTTTTAGTTTTTAATTTACACATCTTTCTCTTATCGGTATTCTCCCATCCAGCCTGCGGACACACCCAACCCAGTATGTCAGGCAAAAGTGTGTGAGTCGTGAATTAAAGTTAACTGATAGTCACACACACACACTATGTGTGGTGAATTTACCCTTTGCATTTGACCCATCCCCTAATTCAACCCCCTGGGAGGTGAGGGGAGCAGTGAGCAGCAGCGGTGGCCGCGCTCGAGAATCATTTCGGCGATTTAACCCCCAATTCCAACCCTTGATGCAGAGTGCCAAGCAGGGAGGTAAGGGTTCCATTTTTATAGTCTTTGGTATGACTCAGCCGGGGTTTGAACTCACGACCTACCGATCTCAGGATGAAGGCAGGCTTATTACTACTGAGACGGACTTTGCCCTGACGGCTTTTTTCTGCGGCTGTGTGAACGTGGAGTTGTACTAACACTTGTGAATGTCATCAAAATCCATGAAAATGAAAACACTTTCAATTTGAAAAGGCCGTGTCAATCCAGGCAGTGCTTGCCATGTAAATGTAGTATGTGTATGCACGCTACAACAGCTTCTTCTTCCTGCCTGGATGTTAATAATAATTTGTGGACGAAACTTGGTTTAATTTATTATTGCAACCCCCCCTGATGTTTTGATAGTTAATTCAGAGTATCATTACGGTCCTTTTATCCTTATCTGAATGGATGTTTGCAGGTGTCGCCAATTGAAGCAATTTGAATGGATTTGATAGTTTTCTGGAACATTCCTTGTATCATTTTATTACGTGTGGTGTACACTGCATACAAACTTCAAGTGCAATACAATATTTCACCTTCTAGGGGCACTGGACTTTCTGGAATGTAGCCTAAGTGGTATGTGAGAATTAAAAAATATTTAAGTCGACGGGAAAATACACAAAAGGCCAGATTTGATAGGGAAAGGCAACATTTAAAGGTTGCTCCACTAAGAGTGTACGTCTTGGATGAAGGTGTGCGGTGACAGACCTAAAGGAGCTGTTTGCAACATTCACACAGATGCCTAGATGGAGACTTTTTCTACAAACATTTGTGAAAGAATGGGCCGCTCTCAGAAACTTAGTTATTTTCTGCATGGAACTGTCATAGGATGCCACCTGTGCAACAAATCCAGTCGTGAAATTTGCTTGCTCCTAAATATTCCAAAGTCAACTATCGGCTTTATTATAGGAAAATGGAAGAGTTTGGGAACAACAGCAACTCGGCCACGAAGTGGTAGGTCACCTAAACTGATAGAGAGGGGTCAGCGGGTGCTGAAGCGCAAAGGAAAAGCTAAAATACTGCTTCCGGTGAAATTTTTCATCACACAGATAACCACGCATTTTTGCATTTTGGATGAACAGATATTAAATGTTTGTGTTTATCTGTAAAGATTTAAATCCATAAAAAGGAAAACAGTACAAAATCCAATTATATGGCAATTTTTCAATGAAAATCAAGCCTTTTTTGTTTACTTTAAAATCTACCATATATAATAAAAATCGAAAAACGGCCCTAATTTAGTTTTTTGATTTGCGTTTCAGAATTGGAAATAGAATGAACAGAAGGTTAACGGATCTTATCCATTATCCCAATTTATTAATGTTTTGAAAAATCGGAATTAAAACAGCAAGTGGAAAACTCTTTTCGCTATCCTATTTGGAGATATGGTCGATTGTCTGTGAGTGACCCAGAACAACAACAGAAGAAGAAGAGCAACGTTTGCTTGCTCGATAAAGAACCAATAAAATGTGTCACTTTCCTTGTCTCTGGACATTTAAAAAAATTCAAGGGAACTCTTGACGGCGACAAACTAGTTTTGACAACACGGAAACCTTTCTTTGTCTTCTTCTGTTGTTCCGGGTCACTCACAGACAAGGACCTTGAGAAGAGACACTGCACATTTGCAATCCACAGGAATAGAAAAAGAGTTTTCCACTCATTTAAATTCCCATCTTTGATTTTCAAACAGATTATTAAATTGGTATAATGGATAACAAATAATGATTTGTTTTTTATTATCAAACCAAAAAATGCGAACGTTGATTTTTATGTGAAATTATTTTTCTATTCCAAACAAAAAAACGGATGACCGCGATGTCCACAGACCCTATTCCAGAGGGTTGAGCCCACTTTTTTGTTTTGGGGCAATGAGGATGCCAAAGCACGATGTGTTCACAACAGAGGACGTAAAATGTCTGGTTTTACGTTTTATTAACGTTGCCTAACTGAATTGCTATTGCGACATCCGGTGGATTTATTTAGAACAGCAGGTCCAATGTCAGCTCATTTTTAGACTTAGCAAAATCATCTTGCTAACCTCGGGCCGAACTAAACCTGTTCGGTCTTGGTTTCGTTTCGCTTTTTTCCCAGAATGGTTGGAATGTCATTTCCTATTTGCTGCCTTTTCAAAAGACAATCTCTTTTTTTTGTTTTTTTTCCCCATTCATAACCTAGTTTTAGAGATTTTGTGCATAATTTTTTGTCGCAAAAATTACAAGTGGGTGCAGTCAGGGACGCCTTAATGGACGGGTTTACCTGGGCTGAGGACCAGGGGCCCCCACCCAATCAGGAGCCTCCGATTTTGACGGCGGAATGCAATGATTGGTGTTCACGGCTGTCAATCACAGACCGCTCTGCTTCGTGTAGCGATTGTGTACCTTATTTTCCGGACCATAGGGCACACCGGATTATAAGGCGCACTGCCGATGAATGGTCTATTTTCAATCTTTTTTCATATATAAGGCACACCGGATTATAGGGGGCATTAAAAAGGAGTCATATTATATATATATTTTTTTTCTAAATGTAAAACACTTCCCTGTTGTCTACATAACATGTAACGGTGGTTCTTTGGTCAAAATGTTGCATAGATGATGTTTTACAGATCATCTTCAAGTCGCTTTCTGACAGTCGCTTCAGGATGCGCCGTATTGTGGGCGGTCTTATTTACGTGGCTCACCTTCGGCAGCGTCTTCTCCCCGTCATCTTTGTTGTAGCTGTGTAGCGTGCAAGGACGGGAGTGGTAGAGGTGTCAAAAAATGGAGATAACTGTTTTAATGACATTCAGACTTTACTTAAATCAATAACGGAGCAGCATCTCCTCATCCGGAAACAACAACAAGGCCGGAAATGCATCCCGTGAAAAACCATCCGACCGGAACTCTCTAATAACTAAAGTTCCTTGGGTGATTAATGTAAACTCACTACACCGGTATGTTTTAGCGCTTTCATGGCAAGTTTACTGACAGATATAAGTAAGAACTTTACACTACTTTATATTAGAAATGGCAACAGCGGAGGATGAATGTCCCATAACAACAAGATAGAGAAAAAGAAGAAGCTTATCGACTACGATGTCGACACGGACTACAAAGGCGGACGCGCAACATTTTTCAGGATCTATGCAGATCCCAAATACAGATCAGCAGGTACCAGAAGGTAAGAAAAGTTGCTTTTGCATAATATTGCGAAACAAAACACCAGATAATATGTCTTACCTTATACACACACCATGATAATACTTGTATGTTTAAATGCGCCAACAATCCATCAAGCGGTGCGGCTTCATAGCTTACCAAAGTCGTACTAAAACAGTTTGATAGATTTTTGAGCGCCGTGTGTAATGTTCTATATTTTCTGTCAGGGAGTGTTGGTGACGAACCCCAAGATGCGGAGATGTCAGGCTTAGAGCAGGAAAACATGATTTAATGTCCAAAAATGCAGGTAAAACACGTACCAGGAACCAGGAAACGACGAACTCGGAGATAGCAAACAGCTATCAATACTCCAGCACTAACTGGAGGGCGAGGCAGGTATAAATAGTAGCCTGATTGACAATTGCCACTAGGTGTGCCAGACTGCCAATCAGGTACAGGCGAGGGAAACAAGCGCTCAGGGGAAAAGGAACCAAAATAAGAGCGCTGACAGGAAATAAAACACAAGCACAGAGGGAAAAACTAAAACATAACCAAACTGTCAGTGACAAGCCTGACATTTTCAATGGAACATATACAATGTTGGTGTTGTTTACTTACTCGCTAAGCAAAACCAGAATTATTCCGTACATTAGGCGCACCGGATCATAAGGCGCACTGTCAATTTTTGAGAACATTTTTATTTATTTTAAGTGCGCCTTATAGTCCGGAAAATATGGTACTCGCTCGCTCGGCTGCGTTGTTTTTTCCCAACTGCTCCGAGAACCCAGGTCACCGGCATACTTGCCAACCCTCCCGATTTTCCCGGGAGACTCCCGAATTTCAGTGCCCCTCCCGAAAATCTCCCGGGACAACCATTCTCCCGATTTCCGCCCGGACAACAATATTGGGGGCGTGCCTTAAAGGCACTGCCTTTAGCGTCCTCTACAACCTGTCGTCACGTCCGCTTTCCCTCCATACAAACAGCATGCCGGCCCAGTCTCATAATAAATACGTCTGTTACACACATGAGTGAATGCAAGGCATACTTCAGGGGTGTCCAAAGTGCGGCCCGGGGGCCATTTGCGGCCCGCAGCTAATTGTTTACCGGCCCGCCACACATTCTGGAAATACTATTGTGAAAATAAAGAAGAACATTTAAAAAAGTGGAATGAGGTGAAATCTAATGAGAAAAAGTTGCAATGTTGACACAAAAGCTGCAATGCAGGCTGTTTTTTTTTTTCTTTTGTCCTTCTTCATTTTTCTTTTTTTGCCATTACTCAAAAAAAAGAAATAATGAAAAAAAATCCATGTTATAATGAATTATTTTCAGGGCTCCAATTACTTCAAATATTTATCTTTAAAATGTTTTATGTGGTAAATATTGCATAAATTGTGTAGTAGCCATATAAAAACATCAAAGTTTTCTTTGACAAAAGCGCATAAAACAAACAAAATAATAGTTCCAGCATAAAATCGACAGATATATCTGAAGCTGATCTCGTAACTTAAGTGTTGAAAGTAAAAGAAAAACCAAATAAAAATGTATCACTTTATGAGTGGGGCACCTTTTGGATCCCAAATATATTTAGTGATTTTTTATTTATCTTTTCACTGTGATTACTCAAAAATATGAAAGAATTCAAATCAATGGTGTCCTGCATTATTGATCTTTTAGTGCTCTAATGACTAAATACTGCATATTTCAGTTTTACTATAAAAAAAAAACTTAAGTTGTTTTTGATAGAAAAGCCATAAAACTTTTTTTTAATTTGTATTACGTTATATCAACTTAAAGTTGATATAGAGATTTACTGTAAGCGTTAAATAATTAAGAAAATAATAATAATCTGACTTATTTTTAACATTTTAACGACTGAGACCCTTTATGGTCCCCGGGACCCCTAAAGGTAAAATAAATAAAAAATGCAAATATTTAGTTATGGTTTGAAAATGAAAAATATCAAAATGGCCCCCACATGCTTTAATTTTTCCGTGCGCGGCCCTCAGTGGAGAAAGTTTGCACACCCCTGGCATACTTGATCAACAGCCATGCAGGTGGCGGGATAAACAACTTTAACACTGTTACAAACATGCGCCACACTGTGAACCCCCACCAAACAAGAATGACAAACACATTTCGGGAGAACATCCGCACTGTAACACAACATAAACACAACATTAAAAATACCCAGAACCTCTTGCAGCACTAACTCTTCCCGGGACGCTACAATATACACCCCCGCTACCACCAAACCCCCCGCCCCACCTTAAACCCCCCCCAAGTATGGTCACCGGTGTGAGAGGCGAGCGTACTAACTACTGAGCTAAAAGGACAGGCGATCTTCCGGATCACCAGTACCATTCTTGGAGCTGACTGGCCTCTGTTTGACTCGCACAAACGTGCATACCGTATTTCCTTGAATTGCCGCCGGGAACATAGTATTCGCCTGCCTAGAATTACAGCCGGGTCAAACTCGTTTCGCAAAATAATTAGCGCATGCTTGGCACTTCCGCCGGGTCAAATATGAGTCATTAAATGACTTCTGCCTCCTGGTGGTAGAGGGCGCTAGTGATCCTTCTTGCGACTGCTGGTACTGCAGAAGACCGGTGCTGCAGAAGAAGACAACACGCAGCAAGAGTGAGCAGCCATTGTTTGCTTGCACTTTTACCATGGAGGATTACATATCTAAAATAAAACAGTTTTCTAAACTGGACTTTCAATCGAAGCAGGAGGTAATACTTAAAGGAAGATCTCCATCGAGACAGGATGACTTTTAAAACTGAAGAAAGATAAGGAAGACTTCTATAGGAGCTGCGCATGGACTCATTTATAGCTAAAGGTAAGACCATAGTAACGTTTTTTTTATTAAATGTGATTTTCATGATAAGGTAAGCGCCGGAGTGAGAAGAGGTTTTAAAATAATTAGCGCATGCTTGCCAATCCCGCATGCTTTTGGTAAACGCAGGAGTGAGAAGAGGTTTTAAATTAATTAGCGCCCCGGC
Source organism: Entelurus aequoreus (assembly GCF_033978785.1). NCBI lineage: Eukaryota > Metazoa > Chordata > Actinopteri > Syngnathiformes > Syngnathidae > Entelurus > Entelurus aequoreus. Next base: position 68,184,809 of record NC_084737.1, read on the forward strand.
GGCTATTCAAGGAAATACGGTAGATCTGTTCATGAACAAAATTATTTTTTTAAATGGATGATATTTTTGCATTGTTGATGTTCTGTTGATAAAAGCATGTTTTTTTTGTTTTGTTTTCAAACTGTGTTTTTAGGGCAGCGTGCAGGGGTTGGGTTGTGGAACTTTCCAAACCGATCAGGCCGGGTAACATTCGTAAGCTTAAACAGTATGCAAATGCTGGCATGGATATATGTGTATGTAAGCCTGACCTTTGCCTGGCAAAAAATAAACAACAACAACAGAAAAATAAAAACGTTACAGTCGAGCGCACTGACTAATTTATCATTCTCATAATAAAGAGTCAAGATACAAGATGTTCATCACATCACGCAAGCGAGCTTCATTGAACACGCCTCGCTGACATTAGGAAGCAGATTCATCTTTATGAGTGGTTCAACGTGACGCCGTACACGATTACGAAAGTTAGGTAGCGGTATAGCGGACACGTGATGCGGAGTGTGTGTCGGGCCACGTGAGTCATGTAAGACACCTCCTCAGTGGACACACATGACGGCGGGGGAGATTTTCCACAAGGCTGAGCCCTACGTGTAATAAGAGGTGACTTTCATCTTCTTTTCAAGCATTTAGACACTGATTAATTGATTTTTTTTTTAAATGACACATCCATATCCAGACGGCATAGGATGCACAAATACGGAGGGAAAAAATTGATATTTGTTGTCATGCATGTGATCCAGGCAGCTACTTAAGGGGTGTCATGGTGGGCGTAATTCCTGTGGAATTAGCTCCAACTGGGCTGCGGTGGAAGCAACCAGCTTCTGTCTAAACGATCATCAGCACTACCAGTATTATTTTTTTCATCACAAATACACGCACATGTCTGCCACTCATTTTAAGTTGATCGTAATGTAATAAAGAAATGTGCTTGGATTTGTGCGTTCAAACAATTTAAAATGGACCTACGTTTATTTTTAGTAGGAAAGCCGTGCAACTGCACTGCAAAAAGTCAGTGTTCAAAAACAAGAAAAAAAAAATACAAAAATTAGGGGAATTTTATTTGAACTAAGGAAAATTATCTGCCAATAGAACAAGAAAATTCGGCTTGTCAAGACTTTCCAAAACAAGTCAAATTAGTTAACTTCAATGAACCACAAATTACCTTAAAACAAGTATATTCTCACTAATAACAAGTGCACTTTTCTTTGTAGAAAAAAAAGAGACCTTTTTGCTCAATTTGTTGAAAAATATTCTTAAATTAAGTAAATGCTAGTGCCATTATCTTGCCATAATGATATGCGCTCGGCATTACATTTCTTGAAACCAGCAAACTTATACTAAAAACTAATTTATTGTTCTTAATGGAAAGGCAACAAGGCAACCGCTTGTTACTCTCGGGGTCTACTAGCCGCTCAGGCAAATCATATGGTCTAAAAATGCATTTTTCCATCGATAACATGACATCATCGCGCCAAGTGCGTGCTCTTTCAGTCAATTAGTGCGCATATATACAGCCCGGCCCCCGGCCAAAAATTTTTTTATTGTAATTTTGAAGAATTCATCTCAATGTGCATGAACTATTTCTGTTCAAAATAGTTTGAAATGTCACATGTGAAATGTTTAAATATTAACTGTCAGTTTGCTGTACTGTGCCAACTGTACTTATATGAGTATGTATTTTCTATTGTTTCATTGAAAATAAAACAGCAAAGTCCATTTGGGTGTCAGCCGTATTAATTATGAGACAAAATTGTGTCAAAGTCATGACTTTTTTTTAATGCTTGAAATAAGAAATTATTATTTAAAAAAAAAGAAGTAGTTTTATACTTGTGAGTGTTGATGACACAGCTTTGCAACAGTTGATATTCTACTTTCAAGCATGTTTTAGTCAATATAGGTCATCAAATCTCAGCTACAAGCTGTAATATCTTACAGAGATCATTTAGGACCAAAACCCTTAAAACAAGTAAAACACTAACATAAAATCTGCTTAGTGAGAAGAATTATTTTATCAGACAGAAAAGCAAATATTACCCTTATTTGAGATATTTAATCTTACTTAGATTTAAGTTTTTGCAGTGTGTTGGTACATAAGGCCCTTACATAAGGTACATAAGTTGTTACTTTCTTTGTAGTATTTTCAGTAAATGGTAAATCGAAAATTATTTTTCCAAGTTGTTACTTTCTTGGTAGTATTTTAAGTAAATGGTAAATCGAAAATTATTTTTCCAGCTACATACTCTAAATCTCATCCAAGTTGTATTACTATTGTTTTGTTCATAATAAAATGGTTGCTCAAAGTTGAGAGGTGTACTCACTTTTTGTGAGTTTTGTTCGTTGACTGGACAAACACAAACAACCAGGAGTGAAAATGGAAACTTTTTGCCAGAGCAACAGCAAGTTGGTTTAATGGCTTATGTCTAAAATGTGTAGTAGTGTTGTCCCGATACCAATATTTTGGTACCGGTACTGGTACCCAAATTATTTCGATACTTTTCGGTACTTTTTTTAAATAAAGGGGACCACAAAAAAGTTGAATTTTTGGCTTCATTTTAACAAAAAATCTTAGGGTGCATTAAACATATGTTTCTTATTGCAATTTAGTCCTTAAATAAAATAGTGAACATACAAGACAACTTGTCTTTTAGTGGTAAGTAAACAAACAAAGGCTCCTAATTAGTCTGCTGACGTATGCAGTAACATATTGTGTCATTTATCATTCTATTATTTTGTCAACATTATTAAGGACAAGTGGTAGAAAATGAATTATTAATCTACTTGTTGATTTACTGTTAATATCTGCTTACTTTCTCTTTTAACATGTTCTATCTACACTTTTGTTTACATGTAATAATCACTTATTCTTCTGTTGTTTGGATACTTTACATTAGGTTTGGATGATACCACAAATTTGGGTATCAATCCGATACCAAGTCGTTACAGGATCATACATTGGTCATATTCAAAGCCCTCATGTGTACAGAGACATATTTCCTGAGTTTATAAACATAATATGAATTTTAAAAAAAACGAAAGAATAAAAAAATATATTGACGTAATAATAGTAGCACCGACTAGATACGTGCCTGTACTTGGTATCATTACAGTGGTCCACCAATGGCGTTTGTTTACATTTTGATGCCGGTGAGCTACGGTGTGTAGTGAAGCATGTTTAGCTATTCCTCGTCCTGCAGGGATGCTACTTGCAAGAAACGTACTTTATTTGTCGCCATGGAGACCAGGATTAGTGATTTAAAAGTAGCTAAAACACTGCAGACGGCGGATGGATGTTAGCTGCTAGCTAGCTAGCCATGTCTTAAAGCACCTCTTCCCTGAGGGCGTTTCAGTGTTATAACTTCACCTTTATTGTTAGTTTTTAAGCCAAAATGCGTCCGTTCTCCCTTTTCTGTCTACACACTGTGTCTGCTTGTAAGTACTCCGTGATTGTGCACTGCCGAACATGCTCCTCTGCTCGTAAACCAGCAATGACTCGACGTGACGAGGGTGCGGGACCGATACGTCTCAGAGGCGGTATAGTACCGAAAATGATCCATTAATATCGCGGTACTATACTAACACCGGTATACCATACAACCCTGTAGGGTACTTTTCTTTTCTGAAACCAAAACATATAAGAGTCAACATGCAGATTTCATAAAAACATACATATTGACCTAGTGTTAAAGCACATGATTGCAACGAGAGAAGCTGTATAAAGAAATGGCTAAATCAATACAAGTGTGTTTCTTTCGTACCTAGACATTCTTAGATGTGTCCTTTGACCCACTTGTTGGGCGGAGATGGATGAAATGCTAGTGAGTAAGTGTGAAAGTGTCAAATCAGAGGCAATTTCTCGCTACTTGAGCACTTTATAATGACTGTTTTGACAGAGACGTGGGGCTGTATTGGTCTGGAAAAACTGCATAATGTATGAAGATTAAATGAGTGGCTTTCACACCTCCTTCGACTTGGATTGGACTTGTATGGGCTATAAATGCATAGGCAGCCGTGCCCGCCCTGGGCTGGAAGCCGCTGATTTTATTTGGATTTTGTTTCTTACATCGGAGCAGGTAAAAATAGGACGATAAATATTCAAAACCAAGGCACGTTGACTAAGACGATAACACAATTAACTGACATGCACGGGGCGGTATAGCTCGGTTGGTAGAGTGGCTGTGCCAGCAACTTGAGGGTTCCAGGTTCAATCCCTTCTTCCGCCATCCTAGTCACTGCCGTTGTGTCATTGGGCAAGACACTTTACCCACCTGCTCCCAGTGCCACCCACACTGGTTTAAATGTAACTTAGATATTGGGTCCCACCATGTAAAAGTGCTTTGAGTCACTAGAGAAAAGCGCTATATAAAATATAATTAACTTCACTTTACATGTTAGTTAATGTATAAAAACGAGACAAAAATGTTGCCAGAAATTAAATCCAATCATATTACATTTTTTCTTGACTATAGGTGGGACAAGTTCTTTAACGGCGGGCTTAAGAACGAGGGGTGGGGATTAGTTATGAAGTAGAGCCAATCAGATGCTTTTTCTTGTGAGATCCAAAAACAAAATGTGTGTATTTAACATGTTCCACGTTGTAATATTTGGGATAAAGTGAAGAGGACACATTTAATTGTTACTGCTATGATGCCATCAGCAGGCAAATCATTGATTGTGACAACTACACAACTCTAAGTTAAATCTATCATTTGCAGCTTCCGGTGTTGTGCCAAAAACTGACTTCCTCCCAAAAATGAATTCCTGTCTCGTCAGCGAGAACTGCTTCTGGGCTTTGTCTGAACACAACTGATTACTACATACAAGACAAACGCTTATATTTTTGGTTGTTGTAACAATCTGTGTATGAAGTTATTCAAGCCTTTATTGTTTCCAATAAATGAAAGAGTTGGCCATTTATATGGTAATAATGTGATTAGGACACCCGATTCTGATCATTTGGATGGGTGGCCAAATACTTTTGGCAATATAGTGTACGCATGATGATACCGTGTACGATGAGACAGAAGCACAATGCGTGGACTGAACACTAAAGTTGTAGCTGAGTGAGTTTACCATGAATTGATTTACGTGGACCCCGACTTAAACAAGTTGAAAAACTTATTCGGGTGTTACCATTTAGTGGTCAATTGTACGGAATATGTACTGTACTGTGCAATCTACTAATAAAAGTTTCAATCAATCAATCAATGCTCTGCACACCGCCAAGATGTGTGAAGAGAAAAAGGCTGTGTTTACTTTATCCACTTACTGAAACAAACTTTAGTCTTCTCAATGTTTTACTTCATTATTTATTTGGATACAATGTATAATATCACATTTTTATTTACAGAAGTACGATATTCAAGACAGAAGTTTGCATTTTAATAATCTTGATGTTGGAGATTATTATTTATTTGCATGCTATGTGCAATGCTGCATTTTTGCTAAGAGAAGTATTTTATTCAAGGCATTAATATTGCTTCTTACAGGATACTCTTAATTTAGTTCTTTGAAAATTATTCTATAAAAAGTACAATTTACACCTGAACAACATTATTCAAATGATAATTTTGCTAAGAGTAAAATGCAGTGTATTAAAGATTAAAGATTAAAGTACCAATGATTGTCACACACACACTAGATGTGGTGAAATGTGTCCTCTGCATTTGACCCATCCCCTTGGGGAGCAGTGGGCAGCAGTGGGCAGCAGTGGGCAGCAGTGGGCAGCAGCGGCGCCGCGCCCGGGAATCATTTTGGTGATTTAACCATAACCCATAACCTCCCTGCTTGGCACTCAGCAACAAAGGGTTGGAGTTGGGGGTTAAATCAATGCAGTCTCATTTCAGACTACTAGTTTTTGATCCAATAAAATATATATATATTTTAAATTATCTATTTCATTTGTATTCAATGGTTTCTTTAAAGGCCTACTGAAACCCACTACTACCGACCACGCAGTCTGATAGTTTATATATCAATGATGAAATCTTAACATTGCAACACATGCCAATATGGCCGGGTTAACTTATAAAGTGCAATTTTAAATTTCCCGCGAAACTTCCGGTTGAAAACGTCTATTTATGATGACGTATGCGCGTGACGTCAATCGTTGAAACGGAAGTTTTCGGACACATTGTATCCAATACAAAAAGTTCGGTTTTCATCGCAAAATTCCACAGTATTCTGGACATCTGTGTTGGTGAATCTTTTGCAATTTGTTTAATGAACAATGAAGACTGCAAAGAAGAAAGCTTTAGGTGGGATCGGTGTATTAGCGGCTGGCTGCAGCAACACAACCAGGAGGACTTTGACTTGGATAGCAGACGCGCTATCCGACGCAAGCCGCCGACCGCATTGAAGATCGGGTGAAGTCCTTCGTCGCTCCGTCGATCGCTGGAACGCAGGTGAGCACGGGTGTTGATGAGCAGATGAGGGCTGGCTGGCGTAGGTGGATAGCTAATGTTTTTAGCATAGCTCTGTGAGGTCCCGTTGCTAAGTTAGCTTCAATGGCGTCGTTAACAACAGCATTGTTAAGCTTCGCCAGGCTGGAAAGCATTAACCGTGTAGTTACAGGTCCATGGTTTAATAATATTGTTGATTTTCTGTCTATCCTTCCAGTCAGGGGTTTATTTCTTTTGTTTCTATCTGCAGTTAAGCCCGATGCCATCACGTTATCTCCGTAGCTAATGTATTGTCGTGGAGATAAAAGTCACTGTGAATGTCCATTTCGTGTTCTCGACTTTCATTTTCAAGAGGATATAGTATCCGAGGTGGTTTAAAATACAAATCCGTGATCCACAATAGAAAAAGGAGAGAGTGTGGAATCCAATGAGCCAGCTTGTACCTAAGTTACTGGCAGAGCGAAAAAAGATGCGTCCTGCACTGCACTCTAGTCCTTCACTCTCACGTACCTCATCCTCGAATCTTTCATCCTGGCTCAAATTAATGGGGTAATCGTCGCTTTCTCGGTCCGAATCGCTCTCGCTGCTGGTGTAAATAATGGGAAAATGTGAGGAGCCTTACAACCTGTGACGTCACGCTACTTCCGGTACAGGCAAGGCTTTTTTTATCAGCGACCAAAAGTTGCGAACTTTATCGTCGATGTTCTCTACTAAATCCTTTCAGCAAAAATATGGCAATATCGCGAAATGATCAAGTATGACAGAATGGATCTGCTATCCCCGTTTAAATTTTAAAAAATTAATTTCAGTAGGCCTTTAAAAAGTGGTGAAAAAAAATCGGAAACAATCGTAAATCAAGTTTTTTGTGGAAAACATCTGGGATTCTACTCATTGTGTTTTGTCCTTGAACAGAACAAAGGAAGACTTCTACTCTGTTTTAAAGTGGAATATATTCCCCTAACACGGAGTTATACAGTATATTGCCACTAGGAAGAGAAGGGGACCAAGTAGGCATCTCTGTTGTACTCCGACCTTCATTTCTAATGGCTCCGTCATCCTCCCGTCATACAACACCCTGGCCTAAAAGCCGTCATACAGAACCAGGATCATCTTAAAGATCTTAGATCGAATATCATAATGCCGCAATATCTTCCACATTTTGCAGTTTTGGGGGCCATAGCACTGATTAAATTGATATCAATTTATTTCAAAGGGCGCAGCTGATCTGAGATACAAGTGTACCAACTGAGCTCGTAAGTTGAGGTACTACTGTATATTGACTAGAATGTGATGCTAAAATAAAAATAGCAACTACTGTATGACTATGAAATGGTGAGGGACGCAGCATTGGTGCTGTTGTACGTGATCTTCCATCCTTTGTTTTCTCCACTCAAGTCAGATCTAAATGCTACCTTCACTTGGTAACTTCTTGTTTCGATGCGGCGCGGTGATGTCGACCCGCAGAAGGGTCCGTACTCTCGTCCGGCTGTCGAAATCTTGCAAATAAAAACCAGGGAGAGTGATTCATTAAAGGCACAACTCATGTTGAATATGCAGGAAACCACACGGGCTAAGAGTACATCACTTTAGTGGTGTGTAGACAGCGACAGATTACCTCCGCGAGCATGAGGACGAATACATTGTTTGGTTGTTGCTCTGTAGTCACATGACTCACCTTTAACATGTCGTAGGGACACGGGGCATCTGGATGTCCCTCTATGTCAAAGGGCTCCATGAAGTCCAGAGTTATTTCGTAGCCCTCAGGAAGACGTATGGTGTGGTTGCAGTGAGTCATGGGTGGGTACGGTCTCGGGTAACTGGGACTGGTCAGAACTCCTGATAGGTTGGTCAACACCTGGCTGTGGCATGGTACTGCAGAGATACAGAGAAAGAAAAGCAGCATTAGGTTTTGGCATCAACTAAAACATTCCATTAACAAAAACAACAACAAATTAAAAATGGCCATGTCTGTGAATGTTCTCATTCCTCCAGGTCATTGTAATCTCAGGGCATTCAATCGATCACAACAGGACTGTGATCGATTGAATCGATTGGACTTCATCAGTTCGTGCTCATAGATTTAGACAGATCTAAGTGCTCATAGACTAAGTCTAAGAGTCGAAGTCTATGAGCACAAACTAATGAAGCCTACTCGGATGAGAGGCGAAACGTCTTCCAAGACAAACCAAACAGTCCAGTGTCCATCGATTGAATGCCCTGAGAGGGAAAAAATGGACAGGTAAAAATGTTGGGTTTTTTTTTACTGTCAACTACTTTTTATTTACTTTTTTGTTCACTTTCAAGTTGGTGACCCGCTCGGTCATGTATTAGCTGATTTATATAGTAATTCAATGAATATCATCCACTTCTTCTTCTTAGCCCTGTCCTGCTCATTCACGTTATTTCTTCCCATGCTTGGAAAACAAAGTTATGTCTTGCTATTAGCTAATGCTAGCGAGTAAGACCAGAGTAAGACCTATCTTGCTAATTGTATTGTACCATATGTCTCGGCGAGAAATCTACGTTCAAAGAACTCCGGCTTATTAGTGATTCCCAGAGCCCAAAAAAAGTCTGCGGGCTATAGAGCGTTTTCTATTCGGGCTCCAGTATTATGGAATGTCCTACCGGTAACAGTTAGAGAGGCTACCTCAGTAGAAGCATTTAAGTCCCATCTTAAAACTCATTTGTATACACTAGCCTTTAAATAGGACCCCCTTTTAGACCAGTTGATCTGCCGTCTCTTTTCTGCTCTGCCCCCCTCTCCTTCGTGGGGAGGGGGGGGCACAGATTAGGTGACCACAGATGTAGCGCTAGCTGTTCCAAGTCTGGACCACTCATCTGTGCATCAGTTGAGGACGTCTCTGCGCTGCTGACTTGTCTCCACCCAAGACGATCTCCGTCTGACCCCACTATGGACTGGACTCTCACACTATGATCTAGATCCACTCGATGTCCATTGCACAGGTTGCCCATCTGCGGTCCCCTCTAAGGTCTCTCATTGTGTCCCATTGGGTTGAGTTTTTTCTTGCCCTGATGTGGGGTCTGAGCCGAGGATGTCGTTGTGGCTTGTGCAGCCCTTTGAGACACTCGTGATTCAGGGCTATATAAATGAACTTTGATTGATTGATGTTTTGCGCAGATCTTATGTGACATTTGCTACGCCAACTAATGGCGGACATGCTTGTGACTCAAATTTTTGCTTGCAATTTAAAGCATAACAATTAGCCGAGAGACAGCTCTAATCTCAAAACACTCTTAAAATCGGGGCATTCTTAAGTTAAGGCACACCTGTATTCATTTTTCAGTGTCTGTGTTTTCCAATGTCAACTACCTGGTTTTCCCACTTAAATGTTTTCCCCGCTTGTAACATTATAGTTCGAGTGGGAGTTTTTGAGAATGAAAGGATTTTAAAAAAACGGATGCAATGGTTGCTATATTCCTGTTAAACCGGTGAGTGAAAATCACACGCTCTTCCAAATATTGCTTTTTGAAACATAAAGTTATGTTTCTGTTGCATGCGTGCATGTTAGTAGGGTGCAGTTTATGGACCCACTATCCGTTGTGTGAAGAAGCACATATAACATGTCAATTAATGAATGAGAGGACGCTGCATATGAAATTTTTACTGCAAACACATTACCAGCCCCTTACCGCTCATTATAGAAGGGACTATAACGGCAAATTCCTCAGCATACTCTTGTTGTCTCCCTTGGCGCACAGTGTTAGTGCTGGGCTGGTAATTTGACATACAAGGATCCACTCCTCACCGGCATTGTGTCATGTACATGTGCAACATTATGTTAAATCTATTATTTTGCAGTAAAAACAATTTTTTTGAACAATTTATTTTCCATTAATTTGTTTAGGTGGCTTTAGTCAAACCCATAAAAACATTTTCTATCAACTTTGGTGTATTAACTCTCCATTGTGGGCAAAAAGGACATTTTATATATAAAACATAATAGTAATTCTGCAACAAAATGTATGTGATAAACTTCTTTCATAATGTATTTTTGGAGTAATTACCTGTCGTATGTGGCAGTTATGATAAATCGCAATGAATTCCACCCAGCAACAAGTGGCCTTGCCTAAATGTCACATGGCCAGAAGAAAAAAAATCCAAACTTTTCTGTAATCTAGATCCAGAAGTTACTTTTATACATCATCACCAGTCCTAAAAACGACTTCTGAACCTCACTGCTGTGTCTGCTAGTTTTATTGTAGCTGTGAAGTTTCAAACCCAGGCAGAGTCCCTATGACCTTAGAGGTTCAGCTGTCTTTCAGAAAGCAAACATAAGAACGAGCTTAAAAAGTAGATGTGTTTCTGTCAGGGGGGTTCATCTGTGGAACAGCTTGGATGATTCCTTAATATGCTCCAGTTCAATTTACACATTTAAAAAAAACTTTAAGACCAAATGTCTTGGAAAAATATATCACTATATAGTATTAACAGTAGTTAATACTATAATCAATGTTAATTACAAACTAAATGTGGGATATAAATAATAATGGAAGTATAATTGTCTGTATATAGTATATTATTTGTACAAAGGTTTAATCAACACGTGTGCAGGGATATTTCACATGTCTTTACTGTGTATATAATTTATAAGTGTTTATGTTGTGTTAAGGAAATTTAATATTTTTAGGAAGCTCATCTTGTATTTGACATTATTTATAGGGTTAGGCGCAATGAGTGTTCAACTTCAGCCTAAACCCTTTCGGTCTGTAACATTGTCAATTTATGACTGTTTGTTTATGTAAAACTGTTTATTTTGTTGACCACTGACCAAAGAAATTAATAAACTAAACTAAACTAAGTTTAACGTGAAAGATGTGTGTTGTTGTCATCGGGAGACAAATTGAAAGATAAAGGTAAGGTCACTGTGTTCAAACACTGACTTACAAATACTTCATTCAAAGTAGCTCAACACTATATAAATATTTATTTTCATAATAATAAAGACATACCAATAATGGGGTCATAATAAATGGCATTCATTAAGGTTGCCTTAGTGACGCAGCAAGTGTGCAGATGTTGCCCCAGACGATACAAATGAGGCTTGTAAAAAGCTGTAATTCATATCATTAATAAAAACCTCTGAGCATATAATCCTTTTTTTGGAGCCTGTTCATCGCATATATTATTTTGTCACCCCTCTTACTCCCCCGGCAAATAATGATAAGTCAAGGCACGTCAAAGAAGTAATTGTGATGTATTACCAGCACACTTTTATTGCTGCACATAGGTATCAATTTTTCATATCACTTTGAAGTTGCTTCTCTCTGGAGAATCAACACTAATTAACCTTGTCTTTCGGCAGCTGGCAGAGATCAACTGCTTCATGCGCCACTGTGCCATTAGACTGTGAAATATTATAATATATCAGCCAGCTGTCACCGACTCTACGACTGGTATCAACAATGGTTACGTTTTTTTGAAGACTTGTTGAAGGACCCATAGAGCCCAGATGACCACATTTTCACTAACTAACAAGTACTCTAATATTTTTTTTTGCTCCTGAAAATGAATCTGACAGTCATTTCCCATAATATCAATTCGTTTTAAGTAATCGGTAAATAACTAACTGTACTTGGAACACCCCCCCCTTTCCATAGCCAGACTCGATATGCCGTCATCTACAGAACTGGAGCCCATTTCCCTGCATAGACAGTTTGGATAAGCATGTAAAACTATTATTTTCATCACTTAATTGCATGTTTTTGTCGCCCTGGTCTATGATTACTTCAAAACTGATATGGTTAAAATTATGAGCAAACAATCTACAGTATATAAATATAATAATACGTTAGGTCAGGAAAAAACACAGAGGCTATATCATCCCTACAAGCCTATTTCGCAGGCTTGTAGGGATGATATAGCCTCTGTGTTTTTTCCTGACCTAACGTATATTCCGCTCTACCCCGGTATTGAGCACTGTATAATGAATAAACCACTGAAACCTAGACTATGAATATAAAATCAAGGCCTGTTTCCTTATCTTTAGTGTTTGCATATCCTCAGGATTTTCTTAAGCTTATTATGACATTTGTAGTTCTTTTAATTCTTTTAAAAAACCCTTCTTGCAACCTGCGTGTTCCCACCCCGATAAAGCTGCTGGAAATGTAAATTTCTCTTGTAAGAAATTGTAAGTATATATCTACAGGTGAAAATTCAAATAAATTAGAATTTCGTGCAAAAGTTTGTTTATTCCAGCAGTTAAGATTTACAAGGCAAAACTAATACATGACATAGGCTCATAACATGCAACTCAAGTTATTACAAGCCTTCTTTTGATATAGTTTTGATGATTATGGCTTACAGCTTATGAAACCCTTCGAGTTGAACATTTCTGAAAATGTGGGGTTTAACGTAGTCCGTGGCGACACCGTAGTCGATAAGCTTCTTCTTTTTCTCTATCTTCTTGTTATGGGACATTCATCCTCCGCTGTTGCCATTTCTAATATAAAGTAGTGTAAAGTTCTTACTTATATCTGTCGGTAAACTCGCCATGAAAGCGCTAAAACATACTGGTGTAGTGAGTTTACATTATTCACCCAAGGAACTTTAGTTATTAGAGAGTTCCGGTCAGACGCTTTTTCACGGGACACATTTCCGGCCTTGTTGTTTCCAGATTAGGAGATGCTGCTCCGTTATTGATTTACCGTAAGTAAAGTCCGAATTTCATTAAAACAGTTAGCTCCATCTTTTGACACTTCTTCCACTCCCGTCCGTGCACGCTACACCGCTACAACAAAGATGACGGGGAGAAGACGCTGCCGAAGGTGAGCCACGTAAATAAGACCGCCCACAAAACGGCGCATCCGGGAGCGACTGGCAGAAAGCGGCTTGAAGATGATCTGTAAAACATAATCTATGCCACATTCTGACCAAAGAACCACCATTACATGTTATGTAGACCACAAGGAAGTGTTTTCAATTTAGAAAAAAAAAAATAATAATATGACTCCTTTAACGCGCCTTATAATCTGGTGCGCCTTTTATATGAAAACAGATCGAAAATAGACCATTCATCGGCAGTGCGCTTTATAATCCGGTGCGCCCTTTGGTCCAGAAAATATGGTATATACGTTTATATTGAGGTATATCGATTCTTAATGGGGAACGACATTAATGTCTCTTGTTTTCATGTTAGCATTTTAGCTGGGGCCAGTCAGTCTGTGAGTATATAAGTGCAGTTATCAGTCACAGTTTTTCGATCCTTTTAATTTAAAACGGTAATATTAACTGCAGGGAGTTTTACTGCGGTTATTATTAATACTGTTTATCGCTACATACCTAGTTAGAGCCGGCTGAGTCTGCAACTGGACGAGACGTCACGCATAACACAGGTACAGTAACATGACACCATTGGATTTTACGTGAATCGGTGGGACCGGCGGGACTTGGTAGGTGCCAAAAAAGTACCGGATTTGGTTCCCATCCCTTATTGTATCTGACCTCCTTTTGCTCACCTGTACAAGATCTTTTGTTTCTATGGAGCAAATATCCTGGTCTGCATGTGCAATAATACCCGCCAATGTAGTTATGGCAAAAATGGTCGCACACTCTGTCCTCGTGCACACTGGACCGGCATTCGTCGATGTCTGAGGAAGACAGAGAGGTCAGAGTTTAAACTGCATGGCTGTCTTGGCCTAAATGGGGGCAGACTTTAAAAAAGGACATTACTTTGCTTGCATGAGATGGATGTTAAGTAGAAGTTGAGAGTAATGGAGAAGTTCTCAGCTCTGTAGCAGAATTGGTTTGTCGTGTCCAATTAAAAAGATAATATTAAATTGGACAAAAAAAAAATCCCAAAACTGAACTGAATAACAAGACAGGTCACCATGGAGGCCATTTGCTCCGTGAGATTTAACTAATAAGCTTGGGTGCTTCCGTGCAAAATGTTAGCGTTTGCACGAAATGAGACGTTTCACAGGCTGTTGGTAATCATCTAAGTGTTCTATTAATAGATTGATCAGTGCTAATTAATTTTGTTGCAAAATCATAACCCACAATAAACACAATTGAACCCTGAAATACCAGCTCTGAGGATTTATTGGCTTGTAGTAAGAAGACTGCTGTCGGTGATTGCCATGGCAACGCCTCGTCACAGATTTTCATGGTCTATTGGTGGACAAGCCGGGTCACTCTCGGTTCAATAAAATCAGAAAAATGTATTTGTTCACTGAAAACTGTCAGATTGTACAATGGGTTTTTTTATGACCGACATTAAAAACAGGTGATAAACACTAGTGATCATTACAGAAGCCCATAAGTGTTATCAACAACTTTTATTATAAATAATATATACACTTGACACTATTTTGTAACTGGTTGTAAAAGGCCTTTTTTTTAGTCAAGTCCATGTCAGACAACCAACAAATTTAGCTGAACTGCACCAATTTTGTCAAGAGGAGTGGTCAAAAATTCAACCAGAAGCTTGCCAGAAACTTGTGGATGGCAACTGCAGTGAAACTTGCCAAGGGACATGTAACCAAATATTAACATTGCTGTATGTATACTTTTGACCCAGCAGATTTGCTCACATTTTCAGTAGACCCGTAATAAATTCATAAAAGAACCAAACTTCATGAATGTTTTTTTGTGACCAACAAGTATGTGCTCCAATCACTCTGTCACAAAAAAATAAGAGTTGTATAAATTATTGGAAACTCAAGACAGCCATGACATTATGTTCTTTACAGGTGTATGTAAACTTTTGACCACGACTGTATATACAGCCCAGCCCTCGGCCAAATTATTTTTAACTCAATGCGGCCCCCGAGTCAAAAATTTTGGGCACCCCTGGTATAAACCAACGGTTAAAATCAAACTAATCTCTCCTACATAAATACACCCGGTTACAAAGTTGATCAAACAGGCGCTGCTCCAAAATTGATCACTTTCAGTAAATAGTCTAATTCAAAGCGCTTCAATTTGATTATTAATAAAATCAATGAGTTTAATGTATTATTAACAACGAGATGACAATGATACCTGTGCTGTCCAGTTGTTACTGTATATCTCATTTTCTTACACTTCTGAGTATCATTTTCAAATATCATTTTGCATGCAGTTCCGGTTCCAAGATGTTAGATGGCAGTAGTGTATAGACTACTAGGGTGTGAGTAGTCTTTGCCATTAAGCTGAATCTGTTATTTTGTTGCGCCCTAAAACATGTTTACACTGTAAGTATTGCACTTAACACGCACCGTTTGTTTTCTATCAGGCATACTTGCTTTGTTGGCATTGAACATTTTGACATTGGCTAGAGGAAGTTTGGAAGTCTGCTCTTAGTGCTTGTTTCTCCACCAAGTGTTTGAGTCTGCAACTGGACATGACGTCACGGCCAACAAAAATATCAAAAAATGGCACTGTTGGATTTTACGTGAATCAATCAGTTTGGTCGGTGCCTAAAAATAAATGAATTTGGTATCCATCCCTAATGTATGTCATCAGTTGGCATACGTCACAAGTCGGGGCAAATCGCAAACTGCTCATTTGAAACAAGGCAATATTGTTTTATAACTATCTCGGTAATGCCTCCATGGTTTGAATTCATATTATCAGAACTTACGCAAAAACAGGCAAAAAAAGTGGGTTTTGCAATATATGACCCATTACATTTGTGTAAACCAGTGGTTCTCAAACTTGTTTTGTCATCCCCCACTTTGGACAAGGGGGAGTTTTCAAGCCCCACCTGCCCCCATCGCCCCCAACAGAACGCTAATGCCAAGCTTAACATTTTCAAATTTATTGAACATCAAGTAACATCAAGTTGTATACATTCAAACTCAATAACATAAAATAACATCAAGTTCAATAATAAATAAAATAACTGTGCAGCTGTGGTATAACTTGCATCAACTTGCTTTTCTTTTAATGTGAAACAGAAATTGGTGGAAACAACCTTCTTACCTGTTATTGACTATGGAGATGTGTTGTACATGAATGCTACTGCTGGTTGTCTCCACAAGCTGGATAGTGTGTACCACGGTGCACTAAGATTTATCACCAACTGCGCTCCCCTTACTCACCATTGCGTATTATACTCAATGGTTAACTGGACATCTTTATGTGCTCGACGCCTCAATCATTGGTATGTTTTCATCTACAAAACCATTCTGGGTATCACTCCATCTTATCTGTCTTGTCTTTTAACAAAGAAACAAGGAAGTCACAATCTTCGTTCAATGAATGTTCTGCAATTTGTCGTCCCCAAAGTAAGAACTGAACTGGGCAAGAAAGCATTTAGGTTTTCAGCACCGAAGGCTTGGAATAACCTACAATCGAATATTAAACTTCAAACCCTTGTTACGTTGAATGAGTTTAAAGCTTCTGTGAAAGGACTGCAGTCTACCTTGTCTGTATGCACATGTGTTATGTGAGCAAGTTTTAATGTCGTAAATGTGATGTTTTATGTATTTGTTTACTGTTTTTAATGTAACCTTGCTGCTGCCCTCTTGGCCAGGTCTCCCTTGGAAAAGAGATCTTTGATCTCAATGGGATTTTACCTGGTTAAATAAAGGCTAATAATCAAGTTCAATAATAAATAAAATAACTTGCATCGAGTTAAATAATAAATCAAACAAAAGTGTTAAAACTTGCATCAAGTTCAATAATAAATAAAAAAAAGGGTTATAACTTGCATCAAGTTCAATAATAAATCAAATAACTTGCATCAAGTTCAATAATAAATCAAATAAAAGTGCCACTTTGCAATCTTTGCAAAAAAAAAAAGAGGAGTTATGCATTTGGCAAGACAGCGCAAGTGAACATGAGTTTAATTTGTAATTTTAATTTTGTAAATTTTTAATTTGTCCACGAGTTGTTCCTCAAGATCACTTGCAATGTCGCATATACGTCTCGCAACTGTGTCGTTTGACAGTGGGACAGCTTTTAATTTCGCTGCGCTTGTCTCGTCAAGCATGACTGACATCATGTCTATTGCAGCGGGGGAGAATGAGCTGCTCAGCAATTGTGTGTGGTTTTTTTTGCATTGTGCAATTTTGTATGCAACTCTATATGAAGCCATTTGAGCGTTACTGTTTACTGATGCAGCTTTTACCATGCGCTTCTCCTGTTGACGGTACTCTGCCAGTTTTCTTTGAAAGAAATGAAGTGGCTTATTGACGTGATTGGGGTGTGTGGTCTCGAGGTGTCTCTTTAATTTGTTGGGTCTCATGCTGTCTGCTGCTAGCGGTTTTAGACACAGAACACACAGGGGTCTCTCCTCTGCCCCCACCGCCGCTGCCGTGAATCCAAGAGCAAGATACCCTTCATCATATTTTCTTTTCGGTTGGCTTTTTGGTTGATTAGGCCCGTCAGATTTTTGTTTCTCTGCAGGCGATGGCTCTGGCTCGACGACCTTTGAGGTGCGAGTCACAAATGTATCCATTTTGTGTAATTGTGGTCCACACATTAGCCTGCTACCCATCCGCGCGAAAGTTTGTTCCGCTTAGCCCCGTCCCCATTAGTTACTGTTGCTATGTCTGTCAAACTTTCGCTCCTACCTAGAAATTTAAAGCCTACAGGAAAAATAAGTAATTTACATTTATTTATATAGCGGATTTCACAGACAGAAGTGATTTACAGTGTGTATAGAAAATGAAAGCATAGTAAAAAAAAAAATCTAAGAATATAATAAAAATTAAAAAAAAATTTAAGTGAAATTTCCTCCCGTTCCTCGCGCCCCGCCTGTCATGTCTCTATTCCCCACCAGTGGGGCACGCCCCACACTTTGAGAAACGCTGGTGTAAACTGTCTTGAGAAAAAATCTGTCGTAAATGTTGGTGCCGTTCGAATTACAAAAAAAATGTTTTCTATGGAAAGGCTTTATGATTGGAATAGTGCAGAGATATTCAACTAAATAGTTTCGGGGGCCACATTTCTGGAAAGCTTCACTAAAAGTCTTATTTTGTAGATTGCAGGGAACCAGCATCCTCAACAATAGACATCTGTTTTTCATCTTTATTTTGTCAGAGTTACAGGAGCGCTCAGATGTTTTTCAGGACCTTCTGCAGAACGGGGTTTGCATTTTGAGTTTTTTACTGTTTTCCTGTGTGTATAGTAGTTCTTGTCTTGCGCTCCTATTTTGGTGGCTATTTCTCTTTTTTTGGTATTTTCCTGAAGCAGTTTCATGTCTTCCTTTAAACGATATTCCCAGCATCTACTTTGTTTTAGCAATCAAAAATATTTCAGTTGTTTTTATCCTTCTTTGTGGGGACATTGTTGATTGTCATGTCATGTACGGATGTACATTGTGGACGCCGTCTTTGCTCCACAGTAAGTCTTTGCTGTCGTCCAGCATTCTGTTTTTGTTTACTTTGTAGCCAGTTCAGTTTTAGTTTCGTTCTGCATAGCCTTCCCTAAGCTTCAATGCCTTTTCTTAAAGGCCTACTGAAATGATTTTTTTTTTTTAAACGGGGATAGCAGATCCATTCTATGTGTCATACTTGATCATTTCGCGATATTGCCATATTTTTGCTGAAAGGATTTAGTAGAGAACATCGACGATAAAGTTCGCAACTTTTGGTCGCTGATAAAAAAAGCCTTGCCTGTACCGGAAGTAGCGTGACGTCGCAGGTTGAAGGGCTCCTCACATTTCCCCATTGTTTACACCAGCAGCGAGAGCGATTCTGACTGAGAAAGTGACGATTATCCCATTAATTTGAGCGAGGATGAACGATTTGTGGATGAGGTACGTGAGAGTGAAGGACTAGAGGGCAGTGCAGGACGTATCTTTTTTCGCTCTGACCGTAACTTAGTTAAAAGGGCTCATTGGATTCCACACTTTCTCCTTTTTCTATTGTGGATCACGGATTTGTATTTTAAACCACCTCGGATACTACATCCTCTTGAAAATGAGAGTCGAGAACGCGAAATGGACATTCACAGTGACTTTTATCTCCACGACAATACATCGGTGAAGCACTTTAGCTACGGAGCTAACGTGATAGCATCGTGCTTAAATGCAGATAGAAACAAAATAAATAAGCCCCTGACTGGAGGGATAGACAGAAGATCAACAATACTACTATCAGGAGACACCGAACCAAACACTGGACCTGTAACTACACGGTTAATGCTGTGCCGCCTGTCGAAGCCTAGCAATGCTGTTGCTAACGACGCCATTGAAGCTAACTTAGCTACGAGACCTCGTCAGAGCTATGATAAAAACATTAGCGCTCCACTTACGCCAACCCTCATCTGCTAATCAACACCCGTGCTCACCTGCGTTCCAGCGATCGACGGCGCGACGAAGGACTTCACCCGATCATCGATGCGGTCGGCGGCTAGCGTCGGATAGCGCGTCTGCTATCCAAGTTAAAGTTCTCCTGGTTGTGTTGCTGCAGCCAGCCGCTAATACACCGATCCCACCTACAACTTTCTTCTTTGCAGTCTCCATTGTTCATTAAACAAATTGCAAAAGATTCACCAACACAGATGTCCAGAATACTGTGGAATTTTGCGATGAAAACAGAGCTGTTTGTATTGTGATACAATGTGTCCGAATACTTCCGCTTCAACCATCGACGTCACGCGCAAACGTCATCATACATAGACATTTTCAACCGGAAGTTTCGCGGGAAATTTAAAATTGCACTTTATAAGTTAAACCGGCCGTATTGGCATGTGCTGCAATGTTAAGATTTCATCATTGATGTATAAACTATCAGACTGCGTGGTCGGTAGTAGTGGGTTTCAGTAGGCCTTTAAAGGCACTCACCTTTTTTTTTTTTTTGGTTTAAGCATTAGACACCTTTTTACCTGCACACTGCCTCCCGCTGTTTCCGACATCTTCAAAGCAATTAGCTACCGGCTGCCACCTACTGATATGGAAGAGTATTACACGGTTACTCTGCCGAGCTCTAGACCAGTGGTTCTTAACCTGGGTTCGATCGAACCCTAGGGGTTCGGTGAGTCGGCCTCAGGGGGTTCGGTGGAGCCTCCGCCGCGGAGGTCAAGACACACCCAACTCATCGTGTAAATAAAAACTTCTCCCTATCGTCGTATTATGGATACGGCAACAGCCACACTGGTTTTCAGGTGTGTAATTTGTTGTGAGTTCATGCACTGTGTTGGTTTTGTTCTTTGAACAAGGTGATGTTCATGCATGGTTCATTTTGAGCACCAGTAAAAAAAACATATAACTTTGTCTTGAATTTGAAAAAAAAAAACATTTTATTTTTCACTAAAGAAGGGTTCGGGGAATGCGCATATGAAACCAGTGGGGTTCGGTACTTCCAACAAGGTTAAGAACCACTGCTCTAGACAGCACCGACACTCAACAACAACACATCATTTGCAGACTATAATTACTGGTTTGCAAAAAATATTTTTAACCCAAATAGGTGAAATTAGATCATCTCCCACGGCACACCAGACTGTATCTCACGGTAAAATAGTGCTGCTCTATACAACAGGAGCACTCTAGTGGTTCTGATGCAAACACTTTTGTCTCCAGAGTTTTGAACTGAACTCTGTGGCCGATATAGTGTCATTCCCAGGCCAGATTTGGCCCCTGGCCACTGGTTGAATACCCCTGGACTGGCGTCATTAAAAGCATCAAAATACACTTCTGCCTGGAGGCAAAAAAGTGTCACTACGCTACATCACCTTCTGAGGTGTAAAATGCTTGGAAGCCGGTGAATCGCTCCTCGTTAGAGTAGTCGCTCCTAAAGACCACTGACATGCGGTTGCCGGCTGACAGGATGACGGTGTTCCTCGGGGTGCTATCATGGCGCTTCGCTTCGTCTCCACAGAAACGCACTGTGTCGTTCCCTTCCGCTAAAACCTATTTGGACAAGGTCAGGGAGCTGTAAAGGCACAATCCAAACAATTTAGCCCAACTAGTGCGAGCGGGCTGTACCTGGACGTAGTCATACTCGCACAGGTTGGAGGGTTCCAGGCTGAAGTGGGTGAAGTAGAGTTTGACCCCGTGGCCCTGTGGGACGCTGATGTTCCACACCGCGCACGTGTTATCGGGGTATGGCCGCGGGAAGTCGGGGGAGGTGAAGCTGCCGTATAAGCCTGTCATATCCGCACTCAGCAAGACATGGAAGAGGGAAAATAGGACGAATACAAAGCCAGCACTGGCACATTAATGTGTGAGCACAGCAGTTTGGGGAATGTTTAAAAATATCCCGACAACCTGGTGCTCACCTGGTCATGTTGTGGCCTCACAGTCCTCAGATGTTTTCTGTCTGTTGCATTGGCTCTGCCTTAGCTCAGTGCTCTTTGGGTAATTGAACCCGCGTGTCACGCCCAGCTGACAGTTAAGCAAACAAAGTGCGGCAGGCACATGATCGGCGTCATCGTCACCCACCTCCCTCGGTCACGGATGTCAGGGGAAATAGACGTCAATATCTTGTTGAGACTTCTATTCCTGCCGCGTCGTCACCCCTTCAGCACACAAGTCAGTCTACATCGCAAACCTTATGAAACACAATTGATAAAGACATGACGGGAGAAGTTCTTGTCAGTTTAATAAGTGACGCAGACCTGTGCTGATCCCATGGATTAGTACTAAATGACCACCTTTAGAGAACACCCTCCTGCATTGAATTGTGTTATTTACCTACAAACCCCATTTCCATCTGAGTTGGGAAATTGTGTTAGATGTAAATATAAACGGAATACAATGATTTGCAAATCCTTTTCAACCCATATTCAAATGAATGCACTACAAAGACAACATATTTGATGTTCAAACTCATAAACTTAGTTTTTTTTTTGCAAATAATAATTAACTTAGAATTTCATGGCTGCAACACGTGCCAAAGTAGTTGGGAAAGGGCATGTTCACCACTGTGTTACATGGCCTTTCCTTTTAACAACACTCAGTAAACATTTGGGAACTGAGGAGACACATTTTTGAAGCTTCTCAGGTGGAATTCTTTCCCATTCTTGCTTGATGTACAGCTTAAGTTGTTCAACAGTCCGGGGGTCTCCGTTGTGGTATTTTAGGCTTCATAATGCGCCTACAGGACTACAGGCAGGCCAGTCTAGTAACCACACTCTTTTACTATGAAGCCACGTTGATGTAACACGTGGCTTGGCATTGTCTTGCTGAAATAAGCAGGGGCGTCCATGGTAACGTTGCTTGGATACATATGTTGCTCCAAACCCTGTATGTACCTTTCAGCATTAATGGCGCCTTCACAGATGTGTAAGTTGCCCATGTCTTGGGCACTAATACACCCCCATGCCATCACAGATGCTGGCTTTTCAATTTTGCATCTATAACAATCCGGATGGTTCTTTTCCTCTTTGGTCTGGAGGAGACGACGTCCACAGTTTCCAAAAACAATTTGAAATGTGGACTCGTCAGACCACAGAACACTTTTCCACTTTGTATCAGTCCATCTTAGATGAGCTCAGGCCCAGCGAAGCCGACGGGTGTTGTTGATAAACGGTTTTCGCCTTGCATAGGAGAGTTTTAACTTGCACTTACAGATGTAGCAACCAACTGTAGTTACTGACAGTGGGTTTCTGAAGTGTTCCTGAACCCATGTGGTGATATCCTTTACACACTGATGTCGCTTGTTGATGCAGTATAGCCTGAGGGATCGAAGGTCACGGGCTTAGCTGCTTGCGTGCAGTGATTTCTCCAGATTCTCTGAACCCTTTGATGATATTACGGACCGTAGATGGTGAAATCCCTAAATTCCTTGCAATAGCTGGTTGAGAAAGGTTTTTCTTAAACTGTTCAACAATTTGCTCACGCATTTGTTGACAAAGTGGTGACCCTCGCCCCATCCTTGTTTGTGAATGACTGAGCATTTCATGGAATCTACTTTTATACCCAATCATGGCACCCACCTGTTCCCAATTTGCCTGTTCACCTGTGGGATGTTCCAAATAAGTGTTTGATGAGCATTCCTCAACTTTATCAGTATTTATTGCCACCTTACCCAACTTCTTTGTCGCGTGTTGCTGGCATCAAATTCTAAAGTTAATGATTATTTGCCCCAAAAAAAATGTTTATCAGTTTGAACATCAAATATGTATTCAACTGAATATGGGTTGAAAATGATTTGCAAATCATTGTATTCCGTTTATATTTACATCTAACACAATTTCCCAACTCATATGGAAACGGGGTTTGTATATACATTAAAAAAAGACAATGGACATTGAAGCAGAGCAAACAAGGCTTGCCTAGGTAATTATTCCACAATCCGCTCTGGTGGGTTTAAGCACTGGGGCTGTTAAATAAAAGCCACAGAACAACATATAAATTGTTCCCTTCCCATTGCATTTAGCAGACAAGCCTCTTTTGTTTGCATATAATCACAGCATACTGTTAGTCATTTTAACAATGCACCGGGACCAATATATTTTTGTCTAATGTGTAATTTCATGCGTGTTTGCAATGATAAAAAAAAAGGTAACCCGTGGTCATAAACAGGCAATGACAGAGTATGAATGCTGTCTGTTTAGATGGAAGGCACTTATTGACAGCATTCAGTCAGTGTCAGGCCCTTTATACTAGCATGAGGTGAACATTTTGCAAGCGTTTGATATACAAGCAGGCATTTATACGCAAGCTCACTGCCAGGAGAGAATTACTATAATTAACCACATAAACACCATTGTTAACTCCACTTTGCAAATGACCTCTCGGATGGTAGTCTTTTTGAAACGTTGCCATAACCTCTTCCATTTTTTTGTATGACTGTGATGTAAGCTGGGGGGATATTAAACCGCAATACAGCACATACTGATGGCAGATGTTCTTTTTTTTTTTTTTGGGAGGGTGTCATCCATCTGCCATTCTGCCTTTTGACGCTGCAGGATGTCACTAAACAAAGACTTACGGTAGTCATAAAAAAAACCTATTGATGACATTTTTTTTTTTTTACATGTTCGCCTCATTAGTCAGTTTCGTTTCCTCTGCTTGGGAAAATACATTTTGAAGTTTCAATTGGACGTTTTTGGTAAGTGTAGGGGTATACATCCCCGTCAATCACGTACTGATTAAAACAGTGTTTCCACCTGTTTTCAGCCTCGCTCAAGACTAATTGGAAAGTTTCAAAATGCTGCGGGGTGACGTGATGTACTAATTAGCACTTTTGTGACATCATTGCACACTATTTGCATTTTGTCACGGACGTGTCAGCACTTCACACCTGCTCGCTCCTGACACGCTCCCCACGGATGCCGTGATTTCGTATTGAAGGCAAAAGATGTTAATTGTTTTCTGCTAATTCAACAGAAAAGCTCAAGCCTTTTTCTTATGCTGTTTGGACCTCATGGTCTACTTTGTACTGTGTAAATCTGTTAAAGGGACCCCATGATGATTTTAATCTTTATTTAAAACACTTCCTTATGGTCTAGACCAGGGGTGTCAAACTCATTTTATATCGGGGGCCACATGGAGAAAAATCTACTCCCAAGTGGGTCCGACTGGTAAAATCACGGCACAATAACTTAAAAATAAAGACAACTTCAGATTGTTTTTTTGTTTAAAAATAGAACAAGCACATTCTGAAATTGTACAAATCATAATGTTGTTGTTTAGGGTTTTTTTTTTTACAATTATCTGTTGCGGTTAATAGTATATATACTTTATTTGTCGTTATTTATATTTTCTGAATAAATTATGTGATAATGTTCATCACTCACTAACTCACTCGTGTTAATTTAAATCTATCAAGATAAAAAAATTACATCAAAATCAAATTACAGGATGTTATTTATTAGGGCTGTGAATCTTTGGGTGTCCCACGATTCAATTCAATATCGATTCTTGGGGTCACGATTCGATTCAAAATGGATTTTTTTTTCAATTCAACACGATTCTTCGATTCAAAAACAATTTTTTTCCCGATTCAAAACGATTCTCTATTCATTCAATACATAGGATTTCAGCAGGATCTATCCCAGTCTGCTGACATGCAAGCAGAGTAGTAGATTTTTGTAAAAAGCTTTTATAATTGTAAAGGACAATGTTTTATCAACTGATTGCAATAATGTAAATTTGTTTTGGTTGGGGGAATTTTTTTTTTTTTTTTTTTCCATAAAGAAATACAATCATGTGTGCTTACGGACTGTATCCCTGCAGACTGTATTGATCTATATTGACATACACATACACAATATGTATATATTGTGTTTTTTATGTTGATTTAATTTAAAAAAAAAAAAAAAAAAAAAAAATCAATTTCTTGCGCGGCCCGGTTGGTACCAACCGAGCCGCGGACCGGTACCAGGCCGCGGCCCGGTGGTTGGGGACCACTGCCCTAGGGGAACAACGTTAATATATGTTTGATGAAACGTGATTATATGCATGACTGTATGTATGAATATGTGCTTGTGTATATATGTACAGTAGGTGTATGTTTCTACAGTGAATGTGTGTGTGGATGTATGTACTGTGAGTGTGTATGTATGTACTGTATTTGTGTATGTATGTGGGAGCATATACCTATGTATGTGGGTAAGTACCAATGTGTGCGTGTATATATGTATTAATGAATGAATATACAAGGTTACCTTATATAATAGGAATATACGAGGTTACTTTAATAAAATAAATAAAAACACTTTCATATTAAGTATTTGTTATACTACCGTATTTTTCGGACTATAAGTCGCAGTTTTTTTCATAGTTTGGCCGGGGGTGCGACTTATACTCAGGAGCGACTTATGTGTGAAATTATTAACACATTACCGTAAAATATCAAATAAAATTGTATTTAGCTCATTCACGTAAGAGACTAAACGTATAAGATTTCATGGGATTTAGCGATTAGGAGTGACAGATTGTTTGGTAAACGTATAGCATGTTCTATATGTTATAGTTATTTGAATGACTCTTACCATAATATGTTACGTAAACATACCAGGCACGTTCTCAGTTGGTTATTTATGCGTCATATAACGTACACTTATTCAGCCTGTTGTTCACTATTCTTTATTTATTTTAAATTGCCTTTCAAATGTCTATTCTTGGTGTTGGGTTTTATCAAATAAATTTCCCCAAAAAATGCGACTTATACTCCAGTGCGATTTATATATGTTTTTTTCCTTCTTTATTATGCATTTTCGGTCGGTGTGACTTATACTCCGAAAAATACGGTATGTTAAAACATGATTTAATATATTTTCATTATATGTATCATATCCATCATTATATGATACCATCCATACAGCTCATGTGCCAGGTTTTGGATGGACTATGAGTTATTTTCATGGCAAAGACAGCTTTTATTTGCAATGGGGTGAGCTGTAATTGTATTTTAATACCATTTGAGCAGCTTTCGTGATTCTCATACTATTTTTGAGGTAATTACATTCTGGTTTTTTTAATATCTTGGAGAAATCATTTTGCTAGAGAAGACATTTTTTTGATAAGACTGATAAATTGCCTTACTCAGGACTTGTACCTAATAAAGTCAAATAAAGGCTAAATGTCAGAATAATGAAACATCACAGGGCTACAGGTCCATTATTATTCAATGGTTTACTTTATATGATAATGTTGATAAAGATTTGTGCTAAAGTAGAAGGAATAACCTTTCCAAAATGTACTTTCCTGACATTGCTATTTTGGCTGCACATCCTATTCTTTACACCCTGTAACCTGACAAATTAGGAGTGAGCGATGTTCTCTTTAAATAGAGAACTGTATGCACAGAAGATAGTAGATACGTTATTTGGGTTGGTGCTGGAGTTATATTTTTTTGGTGAGACGAAACCAACAGGAAAAAAAAGTATGGGGGAGTAAAGGAACAGCTCATGATCCAAAGAATACCACATCACATGTCAGACATGGTAGAGTTATAACATGGGCTTGTATGGCTGCTAATGGACGGTGATGACTGGTGTTTGTTGATGACGTGACGGCTAGAAGAAATAGGATGAATCGTGAGGTGTGTGCTATTAGTAGTGCTGATAGGATGGTGAGATAATCATATTAAACATATTTTGAAAGCCACAGAAAACTGTTTAAAAGTAAATACATTTACAAACAAGCAGCAAGTCTCTCGAGTGAGGAACAGGGATAGATATTGTTTACATCTTAAAAGATGCTGCTGCAGCCATGGAAAACACACATATACACTATTAAGTATTTGGCCACCTGCCTTGACTCACTTATGAACTTGAAGTGCCATCCCATTCCTAACCCATGGGGTTGAATATGATGCAGGTCCACCTTTTGCAGCTATCACACCTTCAACTCTTTTGGGAAAGCTGTCCACAAGGCTGCGGAGTGTGTTTATAGGTATTTTCGACCATTCTTCCAAAAGCGCATTGGTGAGGTCACACACTGATGTTGGTCGAAAAGGCCTGGCTCTCAGTCTCCGTTCTAATTCATCCCAAAGGTGTTCTATCGGGTTCAGGTCAGGACTCTGTGCAGGCCAGTCAAGTTCATCCACACCAGACTCTGTCATCCATGTCTTTATGGACCTTGCTTTGTGCACTGATGCACAGTCATGTTGGAAGAGGAATGGGCCCGCTCCAAACTCTTCCCACAAGGTTGGGAGCATGGAATTGTCCAAAATGTTTTGGTATCCTGGAGCATTTAAAGTTCCTTTCACTGGAACTAAGGGACCAAGCCAAACTCCTGAAAAAAACCCACCATAATTCCTTCTCCACCAAATTTCACACTCGACACAATGCAGTCCGAAATGTAGCGTTCTCCTGGCAACCTCCAAACCCAGACTCGTCCATCAGATTGCCAGATGGAAAAGCGTGATTCATCACTCCAGAGAAGGCGTCTCCACTGCTCGAGTCCAGTGGCGACGTGCTTTACACCACTGCATCCGACGCTTTGCATTGGACTTGGTGATGTATGGCTTAGATGCAGCTGCTAGGCCATGGAAACCCATTCCATGAAGCTCTCTGCGTACTGTACGTGGGCTAATTGGAAGGTCGCATGAAGTTTGGAGCTCGGTAGCAACTGACTATGCAGAAAGTCGGCGACCTCTTTGCACTATGCGCTTCAGCATCCGCTGACCCCTCTCTGTCCGTTTACGTGGCCTACCACTTGGTGGCTGAGTTGCTGTTGTTCCCAAACGCTTTCATTTTCTTATAATAAAGTCGACAGTTGATTTTGGAATATTTAGGAGTGAGGAAATTTCCACGACCGGATTTGTTGCACAGGTGGCATCCTATGACAGTTCCACGTTGGCAATCACTGAGAGCGGCCCATTCTTTCACAAATGTTTGTAGAAACAGTCTCCATGCCTAAGTTATTGATTTTATACACCTGTGGCCGGGCCAAGTGATTAGGACACCTGATTCTGATCATTTGGATGGGTGGCCAAATACTTTTGACAATGTAGTGTATTTTATGGAATATTGTGACATGCAAATCGAACAGAGTAGTAATTTGAATACTTCAATAATATGAATGAAATAATAGCTCAGGAATAAATTCAATATTATGAAATACAATCCACAACAAATTGTTCTAATCACCAAAACCAGTAGCATTACAAAACACAAACAAGTGCATAAAGCAGGGGTGTCAAACGTACGGCCCAAACATGTTTTTACCGGCCCGCGTGAAGAGTTTGCCAAGTATAAAAATTTGCTGTTTTTTTGTTTTTTTTTTATGTAAGAAACTGCTGTTCTAAATGTGTCCACTGGATGTCACAATAGCAATTCTGTGAGGCAAGCAAACAGTTTATACCAGGGCCAAGCAAGAGGTGCACAGTAAAGGGGCACTGTGGCTCCTGTTCCTCGACCCTGCTTGCATGTTCGAAATAAACTCAAACTCAAACTCAAACACATGAAACTTAAAACCTGCCGTTTTATGTCTTCTGCTTTGAACACATCGTCATTTGGCACCCTCGTTGCCCCAAAATGTCTATGTCAAAGACGAGAAAAGTGAACTTAACCCTTTTGAATACTTTTTACCTCTGTTTCTTATGGTTTGTTGAGTTAGCACTGCATTCAATCCAAGAAAGACTGTGACTTAAAGTTTAATCCTGGCTTTGTAGATACACTGAGACGAAGTATAAGCTCATTGGGTTTTTGAAGCTGCACCAATTTCCTCAGAATTTTCAACACACTTGAAGTGTTTTGTGCAGATGATTATTTGTGATTTGTACATTTTCATATTGTGCTTGTTCTATTTTTGGCCTGTTTTGCTGCCAACGGAACTGGTGTTTTACAGAGAGTAAATGGGACAATGAAAAAGGAGGATTACCTTCAAATTCTTCAGGACAAACTAAAATCATCAGCCCGGAGGTTGGGTCTTGGGCGCAATTGGGTGTTCCAACAGGACAATGACCCCAAACACACGTCAAAAGTGGTAAAGGAATGGCTAAATCAGGCTAGAATTAAGGTTTTAGAATGGCCTTCCCAAAGTCATGACTTAAACGTGTGGACAATGCTGAAGAAACAAGTCCATGTCAGAAAACCAACAAATTTAGCTGAACTGCACCAATTTTGTCAAGAGGAGTGGTCAAAAATTCAACCAGAAGCTTGTGGATGGCTACCAAAAGCACCTTATTGCAGTTAAACTTGCCAAGGGACATAAATATTAACATTGCTGTATGTATACTTTTGACCCAACAGATTTGGTCACATTTTCAGTAGACCCATAATAAATTCATAAAAGAACCAAACTTCATGAACGTTTTTTGTGACCAACAAGTATGTGCTCCAATCACTCTATCACAAAAAAGAAGAGTTGTCGAAATTATTGGAAACTCAAGACAGCCATGACATTATGTTCTTCACAAGTGTATGTAAACTTTTGATCGCGACTGTAGGTGTGCCAAGCTTGTTGTATCGTTTTCAAAAAGACTTAAGGCTGTAATTGCTGCTCGAGGTGTATCAAGTATATGAATACATATGTACATGTGATTTTTTTAGTAAAATACAAAAAAAACATAGTTTCATATTGTCATTATGGGGTATTAGGGCTGTGAATTTTTGGGTGTCCCACGGTTCGATTCAATATCGATTCTTAGGGTCACGATTCGATTCAAAATCAATTTTTTTTTTTTTCAATTCAACACGATTCTCGATTCAAAAACGATTTTTTTTCCCGATTCAAAACGATTCTCTATTCATTCAATACATAGGATTTCAGCAGGATCTACCCCAGTCTGCTGACATGCAAGCAGAGTAGTAGATTTTTGTAAAAAGCTTTTATAATTGTAAAGGACAATGTTTTGTCAACTGATTGCAATAATGTAAATTTGTTATAACTATTAAATGAACCAAAAATATGACTTATTTTATCTTTGTGAAAATATTGGACACAGTTTTGCTGGGTCGGGTTTGGTTTTGGAATTGGATTGCATTGTTATGGTATTGTTGTGTATTGTTTTGTTGGATTGATTAATTTAAAAAAATAAAAAATAAAAATAAAAAATAAAAAATAAATAAATAAATAAATAAATAAATAAATAAATAAATAAATAAATAAATAAATAAAATAAAAAATTGTTTTTTTTTAAAATGAGAATTGATTCTGAATCGCACAACGTGAGAATCGCGATTCGAATTCGAATCGATTTTTTCCCACACTCCTATGGGGTATTGTGTGTATCATTTTGAAAGTGAAGCGCTGTGAATACTTTCCGAATACACTGTATGCGAAGAAATGGGCTGCAGTTCTGTAGATGGTATATCGAGTCTGGCGATGGAAAGGGGGTGTTCCAAGTACAGTTAGTTATCAACCAATTACCCCAAAACTAATTGATATTATGGGAATTGACTGCTAGATTCATTTTCAGGAGCAGAAAACAAACATAGAACAGTAGAAGCACTTAAGTCCCATCTTAAAACTCATTTGCATACGCTAGACTCTAAATAGACCCCCCTTTTAGACAAGTTCATCTGCCGTCTCTTTTCCGCTCTGACCCCTTCTCCTGCGTGGAGAGGTTATTAGGTGATGTGGATAATGCATATATTTTTAAGAGTTCTTTCTTTATTTATAGTCATAATATTATCCTGTGTGTACACTTTGATCCTGTATCTTATGTCCGCAAGTAAACTCTTGTGATTTACCTTGAAGGCGTTGCAATGTGTATTGGGTGTATGATGTACTCCCTTTTTACCTTATCTGTATTAGAAGAATGAGGCTGTATTCCTTTCTGGGCGGGGTGGGAGCTGTTTTCGTACTAAATAAGCTGTCTCTTTCCGTTTGATTTTTAGACTGCTTCTAGATGCCGCTATTAACGCACTGTAAGACTGGTCTCCTAAAGCTTTAGTAAAACTTGATAATATTCCTATTAAAAAAAAAAAACAGTGACCACAGATGTTCAAAGTGGGGGTGGACCACTCATCTGTGCATCAGTTGGGGACGTCTCTGCGCTGCTGACTTGTCTCCACTCAAGGTGATCCCCTGCTGGCCTCACTATGGACTGGACTCTCACACTATTAACTAGATCCACTCGACGTCCATTGCACCGGTCTCCCCCCACATCTGCGGTCCCCTCCAAGGTTTCTCATTGTATCCCATTGGGTCGAGTTTTTTCTTGCCCTGATGTGGGATCTGAGCCGAGGATGTCGTTGTGGCTTGTGTAGCCCTTTGAGACACTCGTGATTAAGGGCTATATAAATAAACTTTGATTGATCGATTGACATCAGGAACTTGTGAGTAGGGATGATGTTCGAAATCGGTTCTCCCGGTTGTTCGATAAGAAAAGAACCGATTCCATGGACTCAAATCCCTTTTTGAGAACCGGTTCCCGTTATCGAGGCCACTATAGTAAAGAAAAAGAGTTGGTTCTTTATTCGAATCCCTGGGAACGAATACCTTCTCACGTACAGGAAATGCCCTGTGGGACCTGCAATGTTATGCCCATTTGATTGTAGACTCTTACTGACACATTGTGGCGATATGAAAATACTACGCGTCATTAGTTTGGGCACTTCCGGGTTGAGACAATTGAGAAGTAGACAAGTTGTGTTAGCTCTTACAAGCCTTGGAAAAGATAAGTCTGTAAGTAAACTGTTTAACTTGTTTATGTAACTCAATATTAAGGTGGAAAGTGTTTAAGTTTGATACTAAGATGTTTATTGAAAAACGATTTTTGTGCACTGTTTTAATGGATGTTTTGAGGACTTAAAATGGCTGCCAGTCGTGTATTTCTACCATCGAAATAGTTTCAACACTCAGAAGTATTTGTTTGATGATAGTACTGTATATTTGTGTGAAGCTAATATTTACATATTGTGTATTACATTTCAGTATGTTAATTGAATCACATAGCTTATACATTTGTCATTGTGTGTATTTCAGTAAAAAAAAACAAAAAAAAACAGTCCAGTACAAGACAAAAGTAAAGATAGGAAAAGACAAAGCAAGATCAACAACAATAAAGAGCCTACATGGATTAATCTGCTTTGGATTGTTTGTTAGCTGTCTGCCAAGCTGTATAACCTCAACACGTATAGTGAGGGCAGAACAGGCAATATGCAATTATTGCCAGGCTTCGCTCTCATGTAAGGGGGGAAGAATTGTTGATTGATGACTGTGGTGTTCTTAGTGTCATAGTGTGTGTAGTTAGTATGTTCCAATAGCAGCAGAAGTGCACTTTTTGGAGAGCTGTATTATTTTAAGTTTTGTGCCCAAGGGACTGATTTTATTTAACACTATATTATTATTTATACACCTATAGCAGGGGTCGGCAACCTTTACCACTCAAAGAGCCATTTTGGCAAGTTTCACAAATTAAAGAAAGTAATGGGAGCCACAAAAAATTTTTTTAAATGAAAAACACTGCATACAAAGCTTAAATGCTTTGTGCTATGTTAACCAGGGGTCTCCGACACACGCACCGGCACGCACTTTAATGTGGAAATTTGATGTTAGTGCAGCCCGCGAGTTTTGAACTAATGGCGCTTGATAGCGTCATACTTGCCAACCCTCTCACTTTTCCCGGGAGACTCCCGAATATCAGAGCGTGATGACACTGCATTTGGCGCCCTCTACAGTCTGCCCTAACAGTCTACCTGCTCGACCACACGTAGAATGCAATTTCAGCTTGCTCACGTAAGTGACAGCAAGGCGTACTAACTCAGCAGCCACACATCTTACACTGACGGTACCAATACCCAGAATCCCATGCAGCCCTAACTCTTCCGCTCAACCAACGCACGGAGAGGGGGGGGGGGGGGGGGGGGGGGGTTGATGTATGGGGGGATTTGGTGGTAGCGGGGGTGTATAATGTAGACCGGAAGAGTTAGGGCTGCATGGGATTCTGGGTAATGGTTGTGTTGTGTTTATGTTGTGTTACGGTGGGATGTTCTCCAGAAATGTGTTTTTCATTCTTTTTTGGTGTGGGTTCACAGTGTGGCGCATATTTGTAACGTAACAATGTTAAAGTTGTTTGATACGGCTACCGTCAGTGTAAGCTGTGTGGCTGATGAGTAAGTATGCTTTGCTGTCTCCTGTGTGTGCAAGTAATAACAACATGCAACATGTGGCTGGACTGGCACGCTGTATGTAAATGCTATACTGCAGTGCAATTAGGGCACGCCCTTTATTTAGTAATTAGAGTGTAAATAGGATTATTTTTTCCCTGGGAGTAATTTATGAGAGACACTGACATCCATCAATCTCCTGGGAAAATCGGGGGGGTCGGCATGTATGTAGCTGAGCCGCATTAGAGTGGTCAAGGAGCCGCATGCGGCTCCGGAGCCGCGGGTTGCCGACCCCTGACCTATAGTGATCACAGAGACAGGTTGTTTTTGTGTTACTGTATATATTTGTTTTTCTGAAAAATCCCACTTAATATACTTTGGGTAACAACAGTCAATATTTTTTTTTTTTTAGGGGTGTAACAGTCCATATTTATTTTTATTTATTTTTTTCTTATAAAATAAAAGTGAGCTTTTGTTAAACCAAATATTGTGTTTTTTTCCGTATACAACAACCTATCTGGATTCGATAAGAGAATCGATGAGGAATCGGTTCGATAAGAGGATTCGATAATGGGCTCAAACTCGATAATTTCTTATCAAACAGCATCCCTACTTGTGAGTGAGATTTTGGTCATCCGAACACTATGGGCCCTTTATGGTAAATGCCATGTTGTTGAGAAAACAACATGGTGTGCACATGACAACTTGAAGCAAGATAGAAAATGCATGGGTGGAAATGGTTTACATATGTGTCACGAGTGAGGCACATCAGCAGTGCATGTGCATGTGCATGTACCATTAATAATTGAAACAACTCATGTGCGCACGCACGCACACACACACACACGCACGGACAAACACACAAGCGTGAATTCTGGCAGGGACTCAAGGAGGATGGCGTCTTGATTTGGACAAGATCAAATGACGGTCCATGTGCTGTGCTCACGCTTGTCCTCGCTCCACCACGCCGTAACAAAGTGCTTCCCCCCCAGGAAGTCAGCCGGTCATTAAATAAGCAACAAATTGAAAAGATGAAAGCGCGGCCACTGTTTACGTCTGCCATGTCAACAAAAGGCGAAGGGGATACAAAAACTAAAATCCTATTCTGAAGGCTTTATTATGCATGCTGTTCATTTCCTCCTGCTGACTGACGGTTGCTGGGATATCTTTGAACATCTCAGACAAGACAACAAATCATTCTCCTGGACTTATGAGATACTTTGTGCGTACATGCGCTCACTCCCTCCTCGTTCTCTTTTTCACGGACCGCAATCACGGCCCTCTCAGCCACCCACGTGTTGTAAACTGTAATT
Organism: Entelurus aequoreus; assembly: GCF_033978785.1. NCBI lineage: Eukaryota > Metazoa > Chordata > Actinopteri > Syngnathiformes > Syngnathidae > Entelurus > Entelurus aequoreus. The sequence continues at coordinate 68,219,860 of NC_084737.1, forward strand.
ACGGACTTGAGTAAGTGGGGCTGTGTCGTTAGAGCGGAACACTAAAGAACAATGTAGACCTAATCCACTGTAATTTGCCCGTCCACCGTGACGCTGCTGAAGGGTTAGTGGAGCGAGTGAGGCTTCTGCAAGGCGCATTACCTGCCGCAAAACCAGGTTCATTTCAAGCCGATGTTGGTATGACTAGTTTGAGGACTGATTGGGGGTTTTTTCAGCTTCATTTTTTTTTCATTGCCTACAGCCAAATTGTCTATAAATTGTTGAGTTGAGTTGAGTTTGAGTTTATTTGGAACATGCATGCACACAACATGATACATCACAATTCCCAGTTTCTCTATTCAACATGTTCGAAAAGGAGTAGGAAGAAGCAGAGCTTATTTAATCCTACCCCTTTTCCTTTACATAGCAGTTGCTAAAACTTTTGTTCACTTCCTGTTCTCAATGTATTCACAATATACTCCATAAGTAATCACAATAAAAATAAATAAATAATAATTGGTGAAGTAAGTTATATTTCATATGGTGAGATGAGTAAGATTATCTTGAAAATGAATGGATGGATGAGATAAATTCAGAATGTTTATCACGGTTCTTCTTCTTTGTACTTTGTAAACACTTTAAGTTGGAAGAGTTTCTTGAAGTGGATCATATTAGTACATTGTTTGATTTCTTTGCTTAATCCAGGGGTGTCCAAACGTTTTCCAATGAGGGCTAAACACGGAAAAATTAAAGCATGCGGGGCCATTTTGATATTTTTCATTTTCAAACCATAACGAAATATATGGATTTTTTTGATTTTTTTACCTTTATGGCTCCCGGGGACCATAAAGGGTCTAAGTCATTAAAATGTTAAAAACAAGTCAAATTATTATTTATTTATTTTTATTTAACGCTTACAGTAAATCTCTACAGTATATCAACTTCAGGTTGGTATAAAGTTAAAAAAAAAAAAAAAAGGTTTTATGCCTTTTCTGTCAAAGAGAACTTTGTTTTTTTATAATAAAACTGAAATATGCAGTATTTCCCCCACTGCCCAAAACATTCAGAAAGCAATGTTTGATGTGAAGTACTTAGAGCCTTAAAACTATCAATAATGCAAGACACCATTGATTTTAATTCATTATAATTTTTTAGTAATTATAGTGAAAAGATAAATAAAATCCCATTAAATATAGTTGGGATCCAAAAAGTGCCCCACTCATAAAGTGATACATTTTGATGTTATTTTTTTTACTTTCAACACTTAAGTTACGAGATCAACTTCATATATATCTGGTCGATTTTACGTTTGAACTATTATTTTGTTTGTTTTATGCTCTTTTGTCAAAGAAAATGTTGATGTTTTTGTATGGCAACCACACAATATTTTGTGCAATATTTTCCACATAAAACATTTTAAAGTGAAATATTTGAAATAATTGGAGCCCTGAATAGGTCAATAATTCATTATAACATTGATTTTTTTTTTTTTTTTTGAGCAATGGCAATAAAAGAAAAAGAAAGATAGACAAAAGAAAAAAACAGCCTGCATGGCAGCTATGTGTCAACATTGCAACTTTTTCTAGTTAGATTTCATCTCATTCCACTTTTTTTTAAATGTTTTTTTTATTTTTGCAATAGCATTTCCAGAATGTGTGGCGGGCCGGTAAACAATTAGCTGCGGGCCGCCAATGGCCCCCGGGCGGCACTTTGGACACCCCTGGCTTAATCCATTCCATAATTTAATTCCACATACTGATATACTGAAGGTCTTAAGTGGTGTACGTGCGTACAAATGTTTTAAATTACATTTTTCTCTAAGATTATATTTGTCCTCTTTTGTTGACAAGAATTGTTGTATATTCTTGGGTAGCAGATTATAGTTTGCTTCGTGTATAGCTATTTGCAAATTCACTATGTCGTGTAATTTCAGTATTTTTGATTACAAAAATAAAGGGTTTGTATGTTCTCTATATCCAACATTATGTATTATTCTAACTGATCTTTTTTGTAACACCGTTAATGAATGAAGTGTACTTTTGTAGTTATTTCCCCATATTTCTACACAATAACTCAGATATGGTAACACTAGCGAGCAGTAGAGAATATGGAGTGATTTTTGGTCTAAAACATGTTTTGTTTTATTCATTATTGACGTGTTTCTTGCTACTTTATGTTGTATATTTTTTACATGAAACTTCCGGTTCAATTTATCATCAATCATTATGAATAATTGTAATAAATACCCAATTATTGATAGATTGCGTTAAGATTGAATCCTATCAAGATGTTCTCCAGTATTATTTGTGTTAACTAAAAGCTTATTTTATGAGAATGTTACACACATCAAGAGTTTGTTTTGTTGAATTAAGTATTGCCTGAATCGATAATTACAAATATTTTATCTGAATATAATAAAATCCAACAAAAAAAAAACAACAACTTGTAATACAAATGTAATTGACAAAAAATACTTCATTATTATATTTTATTAGATATTTCTATTTATTTTACACGTATATCTATTGTTTGTATACACAGTATTTGTGTTTGTGTTGTTATATTATATACCATTCCTATCTTTAACAAATTAAAATCATGACTTAAGTGGTGAACTGCAGCTAGGATGCAGATTTTAATAAATCATAGTGTCCGGTCCTACCACGAACAAATTGTCTTTGTGTATTTCCTGTTACTAAAAAAATAATCTGGCCGCATATCCTAAAGCAGGCCTGGACAATTATTTTGACTCAGGGGGCCAAATTTAGAGAAAAAAAATGTGTCTGGGGGCCGGTATATGTATACACACATATATATACAGTATAAATATATATACATATTCACACATATGTATACACACGCGCACACACACACACACACACACATACACACACACACACACACACACACACACACACACACACACACACACACACACACACACACACACACACACACACACACACATATGTAAACTGTGAAAATCTGCTGTACAGTTTGTGTGCTTGGGTCCTATTTTTTGGAACACTAATACAAAACCTCACAATAATGTCTGATTCATTTAATGCTAAAAACGTTATGACAGACCGCCGGAATAGAATTTTTATTTGTTTTACTGAATGAGACACCCAAAATGCACATGAAAATAAAGAATGTGGGATTTACAATATTAACTATGAACGATAAAACACTGAATATTGACAACATATGAACATCACACCCACTCTCGATCGACATATTTTACAATTAAGCGAAACATAACAAAAATGCAACAAACAGCGAAATATGAACGCGAAGGGTTAAAAAAAAAACACCTACAATCTGATACATCTGATATATCACTAAGCTTTAGAACTTTTTTGTAAAAATCTCCCTCCGCGTCTGTCCCTGACACCCGCATTTCAGGCTGGCCGCTCTGGAAACACTCTGTGGAAACGCTCCCCACCCACACTGCTTGGTGCCTCGTCTGAGCTGCTGTGACTTACATTACCATAGCAACTAATTAGATTACCATAGTAACTAGTATATCATGCAAAATCGCAGATTCCAACCATTGAAATACTTTGCATAGTTCAACACTTACGGTCATATGAGAACATCACTGCACATCATAATGGCAGCTACAGTTTCCATCTTAAAGATCGAAAACAGTTATTTGGGAATGTTTGGCGGGCCAGATTGAAAAGCTTAAGGGGCCATGTGGCCCCCGGGCCTTAATTTGCCCAGGTCTGTCCTAAAGTATCGCAAGTAAAACATCAGTAGAAGAAAACGCAAAAAAGAATACTAGCGGCTTTTTCCTTCTTTTTTTTCTCGTTTTTGAGGGACGGGTCTGTTTTACTTTCACCGTTTTTCCGGAGGTTATAACCCAGTCTTTCTCTCATGGAGGGTACTGATTTATGGGATCGCATATGGCTCTAGTCTTTTCATTTTTTTCTATCCAAACTCCAACAAAAAACATCTATCTTCAAAGTCAGAATCATCGAAACAATCGCTGCAAATCACACTCCACTCTCTTGGTCCGTCCCATTTTGCACAAGTCAATTTGACTCCAGAGATTCACTCTTTCCTCATTTTTGGAGAAATTGCTAGATAACTAACTGTATTTGAAACGCCCCCTTTCCACCGACAGACAGTGTGGATGAAGACATATAAAACTATTATTTGGTCACAATGGTCCTTGATTACTTCAAAACTGATACAGTTAACATTATGAACAAACAAATAAAATAATCACCATTTCCTCATGTTTTTTCAGCATTTCCCCAAGCATCTTGAGAAAAACATCAGTAGAAGAGGATGCAAAATATCTTATTTTTCTCTCGTTTTTGAGCGCTAGATCTTATCTTCTGTTTTTCCATAGGTTCCAAATCAGTCCTTTTCCCCTCGAGGGTGCTCCTGATTTTTTGGATCACATTAGGCTTGAGTCTTCATTATTTTTACATCCAAGATGCTACCCAAACAAATACTGTGCAATATAAAATTGCCTCCAGTCTTCTGTAGGTGACCACAGCAGGCTGAGGCAAGCCTGCCTACATTTTGGAGCTATAAGTGGGCGTTTCAAAATGCGATGAAACTCATTAGAAAACAAGCCTAAAATCACAACTGTGTCTATTTTGGGGGGAATTTTCCCCGAAGACATAATGTTTATGTCCAGAACTATGAAATAAGTGCCAATGTTGTCAGCATTAGAGAGGCCCTTTGAGTAGTAACCTGTACAAGATTGGGATTGAAATGGTTTGAAAGCATCGCATGTAAACATCATTTAAAAAAAATAAAAATAAATAAACAGGAGCTGATAGTAGTTTAATTTTTCTTGCTCGATATACTGTATGTTCATAGAAAGACAAATAAAAAAACATGAGGAAAAAGCTAAAGTACTATGTGAACAATTGACACTGTTATAGGGGAACTGCACTTTTTTTTACATTTTGACTAACATTCACAATCCTTATGTAAGACAAAAACACATGTTTTTCTTTTTAATGCATTCTAAATAGTAAATAAATGCGAGCAAAAGTCCTCTTACAATGGAGCCCAATTAATTTTACGAACGCATCACAACTAGGGGTGTGGGAAAAAATCAATTCAAATTCGAATTGTGATTCTCACGTTGTGCGATTCAGAATTGATTCTCACTTTTAAAAAATCGATTTTTTTTAATTTATTTAAAAAAATATATATATATATTTTTTTTCAAATTAATCAATCCAACAAAACAATACACAGCAATACCATAACAATGCAATCAAATTCCAAAACCAAACCCGACCCAGCAACACTCAGAACTGCAATAAACAGAGCAATTGAGAGGAGACACAAACACGACACAGAACAAACCAAAAGTAGTGAAACAAAAATTAATATTAACAACAGTATCAATATTAGTTACAATTTCAACATAGCAGTGATTAAAAATCCTTCATTGACATTATCATTAGACATTTATTAAAAAAAAATTAAAAAAGAACAATAGTGTCACAGTGGCTTACACTTGCATCACATCTCATAAGCTTGACAACACACTGTGTCCAATATTTTCACAAAGATAAAATAAGTCATATTTTTGGTTCATTTAATAGTTAAAACAAATTTACATTATTTTATTCAGTTGATAAAACATTGTCCTTTACAATTATAAAAGCTTTTTACAAAAATCTACTACTCTGCTTGCATGTCAGCAGACTGGGATAGATCCTGCTGAAATCCTATGTATTGAATGAATAGAGAATCGTTTTGAATCGGGAAAAAAATCGTTTTTGAATCGAAAATCTTGTTGAATTGAAAAAAAATAGATTTTGAATCGAATCGTGACCCCAAGAATCGATATTGAATCGAATCGTGGGACACCCAAAGATTCACAGCCCTAATCACAACGTTCACTCCTTCCTTCAACAACACCACTGATTACTACTCACTGCAGACTTCATGAGAGCCAACAAACCAAATAAAACATCACTTACTGTACAAGGTCTGCTGTCATTAGGATGCCGACTCTTAGGACGTTCATATATCCCCATTTAGATAAAAAATGAGTCATTATCCTTGCAAAGAAAAAAGGGGGGTGGAACCTAAGGTATTTTCATGTCCTTTTTGCCATTTTCGGGTCTAATTTAGATGCCAAAGTTGACAAACTTGTCGGATTATGTCCTCATCCTTCTACTATCAAGTTGAGAGGCATGATTTATGATCTAGAACAGTGTTTTTTAACCTGGGTTCGATCGAACCCTAGGTGTTTGGTGAGTCGGGCTCAGGGGTTCGGCGGAGGTCAAGACACACCCGACTCATCGTGTAAATAAAAACTTCTCCCTATTGGTGTATTACGGATACGGCAACAGCAGAAGTCAGACTGATTTGCAGGTGTGTAATTTGTTGTGAGTTTATGCACTGTGTTGGTTTTGTTCTTTGAACAAGGTGATGTTCATGCACGGTTCATTTTGTGCACCAGTAAAAAAACATGGTAACACTTTAGTATGGGGAACATCCATCCATCCATCCATTTTCTACCGCTTGTCCCGTTCGGGGTCGCGGGGGGTGCTGGAGCCTATCTCAGCTGCATTCGGGCGGAAGGCGGTGTACACTCTGGACAAGTCGCCACCTCATCGCAGGGCCAACACAGATAGACAGACAACATTCACACTCACATTCACACACTAGGGCCAATTTAGTGTTGCCAATCAACCTATCCCCAAGTGCATGTCTTTGGACATATTCACCATTAATTAGTTGCTTATTAGTAACATATTGGCTCTTAACTAGTCATTATTAAGTACTTATTAATGCCTTATTCGGCATGGCCTTATTATAACCCTAACCCTAACCCTGGCCCTAACCAAATAACTCTAAATTAAGTATGTGTTACTTAGAATATGTTCCCCATACTAAAGTGTTACCAAAAACATATAACTTTGTCTTGAATTTGAAAAAAAAAAAAAGTTTTATTTTTCACTAAAGAACGGTGCGGTGAATGCGCATATGAAACTGGTGGGGTTCGGTACCTCCAACAAGGTTAAGAACCACTGATCTAGAATAAACTTTCATGAGCTCCGAGGTGAGAAAGCAGCTCACCAGCTGATGCTGTCAATACAGCAGCAACAAGCAAGTTAACTCTAAAAATAGTCTGCGTTAGCGCTTATAATAACAACACCACTAATACTTGGTTAATATTCAAGCCACGCGATGTAAATGGAGTAGTGTTGGCGCTTTTTGGATGGTTATTTAGAGGGCTTTATAAAGGACCTCTCATTGACACCATGGTAATCAGACTTTTATTTACGGGTTAGAATGCATTTTTAAAAAATACACACGTCTTCTTGTCTCTCATACTGATTGTGAATGATAGGCAAAGTTCCAAAAAAAGTGCAGTTCCTTTTTAAAATGTAACATCTGTTAGTTCAGCGTAGGCATCAACCACTTGGCAAGTGCGCCAAAATCCAAATGCACACCGAGTTAGAAATATATGATTTATCGGTCAGCCCGTTTCGAAACATCCCCCCGGTGATATTGATCAAAAACGATCCCAGATGAATTAATGTTGGGGGCTTTCTGCGACGGATTCCATTCCTGACGTCAGGCCCATTACTCTTTCAATTTGCTCGGCCACGGCTGCCTTTTGCCACAGATAACAAATACGGTCATTTCCTTGCTAATTCAAATCCAGCCCGGGGGGGGTTTGGCAATTCTTCCCGGGCCGCCACCAGGCACCTAAACTGCAGACTGTGACATGAGGCCCCAGAAGGCAATGATGAGAAATGGCACACAGGCGCCGGCTTTTGTCGCCGATTCCTTCATTATGTGGCTCGGCCGCCGTTACGCCTTAAACTACTTTACTTTACAATTCAAGGCCAAAACAGGACACCACACAAGTACTCTTCGGCCCTGACGGAGCGTACGGACTCATGAAGCTAAAGATCACACTCTTATAACCGTTATAAAACCCCATGACAATACTGACAGGCCATGACTCAATAACCCTGCTCGAGGTATTAATGATGGTTTGTTGCTAGTATAAATGATGGAACATTTTCTGGTCTATTAGGCCTGAGAAAAATGACGGTCGGCATGAACATGAAGCATGGATTTCCAATATGAGTAATAGTGTGACTGGTGTCGACTGCATGGAGGAGTTCCCATGCCATTAATTCAATGTTGCCATCTCTGTCGCCAATACTACACTGACATTTGGGATCACAGTGACTACCACTGTTTCAAGTGTGTGTGTGTGTGTGTGTGTGTGTGTGTGTGTGTGTGTGTGTGTGTGCGTGTGTTCGGGCCTGACCATTTGACATAATAGGATTTTGTGTTGTTACAGCAACTGCAATCAGGTGTATTGCTATCCCACAAGGGCCCAATTGTCCTGAAAATAGTCTTAAGCAGCCCATTGTGGGACCCTCATCTGCTACTGTGGCAACAAATCTATTATAGGCGGCAAAAAAGGACCGCTCCGGTAACTAATCACAGGAGTGTGATTAGACAGCTGCAGTGTACACATCGCCTTGGACATTGTGGTAGTGCTTCAAAAGCAGATTCTGCAGGCGTCTTGTGGAACTCGCCTCCATTTCTGCAGTCCAATTTGCTTTAATGACTTGTTAACGTGAGTGGCTCCTGCTCCGGAGAGTGATGCTCAGGATGAAAGACAAAAATAACAAACCGTGTGTTTTTCGGAGACTTCGGCATGATATCTGGAATACAATCTGATAGTGTGTTTAGTGACAAAAATACAACAGCAATACAAGCAAAGTCTGTTTTATGTGAAAAACAACAAATTAACAGAAAATGTATTTGTATTCGGGTACTAAAATTCAAAGTTCACCAGCACCCCCGCGACCCCGAGAAGGACAAGCGGTAGAAAATGGATGGATAGATGGAATTTAGATCAAATGCTATTTGTTGCGATATCAGAGTTGATATCTACTATTCCCTGTGCCACGTGTGTGTGTGTTTAGGCCTAATATAATTGTTGTAATGCAGTAATAATGTATTTTTGGGGGAATTTCACCAATCATTCACAATCCGTATGTGAGACAAGAACACACTTGTTGTTCTCTTTTATTCACAAAACCCAAAACGGGTGAAGTTGGCACGTTGTGTAAATTGTAAATAAAAACAGAATACAACGATTTGCAAATCCTTTTCAACTTATATTCAATTAAATAGACTGCAAGATATTTAATGTTCGAACTGAGAAACATATTTTTTTTTGCAAATAATCAACACATTGCAAAAAAGTTGGCACAGGGGCATTTTTACCACTGTGTTACATGGCCTTTCCTTTTAACAACACTTAGTTAACGTTTGGGAACTGAGGAGACCAATTTTTTAAGCTTTTCAGGTGGAATTCTTTCCCATTCTTGTTTGATGTACAGCTTAAGTTGTTCAACAGTCCGGGGTCTCCGTTGTGGTATTTTAGGCTTCATATTGCGCCACACATGTTCAATGGGAGACCGGTCTGGACTACAGGCAGGCCAGTCTCGTACCCGCACTCTTTTACTACGAAGCCACACTGTTGTAACACCTGCAGAATGCGGCTTGGCATTGTCTTGCTGAAATAAGCAGTATGTACCTTTCAGCATTAATGGTGCCTTCACAGATGTGTAAGGTACCCATGTCTTGGGCACTATTACACTCCCATACCATCACAGATGCTGGCTTTTCAACTTTGCGCCTACAGCAGTCCGAATAGTCCTTTTCCTCTTTGGTCCGGAGGACACGACGTCCACAGTTTCTAAAAACTATTTGAAATGTGGACTCGTCAGACCACAGAACACTTTTCCATTTTGCATCAGTTAATCTTAGATGAGCTCAGGCCCTGCGAAGCCGGCGGCGTTTCTGGGTGTTGTTGATAGATGGCTTTTGCTTTGCATAGCAGAGTTTTAACATGCACTTCCAGATGTAGCGACAAACTGTAGTTAGTGACAGTGGTTTTGTGAAGTGTTCCTAAACCCATGTGGTGATATCCTTTACATACTGATGTCGCTTTTTGATGCAGTACCGCCTGAGGAATCGAAGGTCACAGGCATTGCCGCTTACGTGCAGTGATTTCTCCAGATTCTCTGAGCCTTTTAAAGTTAAAGTACCACTGATAGTCACACACACACTAGGTGTGGTGAAATTACCCTCTGCATTTGACCCATCCCCTTGTTCCACCCCCTGGGAGGTGAGGGGAGCAATGAGCTGCAGCGGTGCTTTTGATGATATTACGGACCGTAGATGGTGAAATCCCTAAATTGCTTGCAATAGCTCGTTGAGAAATGTTGTTCTTAAACTGTTCGACTATTTGCTCACGCATTTAATCACAAAGTGGTGACCCTCGCCCCATCCTTGTTTGTGAATGACTGAGCATTTCATGGAAGCTGCTTTTAAACCCAATTATGGCACCCACCTGTTCCCAATTAGCCTATTCACCTGTGGGATGTTGCAAATAAGTGTTTGATGAGCATTCCTCAACTTTCTCAGTCTTTTTTTGCCACTTGATCCAGCTTTTTTGAAACATGTTGCAGGCATCAAATTCTAAATCAGCTTATATTTGCAAAAAATAACAAAGTTTCTGAGTTCAAACGTTAAATAACTTGTCTTTGCAGTCTATTCAATTGAATATAGGTAGAAAAAGATTTGCAAATCATTGTATGCTGTTTTTATTTACGATTTACACAACGTGCCAACTTCACTGGTTTTGGGTTTTGTACATTCTAAATACTGAAAAAGTGCTCACAAAAGGCGACTAACAATACAGATAATGGTGATATTTTGCCTATAAATCCCTCTAAAAAAACTTCCTAAAACGTTTTATATGCATGCTGTATGTCCTGTATGGATGTAATAACAGACACAATCATAAAAACATGTCATATTTAAATTTTTGGGGTAATTTTAAGCATTGCATGCACTTCTGTCCAAGGTGCATTGATTTCACAGAGTGCACAGCAATAAACGCTACTTCAGTCAACAATTACTACTACTAATGTTGGCAGATTTTGCGGGAGCCAGCAACGACTGCTTTGGGGAAAATTATGATCTTCAGCTTTTTTTGCTTGAATATACGGAGGATGAGCTTCTAGTGTTAGACGCTGGGTGCTAAGCAAATTTAGCCCTGGAAAAAGTGAAACACTAAACGAGGGGTCCCTAAACTGTGGCCCATGGTCCGGATTCAGCTCGTCGGCATCCACAATCTGGCCTGTGAGATGTCTTAAGTTTAAAAATAATAATATTTTTTTTTTAAATAATACAAAAACAACTAAAACAACAACAACAAATATATATATATATATATATATATATTTTTTTTTGTATATAAATCCATCCTGACCAGCCGCACAGGTAAATCATAATGTTGATGTAGATGCCCATATCTGCTGTTGTGATTTCCTTTACAAAAGAGAAGTGTGGGATACTTCTTTTGTCGCCTTATTTGTATTTGACTTTATCAAAGGTTTAGATATGCCGTATTTAGTGTCTGGCACAGCCAGACCAGAGCAGGAGGGGGTAGAAAGAAGAAGAAGAAGAAAACCAGTAGACAGAGGGGAAAAATGTGGGGACAAGACAACATTTCTTTTTTAAATATATACAAGGTGTGCCAAACTTTAGCAGTTGATAACTAAATGTTTTTTGGGTTTTTTTGCAGATTAAACCCACTGGACTCAATGATGGCAGCCAGACCAACTTTGAAAAAAGGAAATTCATTCTAAAATGCTACTAGAAGAATGAAAATGCAGTTGAATGAATTGATTAACGTGGACCCCGACTTAAACAAGTTGAAAAACTTATTCGGGTGTTACCATTTAGTGGTCAATTGTACGGAATATGTACTGTACTGTGCAATCTACTAATAAAAGTTTCAATCAATCAATCAATCAATCAAAGCATGTACTTAACAAAAAAAGGTGAAATAACTGAAAACATGTTTTATATTGTAGTTTCTTCAAAATAGCGACCCTTTGCTCTGATTACTTTTTCACACACTCTTGGCATTCTCTCTATGAGCTTCAAGAGGTATTCACCTGAAATGGTTTTCACTTCACAGGTGTGCTTGAAGCTCATTGAGAGTGTTCAAAGGATGGCTATTTTGAATAAACTAATATATAAAACATGTTTTCAGTTAGTTCACCTTTTTTTGTTAAGTACATAACTCCACATGTGTTCATTCATAGTTTTGGTGCCTTCAGTGACAATATACAATGTAAATAGTCATGAAAATAAAAAAGTGCTCAATACCGGGGTCGAGCAGAATATACGTTAGGCCAGAAAAAACACAGGCTATATCATCCCTAAAAGCCTGTTTTGGCTTGTAAGGATGATATAGCCTCTGTGTTTTTTCTGAACTAAAATATATATATATATATATTCCGAGCGTGATGATGTCACGTTATCGGTGGGAAATTTTAGACAATAGGATTTGCCTGAGCGGCTAGAAGACACCAAGAGTAACAAGCGGTAGAAAATGGTTTAGAAAGGACATATTTAAAAATAATAATAATTTAAAAAAAACATATTTTTTTTAACTTGGAACTTCCCGCGGGCCGGATTTTGGACGCTGGCGGACCGTAGTTTGGGGACCCCTGCTCTATATTATTGTTTTTATAGAATATTTTTTATCTCAAATTTGTTTTTTCCGTTTTAAAAGGCATGTCACATGTTGAAATTGTGGCGTTTTGGGGGGTCCAAGCACTTCAAATTCAAATTCAATGGGCGACGTTCATTTGAGTGTTTTGAGTTACAAGAACCAATTAAGCTCCAAAGTTGGGGTACTACAGTAGTTGAAAGCACAGCTGTCAACAAATGTTTGCAGAGAGACAAATCAAGCCGAAACATTTGCACTATTAAAGCAAAGAAAGGACACAGTCGTCTTTGTAAGAGAACATTATAGGCCTTTTGATTGGGGAATCTCACATTTAACTGAGGAAAATTACCACGTTTTGTCTTCACAGACATTCTATAACTTTTTAAATGTCATCACTAATAACACGCTGTGTTTTACTCTGACTTCCCAAAGTAATGGTACCGAAGTTTGAACAGGGTCACCGCAGTGTCCACCATTTCAGATCCCACTTTGTCCTGCGGGAGGCGGCTGCTCGTTTTCGTGGGCCGAGGCTGAAGCAATGAAAGAGTGCATGGGGGTCCTGTAATGATCAGCTTTTAGCCGGCACATTGTGCACTTGAATAAGCCATCAGCCACCATTTGGCTCAGCTGTGGAAAAACAAGCTCTCCATTCCCGTCTCTGAGGCCAAACAAGAGGACTCTCAAGGCGAAATACATGGCAGATAATTCAAAGTGTGCGTGAGATGGTGAAGAGCTTTCAGTCACAGCTATTTCTGATGATGTGACTCTGAGACAATAAATGGAGAAGGCGAGTGATCATCAGCAAAAAGACACAAATGATCACTCTGCCGCGAGCACACAGAAATACAAACTCTTTATCTCACTTGGAATAGAACCCCGAACGGGGACAAGCGGTAGAAAATGGATGGGTGGATGGATGGATGGATGGAATTGAACTCCCAGAGCAACACTTAGTGAAATACAATGTGTGTATTGCACTTCAATATGACTGAGTGTTATGGACATAACCCACACAATATGCCACAAGTAAACTAATTGAGTCCGGTTGACAGAGATGAATAATACTGCTACAGGCTGATATAAAAAAAAAAAACGTGATGCATGTCTTTTTTTTTGTTTGTTTAACATGAATTATTGGAAGAATGTACTGGAGCTACTGGAAAACAATGTGTTTTGCAATATGGTGCACCCAAATGCAGAAAACCATCAAAAAACCGACAACAATGCTGTAGTTCAGGGGTCCCCAAACTACGGCCCGTGGGCCAGATATGGTCTGCCAGCGTCGAAAATCCAGCCCACGGGTAGTCTGGAGTAAAAAAAATAATATATATATATATTTTTTTTTATTCTAAGTTTTTTTATCTGTCCTTTCTAGCCCATCAATCAATCCATTTTCTACCGCTTGTTACTCTCAGGGTCTCCTAGCGGCTCAGGCAAATCATATTGTCTAAATCAGTGGTTCTTAACCTGGGTCCGATCGAACCCTAGGGGTTCGGTGAGTCGGCCTCAGGGGTTCGGCAGAGCCTCCGCCGCGGAGGTCAAGACACGCCCGACTCATCGTGTAAATAAAAACATGTGAGCGACGTCAGACGTAAACATGCACTGTGGTCACACCTGCAGCACACCTGTCCCTAACCTGACTAAATAACAAGTTCAATGTTTTATTGTTGTAATCAAATGACAGCAGTCATTTCCATGAGATTATTTTCTAATATAAGTGTTTTAGCCCACTTACAATGAAAATAACATAGTGTTTTTCATGAGTTGTGTACTAGTATTATATGTCTGGGTGGGGGTCCTGCTTTGGAAATAATGTGTATCCCTTTCAGATATCGCATTTAGTTCCCACGGAAACATTCACATGTTGCACAATGAGATGTAAACATTGGATTATGTGTACATTCCTGTAACTTTCTGTTTGTAAAATATATCTTTATTAGTATTTCTTTAATATAATAACATAATTGTATGATTACGGTTCGGGTTCGGTGAATGCGCATATGAAACTGGTGGGGTTCGGTACCTCCAACAAGGTTAAGAACCACTGGTCGAAATCACTAACGTGACATTATCACGCTCGCGCCGCAGTGAGTTTGTGCACAAGAGGGAAAAAATGGCGAAATCGTTGGGGAAACGTCAAATAGACTCCGAGTGTAGAGTTTTTAAACATCAATGGACATATGACTTCTTTTTGTTCAGTGTAAGGAAAAGGCAGTTTGCCTAATCTGCAATGAGACAGATCATACATATACAGTATATATATATATATATATATATATATATATATATATATATATATATATATATATATATATATATATATATATATATATATATATATATATATATATATATATATATATGGGACCACAGAACTTTCCTCAAGAAGCTCTTATCTTTGTCCATATAATCTCAGATGAAACAAAAATTGAGCTGTTTGGCCACACTACCCAGCAATATGTATGGAGGAGAAAAGGTGAGGCCTTTAATCCAAGGAACACCATGCATACCATCAAGCATGGTGGTGGTAGTATTATGCTCTGGGCCTGTTTTGCTGCCAATGGAACTGGTGCTTTACAGAGAGTAAATGGGACAATGAAAAAGGAGGATTACCTTCAAATTCTTCAGGACAACCTAAAATCATCAGCCCGAAAGTTGGGTCTTGGGCGCAGTTGGGTGTTGACACGTCAAAAGTGGTAAAGGAATGGCTAAATCAGGCTAGAATGAAGGTTTTAGAATGGCCTTCCCAAAGTCTTGACTTAAACGTGTGGACAATGCTGAAGAAACAAGTCCATGTCAGAAAACCAACAAATTTAGCTGAACTGCACCAATTTTGTCAAGAGGAGTGGTCAAAAATTCAACCAGAAGCTTGTGGATGGCTACCAAAAGCGCCTTATTGCAGTGAAACTTGCCAAGGGACATGTAACCAAATATTAACATTGCTGTATGTATACTTTTGACCCAGCAGATTCGGTCACATTTTCAGTAGACCCATAAGAAATTCATAAAAGAACCAAACTTCATGAATGTTCTTTGTGACCAACAAGTATGTGCTCCAATCACTCTATCACAAAAAAATTAAGAGTTGTAGAAAGTATTGAAAACTCAAGACAGCCATGCTTGGGGATGGGTCAAATGCAGAGGACAAATTTCACCACACCTAGTGTGTGTGTGACAATCATTGGTACTTTAACTTTAACTTTAACTTAACATTATGATCTTTACAAGTGTAAATAAACTTTTGATCGCGACTGTATATTCCTCCTGTTAAGGGGCTCAACAAAACCGTGCCTTTGTGCATTTTTCAAAAACACCAACGCTCAAAGTCTCAGTTCCATTAGAATGACACGTTTCCGAGCTCGCTGTGTCCTTTTTTAAGGTGTTCAGATCAAAAGCAGAGCAAAAAAGTATGGCTTGCAGGCACGGTCTTTGATGCTGTTGCTCCTCTGCACGCGTGTTTGAGCTTGACTGAACTAAGTCTGCAGTGACCAGCACCTCAGCTGACATCCAATTGAGTTGCGTTAACAATCTCAAGCATGAGGTTAACTCGTCTGCATCACTGTGCACATTTTCTATGACGTCTGTTTTTCTGATGCCTTTTCCTCATTACCTATGCCAGGGAGGTTTTGCTTTCTAGACCGTTTTGCATGTAGCATTTCCTGACTGTTTATTTTCCGAGTGAATGAAGAGTATTTCTTCAAGACAAAATTCAGTCATGCGCACAGTTTGGTACTACAAATCAAGGTTGAAGGTCCTTTTATTATTGTGCATTCTTTAACATGTACAAGACATATAAGAACTGAAATTACGTTTTTGGCACAGTCCCACTAAGAGCAGACATACATTACAGGGAGACAAAAACAGGACCGCCGACGGGTCAGCCACTTACCGCGCCCCTTAAAAAATGTGGGAAACAGGTGATATTGGGGAAGGGGGGGGAAGAGTAAAAAAATATTCAGTCAAAGGCTGGACTCCTGGGAGGGGGTCCAGACTGAAGCCAAGGGAAAAAAAACCTTGTCGGCATAGCACACATAAACATGTTACATATAATCACAAAAACTTGCAACAGAGTGGAGGGAGTGGGAGCCACGGCGGCCGGCTGCAGCTAAAAAGCGCTACTCAGCCATCCATCACCCCGAGGGGGAATCGAGCTGTCATCAGGATTGTTCAACTTTAGTGGATCTGCTCTACACCTTTCTACAAACCCCGTTTCCATATGAGTTGGGAAATTGTGTTAGACATAAATATAAACGGAACACAATGATTTGTAAATCCTTTTCGACCCATATTCAATTGAATGCACTACAAAGACAACATATTTGATGTTCAAACTCATAAACTTTTTTTTTTTTTTTTGCAAATAATAATTAACTTAGAATTTCATGGCTGCAACACGTGCCAAAGTAGTTGGGAAAGGGCATGTTCACCACTGTGTTACATGGCCTTTCCTTTTAACAACACTCAGTAAACGTTTGGGAACTGAGGAGACACATTTTTTAAGCTTCTCAGGTGGAATTCTTTCTTATTCTTGCTTGATGTACAGCTTAAGTTGTTCAACAGTCCGGGGGTCTCCATTGTGGTATTTTAGGCTTCATAATGCACCACACATTTTCAATGGGAGACAGGTCTGGACTACAGGCAGGCCAGTCTAGTACCCGCACTCTTTTACTATGAAGCCACGTTGATGTAACACGTAGCTTGGCATTGTCTTGCTGAAATAAGCAGGGGCGTCCATGGTAAAGTTGCTTGGATGGCAACATATGTTGCTCCAAACCCTGTATGTACCTTTCAGCATTAATGGCAACTTCCCAGATGTGTAAGTTACCCATGTCTTGGGCACTAATACACCCCCATACCATCACAAATGCTGGCTTTTCAACTTTGCGCCTATAACAATCCGGATGGTTCTTTTCCTCTTTGGTCCGGAGGACACGACGTCCACAGTTTCCAAAAACAATTTGAAATGTGGACTCGTCAGACCACAGAACACTTTTCCACTTTGTATCAGTCTATCTTAGATGAGCTCAGGCCTAGCGAAGCCGACGGCGTTTCTGGGTGTTGTTGATAAACGGTTTTCGCCTTGCATAGGAGACTTTTAACTTGCACTTACAGATGTAGCGACCAACTGTAGTTACTGACAGTGGGTTTCTGAAGTGTTCCTGAGCCCATGTGGTGATATCCTTTACACACTGATGCCGCTTGTTGATGCAGTACAGCCTGAGGGATCGAAGGTCACGGGCTTAGCTGCTTACGTGCAGTGATTTCTCCAGATTCTCTGAACCCTTTGATGATATTACGGACCGTAGATGGTGAAATCCCTAAATTCCTTGCAATAGCTGGTTGAGAAAGGTTTTTCTTAAACTGTTCAACAATTTGCTCACGCATTTGTTGACAAAGTGGTGACCCTCGCCCCATCCTTGTCTGTGAATGACTGAGCATTTCATGGAATCTACTTTTATACCCAATCATGGCACCCACCTGTTCCCAATTTGCCTGTTCACCTGTGGGATGTTCCAAATAAGTGTTTGATGAGCATTCCTCAACTTTATCAGTATTTATTGCCACCTTTCCCAACTTCTTTGTCATGTGTTGCTGGCATCAAATTCTAAAGTTAATGATTATTTTTCAAAGTTTATCAGTTTGAACATCAAATATGTTGTCTTTGTAGCATATCCAACTGAATATGGGTTAAAAATGATTTGCAAATCATTGTATTCCGTTTATATTTACTTGTAACACAATTTCCCAACTCATATGGAAACGGGGTTTGTACTTGTGTGAACCCTTATGTTATACCAGGTGTCGGCAACCCAAAATGTTGAAAGAGCCATATTGGACCAAAAATAAAAATAAATAAAAAATCTGTCGGGAGCCGCAAAAAAATGCAAAATGACTATGTGTCACAGGCTGATGCAAATCTTCGTTGACAGAATTGTTTAAATGTAATATTTATTCTACACATTTTTACAACATTGGAAAACATTACTAAAACAGAGGCTTTTCAGAGGGTGTGATAATTCAAGGAAATGTGTGTTCAAGTTGAAGGAAACGGATACTACAAATAAAATGACCTCAAATATACCTAAAATACTATGTGTAATGATGCATTATGTACATACTGCTACATAAATAGCAGGCTAGCATTGATTAGCTTGCAGTCATGCAATGACCAAATATGTCTGATTAGCACTCCACACAAGTCAATAACATCAACAAAGCTCACCTTTGTGGATTCACGCACAGCAAAAGACGTTGGATGGACAAATAGAGACAAAGAAGGAGTGGCATAAAACACGTCTTTCTGTGGCAGCATCACGGAAAGTTATACATGTAAACAAACTACGGTGCGTTCAAGGACTGCCGAAATTAGGACAAAATAGCGCCCGCCAAATGCTCTCATCAGTGAAAGCATGTTTTATGTAAACAGTGGGATTTCTAACAATTAGGAAGGTTTGTGTCATGTTTGTCCTCCTACAGAAACTTTATTAAAACAAAAAATATATTTTTTTCCTCATCTTTTTCCATTTTCATACATTTTTGAAAACGCTCCAGGGAGCCACTACGGCGGCGCTAAAGAGCCGCTTGCTGCTCGAAAGCCGCGCGTTGCCGATTCTCGCGTTATACTGTGCATCCGAACTAATCATTAAACCCCATCCTTAACACACGAAAAGAAAAACAATAACATCAAGGGGACACACACACATTCTCTCAAGCACACACCAACACAAACATTATCACAGTATCAAATTGATATCATCCGGAAAGTATTCACAGCGCTTCACTTTTTCCACATTTTGTTATGCTACAGCCTTATCCCAAAACGGAATAAATGATTTTTTCGTCCTCAAAATTCCACACACAATACCCCCTAGTGACAATGTGTTTTAGAAATCACATGTACCTAAGTATTCACAGCCTTTGCCATGAAGCTCAAAAATAAGATCAGGTGCACAATGTTTAAATTGATCATCCTTGAGATGTTTCTACAGCTTGATTGGAGTTCACCCGTGCTAAATTCAGTTGATTGGACATGATTTGGAAAGGCATATGTAAGGTCCCACACTTTGAGACCACAAACCAAGAATGAAGGTTGAATCTCTGCAGCAATCCAACAAATAAGGCTTGTATGATAGAGTGGCCAGACGGAAGCCATTTATTGGGAAAAAAGCACATGGTAGCCCGCCTGGAGTTTTCCAAAATGCACCTGAAACACTCTCAGACCATGAGAAACTAAATTCTCTGGTCTGATGAGACAAAGATTGAACTCTTTGGTGTGAATGACAGGCCAATACCATCCCCACAGCGAAGCATAGTAATGGCAGCATCATGCTGTGGGGTTGTTTTTCGGCGGCAGGTTCTGGGAGACTATTCAGGATAGAGAGAAAGATGAATGCAGCGATGTACATGAAAATCTGCTCCAAAACACCCTTGAACACAGACTGGGGTGACGGTTCATCTTTCAGCAGGACAATGACCCTAAGCACACAGCCAAGATATCGAAGGAATGTCTCCAGGACAACTCAGACTTGATTCCAATCCAACATCCCTGGAGAGATCTAAAAAGTGACGCTTCCCACCTGACCTGATGGAGCTTGAGAGGTGCTGCAAAGAGGAATGGGCGAAACTGCCCAAAAATTGGTGTGCATCGTACTCAAAAAGACTTGAGGCTGTAGTTGCTGCCAAAGCTGCATCAACATAGTATTGAGCAAAGGCTTTGAATACTTACGGGTGCACTGTAGTTGCCTCTCCTCAGTTGGATGAATCATATAATCCAACAATTAATGCCTCATTTTGAACAAATTGCTGCAATTGCCTTATGGTTTGAGACAAACCAAGACATGGGACGATAAAACATAACAAATCACTGCACTCATAAAAAATTAAATTGACTTTAACCGCGCTGCTCCGGTATCTATGAAGTGCAGCAATGCAGAAATTGAAGCAGTTTGGGATTACTTCTATCTCTAACTGCAGGGACGTAAGAGAAATTACTAATGAGAATAAGATTCATACCATTTAAATAACGATTCTCCATTGACCAATTAACAGACACCAGCTCCACGATTACACAATAATTTGTACAAATAGAGGCTTCCTTTTACCATGAATTGATATACGTGGACCCCGACTTAAACAAGTTGAAAAACTTATTGGGGTGTTACCATTTAGTGGTCAATTGTACGGAATATGTACTGTACTGTGCAATCTACTAATAAAAGTTTCAATCAATTCAATCAATCAATCCTCTGAAATAACAACATCACTATACTCTTTGCAGTTGAGTATGAAAAATACCCCTTGCCACAATTTAAACATCATGGGAGGGTTATGATGTACCATAATGTGCGCTTTACTGTGTTGTTCACGGGTCTTTCCAACGTTTTCCAGGCCAAGGACCCCCGAACTGATGGAGAAAAGGAGCCCTCTACTTCAGGGGTGTCCAAAGTGTGGCAGAGAAGCCATTTCTAGCCTGCAACTCAGGTTTTGTTGGCCCACAGCATATTGTCGAAATAAAATCTAACCAAAAAACTAGGGATGTCCGATAATGGCTTTTTGCCGATATCCGATATTCCGATATTGACCAACTCTTTAATTACCGATACCGATATCAACCGATACTGATATATACAGTCGTGGAATTAACACATTATTATGCCTAATTTGGACAACCAGGTATGGTGAAGATAAGGTCCTTTTTTTAAAAAAAATAATAAAATAAGATAAGATAAATAAATTAAAAACTTTTTCTTGAATAAAAAAAGAAAGTAAAACAATATAAAAACAGTTACATAGAAACTAGTAATTAATGAAAATGAGTAAAATTAACTGTTAAAGGTTAGTACTATTAGTGGACCAGCAGCACGCACAATCATGTGTGCTTACGGACTGTATCCCTTGCAGACTGTATTGATCTATATTGATATATAATGTAGGAACCAGAATATTAATAACAGAAAGAAACAACCCTTTTGTGTGAATGAGTGTGAATGAGTGTAAATGGGGGAGGGAGATTTTTTTGGGTTGGTGCACTAATTGTAAGTGTATCTTGTGTTTTTATGTTGATTTAATAAATAAAAAATAAATACAAATACAAATAAAAACCGATAGCGATAATAAAAAAAACGATACCGATAATTTCCGATATTACATCTTAAAGCATTTATCAGCCAATAATATCGGGAGGCCGATATTATCGGACATCTCTACAAAAAACTGTAAAAATGTAAGAAAAAAAGCAAAAAGATGTAATATATTGAAAAAAGCTAGAATTGTGATATTCATATTAATACGCTTAAAACACAAAACTTTTTTCAAATTTTTTTTTTCCCAAAATGCTTTTGCTTTTTAGTATACGGCCCTTAGTGGAGAAAGTTTAGACACCCCTGTCCTACTAATATATTCCGTATACATTCTGTTTTAAATTCAACTGGTTCTAACCTTGGTATTGTGGAAGACTAAGATATCAATAAATCAATCAATCAATCAATCAACGTTTGCTTGTATAGCCCTTAATCACAAATGTCTCAAAGGGCTGCACAAGCCACAACAACATCCTCGGCTCAGATCCCACATCAGGGCAAGAAAGAACTCAACCCAATGGGCACGATGAGAAACCTCGGAGGGGACCGCAGATGTGGGGACCCCCCTGGGCGACCGGTGCAATGGATGAGAGGATATTTAAATAAAACAGTATAGTGCCACTAATCGCTAGCTTGCAACTAGCATGCTCATTGCTAGCTATCTTAAATACATAAATAGAGAAATATAATTATTTATTTATGTTTTATTAAGGTTGTCAAAAATAAGTTAATGCATGTGATTAATCACAAAAAATTATCGCTGCCGCTAGGTGACATCATTCGCAAATACGGTGTTAGCTTTTACTGTTATGCTGATGACACCCAACTCTACATGCCCCTAAAGCTGACCAACACGCCGGATTGTAGTCAGCTGGAGGCGTGTCTAAATGAAATTAAACAATGGATGTCCAGCAACTTTTTGCAACTTAACGCTAAGAAAACGGAAATGCTGATTATCTGTCCTGCTAGACACCGACACCTATTTAATAATACCACCTTAACATTTGACAACCAAACAATTACACAAAGTGACTCGGTAAAGACCCAACTCTCTCGTTTGAGTCACACATTAAGAGTGTTACTAAAAGAGCCTTCTTTCACCTCCGTAATATCGCTACAATTTGTCCCATTTTGTCCACCAGCGATGCTGAGATCATTATTCATGCGTTCGTTACGTCTCGTCTCGATTACTGTAACGTATTATTTTCAGGCCTCCCTATGTCTAGCATTAAAAGATTACAGTTGGTACAAAATGCGGCTGCTAAGCTTTTAACAAGAACAAGAAAGTGTGACCATATTACGCCTATACTGGCTCACCTGCACTGGCTTCCTGTGCACTTAAGATGTGACTCTAAGGTTTTTCTACTTAGGTATAAAATACTAAACGGTCTAGCTCCATCATATCTTGGGACGGCGTGGCGCAGTTGGGAGAGTGGTTCAATCCCCACCTTCTACCATCCTAGTCATGTCCGTTGTGTCCTTGAGCAAGACACTTCACCCTTGCTCCTGATGGGTCCTGGTTAGCACCTTGCATGGCAGCTCCCGCCATCAGTGTGTGAATGTGTGTGTGAATGGGTGAATGTGGAAATAGTGTCAAAGTGCTTTGAGTTCCTTAAAAAGGTAGAAACGCGCTATACAAGTATAACCCATTTACCATTTATCTTGCTGATTGTATTGTACCATATGTCCCGGCAAAAAAATTGCGTTCTAAGAACTTTGGCTTATTAGTGATTCCCAGAGCCCAAAAAAAGTTTGCAGGCTATAGAGCATTTTTTATTCGGGCTCCAGTACTCTGGATACCGGCAAAAGTTAGAGATGCTACCTCAGTAGAAGCATTTAAGTCCCATCTTAAAACTAATTTGTATACTATAGCCTTTAAATAGACCCCCCTTTTAGACCAGTTGATCTGCCGTCTCTTTTCTTTTCTGCTCTGCCCCCCTCTCCTGCGTGGAGAGGTTATCAGGTGACCACAGATGAGGCGCTAGCTGTTCAAATTCAGGACCTGGGGTTGACCACTCATCTGTGCATCAGTTGGGGACATCTGTGCGCCGCTGATTTGTCTCCACTCAAGATGATCCCCTGTGGCCCCACTATGGACTGGACTCTCACACTATTAACTAGATCCACTCGACATCCATTGCACCGCTTGCCCAGGTTTCTCATTGTGCCCATTGGGTTGAGTTTTTTCTTGCCCTGATGTGGGATCTGAGCTGAGGATGTTGTTGTGGCTTGAGCAGCCCTTTGAGGCACTTGTAATCAAAGGCTATATAAATAAACTTTGATTGATTGATGTACATGGGACATTTTACCGAATTAGAGTTGGTCAAAGTCCTGTCCCATTACCAAACAAAGGGTTTAACAAAAAATTAAGTATTCAAACATGGATTTATATTATGATCTGTTTAAACTCCAAATCATCATTTGTAGGGTACTTTCTCTTGAGAAGTAGCTGTCTCCAATCCTGACCCCTAAATTTCAATTTATAAAAATATTGTTTATAAAATGTTTCATATATTTTTTTCAAAGGTTTAATTCAAAATATATTTATGATTTGGTTTAAAAATAGGTTAAATATTTGATTTATTGTGCTAAAAAATGGTGTCCTTACTTTTTATGTCACTACCGAAACACAAGAGTTTTAGAGGTTTGGCTGATTCTAGATTTAAGACAGACCCCTATATATTTGACAAAGAAGTGCTAATCAATCAATCAATCAATGTTTATTTATACATTGCTGCCTACCATGGATGCATGGCAAGTAACGTAATCCAATAGTTTTTAAGTAAATGTGTTTCAAAGTCTATACATCAATGTGTATCTTTAAAAATTGTCACTACCAAACACATCTTCTCTTTAATTATACAAACATTTTCAGCTTGGTCAAAATAAGCTAGAATTGTCATTACTGAAACATACAGTGCACCCGGAAAGTATTCACAGCACTTCCCTTTGTGTTATGGTACAGCCTTATCCCAAAATGGAATGAATCCATTTTATAGTCACAACATTTGCTCAATACTTTGCTGATGCACCTATGGCAGAAATTACAGCTTCAAGTCTCTTTGAATACGATGCCACAAACTTGACACACCTATCTTTGGGCAGTTTCGCCAGTTTTTGGACTATAGTGGCCATAAACAGTTAGCTTCTGCAGCCGGTGTACCAAAGGTGTGGCACAGGGGCCATCTGTGGCCCGTGACTAGTTTGTCATTTGCCCTAGGCCTAGGCACAATACAAAAAACAAAAAACAACAACAATGTTGTTGTATGTCTCTATATATGTATATATGTATGTTAGGTCAGGAAAAAAACACAGAGGCTATTTCATCCCTACAAGCCTGTTTCGCAGGTTTCCATGCTCTTTAGGGGATTGAAATAAAATTAAAATTATAAATAATAATACAATCCTCTGAAGAGCAGGGAAACTTGCAAAACAGGCTTGTAGGGATGAAATAGCCTGTGTGTTTTTTCCTGACCTAACACATATTCCGCTCTACCCCGGTATTGAGCCCTGTATAACGGATAAACCACAGAAACCTCAACTATATGTATATATGTATGTGTATATATATATATATATATATATATATATTGGCACACATATAGAACATAGTTGACGTAGGGGTAGATCTTGCTTTGGTTTTTGGCTGAAACCAGAGATCTTGGGCTCTAAAAGGTTGGTAACCACTGGGTTACCAAGGTTGTGTTGCATGGAGATGGCCTAAGACGTCTTTTTTTAAAAAACGGATTCGTATAAATAAAACAGAATAATAAAAAAATTAATATACATATATTTTTAAATCGATTTAAAAAACATTATTAATCGACTTAGAATCGGGATGAAGAAGAATCGTGATTCGGAGGTGAATCTATTTTTTTGTGCACCCCTAACATCTACACTTAACACAGCTTCACAATGCCTTAGGGAAATAATAATACAAGATATGACTGCTTTTTCAAGCACTTGAGTACCACAAGTAAAAAAATAAAATATTGGATTGTATCATTCAGATATGGTGTGATCCATGTCATCATGAAAGAAAAGAATTTAATTG